>NW_026585685.1:5179437-5211408 GCF_907164565.1 Psammomys obesus | reverse complement strand
CCTTTTCTCCTTCCTTCCTTCCTTCCTTCCTTCCTTCCTTCCTTCCTCCCTCCCTCCCTCCCTCCCTCCCTCCCTCCTTCCTTCCTTCCTTCTTTTCTTTTCTTCTTCGTTCCTTCCTTCCTTCACAGGGTTACTTTGTATACCCCTTGCTATCAGCACTTATTCTGTAGATCAGGCTGACTTTAACCTGAGAGATCCACCTGCCTCAGCCTCCAAAGTGCTACGATTAACTGCGTTTGTCACCATGCCCAGCTTGTTACTGAGAGGATTGCAGTGTTTAGCCCTAGATGGCCTGGAACTTACAAACTGTCCTTGAGTTTTAAGTGATCCTCTGCCTGTACCTCCTGTGTGCAGAGATTACAGGTGTGGTGAACTATGCCTAGATGGGATATGTTTTGTTTTTTGCACTTTCCTTTTTTAAAGCCTAAGGTTCATTTCTAGCATAGTTTTTTTAATAGGGAAAAGTTGAACCCTTGTGAGTTGGTCGGTCTTTTACCCCATTCAACCAGGGATCTGCAGGAGAAGAGATTCAGGTAGAGAGATGGTGAAAGTGTAGCTGAGATAAGATTTTCACCTTTAGGTTTTTCTTTTGGTTACCCCTTACACCTAGCCCCTAGTCAGTGATTCTGAACCCATAGCCTGTACATTTTAGGCAAGCAAAAATGGAACTCAGAAGAACTCCAGTTTAAATAAATAAATAAAAATACACACACACACACACACACACACACACACACACACACGAGCTAAGGGAAGTATGAAGAGCTGTTGGGGTTCCAGGTCCATACCACTTTCCAGGCCAGTGTCAAAGGGATCACATTTTAAAATTGCCTTCTGATGCTGACTTCAGCTGCCTGAGTTTGAGAGTTACAGATGTTTCTTTACAGAGGAGCTTAATTTGCCTGCAGACATCCCCAGCTATTTGTCTTCCCAAGGAACACTGTCTGAACCACAGGAAGGCTACAGCAACTCTGAGGCAGGCAGTCATCAGCAACTTATGCCTCCTGCCAATGGATATATTCACAAAGGCACTGATGGTAGGTCCTTACTGTTCATAGTTACAATTTCAGCCTGTTCTTTTGGGTTTATTATTCTGTGTATAGTTTCCCCATTAGTCTGAGTCAATATTTTAAAATAAAACATTGAAAACATTTAGCTTGTGTAAAATGGAATGAAAATTGACTATAGTCTTAACCAGAGAAGGCCATCTTAAAAAAAAGAAACACATTAGCCTTAAACAGGGATTGAAGGGCACAGCTGAGGCTCCTGGATCTCTGTCATGACAAGAAGAGGATGTTCTGGAACCTCGGTTCAAGTGTTTCTCACCCATTTAGAGAGGAGCATCCTTTGGATAACATCCAGAGGCATTTGGTTCTCCTGCTGACAGGTAGGTACGTAGTAATGTTTAGAGGGCAAAATGACTCTCAGCCTGTAAAAGAGAACGTCAGAGGTCTATAATATGTCCGTAGTAAAGGGACTAGGACTTCCTTTGCCCTTCTCTCCTCACACCCTCACTTCTGTAGAAAGTGAGACACAGGAGGGTGGATTTGATTAGGGATAGTTTGAGCAGCTACTGTCACTTAACCTCTTGACTCATAAAAGTAACATGGACTCTCATGTCATGATGATGCCTTATTTGCTTTAATTTGCTCAAGCTACACATGTATCTCAGACAGAGGTCCAGAATTCAAGAGCATAGGCTGTGAAACCAGAGTACTTAGATTTAATTTTCAGCTCTTCCTCCTGTCATACCTGTCTGTAAAGTAGAGACGAGAATTGTGTCCATTTCATAGAGATGTTGTGAGGAGTAAATGAGTTAATTCGCATAAAGACCTTGAAATTTCACCTGCTTTATAAAGTAAGTGTGCTCTAAGTACTATAGCTATTAAAGAAAGTTGATTATTTCAAAACTATTCCTTAACAGAAAAGCATTTGGGTTCTTTCCATGTTATTATTAGGTGGCACGGGCACCCGGGTGATCTGTTCAGATTGTTATGACAACGCCAACATCTACTCAAGGACCAGAGAATACTGTCCATACACCTATATTGCTGAGGAGGATGTTTTAGATCAGACACTCTCCAGCCTCATGGTTCAGATGCCCAAAGAGACATTTTTGTCACATCCTCCCCAAGATGCTGCTAATCTGGAGAATCTGATACCATCAACAGAGCGAGAGCTGTCTGCCTTTCCTACCAACCACGAGAGGATGAGTGAGAACCTTCCCTTCTCACAGATGAGCAGTGGTAATGCTTTTGTTCTATTTGGAGCTTTTGATTTCACTGATCGGCCTTTCTGTTGTATCAGTAGCATGCTCATTTAACAGGAAACAAACAAACCAATATACTAGAATAATTGCCATTGTTTACGGGTGTCAACTAGAGGTCATTACTTATATTTTCTCCCATCTTCATTTAAATAATAGAGAGTTGAAGTGCTAAAAGTAGGGCTTGAGAAACCTAAAATGTTTTGTTTGGCTGTTTTTCTGTCAAGCAAACAATCTCAGCATCATAATCTCACCTCCCCACCCTGTGTCAGTAAAACATAGCTCTTTCTGGACCATGATGGGAACTATTCTCAAGTAGCTCCTTAGCTGTCCCTTCCTCTCAGAGGAAGAACATGGGGGAACAAACAGAGCACAGAGCAAAAATTACAGAGGAAGGTAAAGTATAGAGTTGCTTCCAGGGACAGTTCTGGCAGCAATAAATGATCTAACACGAGACTGAAGATATCCTCTGTATGAGACCAGTTCTAAAGATTTTTCAAGAGGTATAGGTTAAAAAAGAGCACTGTAATCAAAGGTAGTCTCTTAGCTTTTTTTAGTATCATGAAAGAACTCTAAGTATAATACATCTTTTAACCTCTGGGATATCTTCATTTGGAGTCGGCTTTTAAGTAAAGAGATGAGCAAATGAGAGTGCCTTGGTGCATTGTCCATTCTTTGCCTAGGGTACTGTAATTAATTCTATCCATTGTGTGCTAGGGTTTATTAGCATTACCTTAGAACTTGTTAGAGATGTTGTATTCCCACCCTAGACCTAGTGAATCTAAATCCAAATTTTAATAAGGCCCAAAGATTATTTGTATTCTTTGTTGTTGTTGTTGTTGTGACAGTGTCATGCTCAAATTCAATAGCAACCCTTCTGCCTCAGCCTCCCAAGTGCAAATCCTAGGATTATGGCACAAGCCACCTCACGTGGCTTGTATTAAATTTGGGGTTTTATGTGTGAGGTGTGCATGTGCATGGAGACACATGCATGGGGAGACTAAAGGAGAATGTCTAGAGTTATTCAATATTGCCTTCACCCTGTTTGTTGAGACAGAGTCACTTTGTAAGCCGCAAGACTGCTGGTTAAGCAAGGCTGACTGGCTAGCAAGCTCCTGGATCCTCTTGTCACTGCTCCTCAATGCTGGAGTTACAGTCATACATGATGTTGCCTGGCTTTTTGTGAGTGCTGAGAATTTGAACTCAGGCCTTCTTGCTTTCACAAGTCCTCTTATCTACTGAACCATATCCTCAGCCCCATCGTGCACATTAAATCTTGAGAAATCAGCCAGATGTGGTGGCACATTCCTTTGATGCCAGTACTCAGGGAGGCAGAGGCAGGCAGATCTCTGAGTTTGAGGCCAGCCTGGTCTACAAATCGAGTCCAGACAGCTAAGGCTACACAGAGAAACCCTGTCTCTAACAACCAAAAAAAAAAAAAAATTCTTGAGCAATCATGCCCTAGTTTATATTCTTTTTTTTTTTTTAATTTTATTTTTCTTTTTAGTTACATTTTGTTAACTCTGTGTCCCAGCTGTATCCCGCTCCCTCATTCCCTCCCCAACCTAGTTTATATTCTAGGTGAATTTTGCTTTCATTTGTGGAAGTTTGTTTCCAGAATGTTAGACTAGGTTTTCCCAAAATATGTTCTCATTCTCCACCTCTTACTCTGTGTTTGTGTGTTTATCATCTTGTACCTCAATCTTCTCAGTGCTTTGACAACACCTGAACCCAGCCAGGTTCAGTTCCCAGCACCCATATGGTGGCTCACAACCATCTATAACTACAGTTCCAGGAGACTTGATGCTCTCTTCTGACCTCTCCTGTCACCAGGCACATTTGGTACACTACACTCTGGCAAAACATCCATATACATAAAAATTTTTTAAAAATATATTTAAAGAAGTACCGGCTCCATTGAACCAATGGTTATTATCTATGTGTCATGAAACTGTCATTACAGTATGTTTTTTTTTTTTTAATTTCTTTTCCATGTGTCTAGAATTTTGTACTCTATTTTGATCTTAGTTATGGTCTCTATTGCTGTGATGAAACACTATCACCTTGGGGAGGAAAGTTCATCATCAAAAGCAGTGAGGGCAGGAACTTACACAGAGCAGGAACCTGGAGGCAGGAGCTGATGCAGAAGCTAAAGGGCTGCTGCTTACTGCCTTGCTCCCATGGTTTTGCTCAGCCTGCTTTCTTATAGCACCCAGGACCACCAGCCTAGTAGCACCACCCATCATGGGTTGGGTCCTCCCACATCAAGCACCGCTGAAGAATATGCCATACAGGCTTGCCCAATCATTTTTTAAGTTTTTTAATTAAATTTTTATTTTTTTATATTAATTAGTTTATTTACTTTGTATCCCATCTGTAGCCCCCTCCCTCATTCGCTGCCAACCCTACCCTCCCTCATCTCCTCCCTGCCCCTCTCTTAAGTCCACTGATAGGGGAGGTCCTCCTCCCCTTCTATCTGACCTTAGCTTATCAGGTCTCATCAGGACTGGCTGCATTGTCCTCCTCTGTGGCCTAGCAAGGCTGCTTCTCCCTCAGTGGGGGAAGTGTGTCAAAGAGCCAGCCACTGAGTCCATGTCAGAGACAGTCCCTATTCCCCTTACTAGTGTACCCATTTGGAGACTGAGCTGCCATGGGCTACGTCTGAGCAGGGGGTTCTAGGTTATATCCATGTATGGTCCTTGGTTGGAGAATCAGTCTCAGAAAAGAACCCTGTGGCCAGATATATTTGTTCCTTGACTTTTTGTTGGTTCTTTATGTGTTTCACATCGTGTATCCCAGTCTGACTCATCTCCCTATTCCCTCATATCCATCTTTCACCCTTGCAACCTCTCCCGAAAAATCTCACACACACACACACACACACACACACACACACACCCCAAACAAACAAACATCATGGAAGCTTTAGTATGTCACAGTGTGTCCCACAGTATCTCCCTCTGCCCACACATCTTCACTTGCAAATGTTCATTTGCAGTGAGTCAGTGGTCTGGTTTGAGAGCTCTAGGTTCTCTGACATCATCAATATTGGATCCTCACCATGTCTCCTTCCCATTATTGACCTGTGTCATGGAGTTCCTGCACCACTGAATCTGCAAGACCAGTCCTTTCACACACTCTGGCAGTTCATAGATGCAGTAGACTTTGGAGTAGGCCAACTTAAACCCTGGATCTGGGCATGGGTGGTAGGTAGCTGAGTTGATCAGCCCACTAGCTCTCCCACACCAGGGCAAGCTCTCCAGCACTGCTCTAGCTAAGCCACCCAGTGCTGCCACTGGCAGGAAGCAGGATCAGTTCTTCTGCTCTCATGCCTTTGGGGCCAGCTTACTCTCACCCACAGCTCCAGAGCCAGCGCTGCTGTGCTGCCCATTCAAGGAATGGGCCCACTCTCCCAGTTGCTTCAGCCTGCAAGGGGCAGGATCAGCTCTCCCACTCTTACACTCTGGGGGCTAGCTTTCCTATGCTTTCACCGCCAGGGCCAGTTACACTGTGTGGTCCAGGTGAGGTGCAGGGCCCACTGAGTGCTACAGCCAGTGAGGTGGCAGGGCTAGCTTTTCCACTCTCATGCGCTAAGAGCCAATTCTCCCTCCCTCATGCCCTCAGGGCTGGCTCATCGGCAACCTGCCACCAGGGCCAGCTCTACTCTGCAACTCAGGTAAGGTGTAGGTTTCACTCTCCTAAGTACTGTAGCCAGTGAGGGGCAGGGCCAGCTCTCTCACTTTTCATGACCCTGGGACCAGCTCTCCCAACTGCCATAGATGGTGAGGGTTGTGTATGGGGGGCGGGGATGGACATTATAGTAATACCACCTCACAGAGGGTAAGTTCCAAGGCCAGCTCTCTCATGCTTTTGCCTTTTAGTCCAGCTCACCTGTGCCCCCACCACCAGGTTCTAGTCATAGTGCAGGGGCCTCTATTCCAAGTGCTGCAGCTTGTGAGGGGCAGAGCTAGCTCAGGCTTATGAAGTCATTTTCTTAGTTGAGATCCCCTCTGATAACTTCAGCCTGTGTTAACTTGACATAAAACTAGACAAGACAATTCTTTGCAGAAAAGCTAGTAAATAACAGGCGAAAAAGAAGAGCAAGATTTCATAAAGTTTTGGTAGTTTGTGGTTCCAGTTTTTATTTTATTTTGTTGTTGTGTTTAATGTTGGCATTGTGATCTTGGTGTCCTTATCTAGGATGCTGGCATCTGTACTTTTGAGGATTGGGTTAAAAGGATACCAGGGGCTGGAGAGATGCCTGAGGAGTAAAGGGCATTTATTGCGTGTACAGAGATCCTAGATTTGATTCTCAGTTCCCACATGGCTGCTCACAGCCTCTTTCGGTACCAGACACACATGTCTGTGTAACATGGTGTTACACAGACCATGCAGAGAAAACACCCATACACATTTAATAATTAATTTTTAAAAAAGCAGATCAGGCTTTAGGAAATTAATTTTGAAATTTCAGCTTTCACTGATGATATATCTTGTCTCATTCTCAGAAATGTTTCAGCGTCCTCTGTGGAACATGAACAGAGAACTGGGCCTACTTCCTTTCCCCCAGCAGCCTGTCCTTGAGTCATCACAGCTGGCCGAGAGGGATCCAAACTGCTCTTCGCCTGTGTCTTGCCACAGGTTACATGACCACGCTTTTGATTTTAGTAGGACTCGGAACATTCGAGATGGTGGTGAGGGCACATGAAGCTTGTCCAGGAGGAGGTCCAAGCAGAGACTAAAGCTAGTTAGTTCACTACCTCAGAATTGAGAAGAGCCCCCAAAGTCAGCATTTGCGCTACTCTTTGCTTCAAGTTACATCTGACCACACCAAAGTAGCCCTGATGTCTGTTTGGGCTTACACCTAGCAAAGAGAAGCAGTGGCTGACAAAAGTGTACCACAGAAATGTGCACTGCATTGAAAGTACACAGCTCTGGCAGAAGACGACATGGGCAGGTGTCCTTCCTGATGGCCCCACAGGGATGTGCCCAGGTGTGCATTGTCTGTCATGAAGGGTGTCGTTGCTGCTTAGCCTGCTGGACTAGCCCAGTCCTCAGAGTGGTCCTGAGAAAGCATCACTACTTGACATTCTACTTTACCTTCCAAGCAAGGAGCAGAAATAGCTTCTGAGCTCTCATCAGTATGACTGGGATTCTCTGTGGTGCTGAGCTGAGAATAGCAGCTGAGGCTTTGATATTCAAGGTCTTCAATTAGAATCCAAGTTTCACCAACTGGTACCAGATCAAAGGCTTTTGTATTCTTGTGGATTGTGTGTATGTGTGTGTGTTGTGTGTGTGTTTTGTCCCTATAACCAGGGATGTCATTATAAATATATGTGCATTTATAAATAATTTTTCTACTCATTGACCTTGTGTATTGGCTACAGTGTAAATATTTTTGATATGCCTAAATTATATATAATGTCTGTCTGGTTACTATATGGGCAACAGATTCTCAAGATCACAGATTTTGCATAACTTAGTTTAGTGAGGTCTGTAAACTCTGTTTAAAGTTTTAAGACTGTTTATTACTAGGTGTATGTAGAGAGGCAGGGTACTTAGTGAGTGATTGTGTGCTCACAGACTCAGTTGTGGTGTAATTAACTGCTTGCTTCATGCCTGAAGGTCCATGCATCCTATACTTGCCATCTGTTTACAAGTGCCAGGTGATAATCTCGTCCTAGCATAAATGTCTTGCTCTTCCAGCTCAGCAGCCTTGTCACAGCCCTGTGAGCATAGAAGATGACTTATTTTGGGACTGTCTTCTTTCAGCAGAGTACTTTGATGACAAGAAAGCCAAAGATTGTTCTTTTTCATGTTTACTTTGTTTTAATCACCTTCACGAATGTAGCATATTAAGAAGGGCAGTGCGCTCCTGGGAGTAGATCACTCGGACGTTCTTGTGCTCTGTAAATTTAGAGTGGCTCTTTATGCGAGTTTTTATTTAAGCCAAAAAGCTTTATGTAAATGAAGAATGTTAACACTAATGAAGTGTCATGTGCTTTCAGTCTGTCCTCTGAGTGTAGTACCAGCTCCCTGCTAGGTGGCTCCCAACTTGTAAAGGTGTCTATTTATAAGTAACTGTATATTTCTAGAGTTCCAAACTCACACAGTTTCTTAGCTTTTTGTCAGAAAGTTAAGATGAATTTTGGAATTTTTCCCATGCTTGTTTTAATCCTAGTTTTTTCTTTCTCAGACAGCAGCACTGTTAGTTTTTTTAACTTCTTGTTCTATTCAAACTGTCATGTTTTCTTCATTTTCACTTTAAAATGTTTCTAGTCTGACCAGCAAGAAAACAAAAAACTGGAACATGCCCAAAAGGAAAAAAGTGTATAGTGCAAAGGGATGAGACTAGAAATTAAGAGCTCGCTCGTGACACTGCTCTTGTTAGCTGTGTGTCTCTTACAGGAGAAAGGTTGCTTACTAGCTGCTCCAAGCTCTCTCCAGCTCCCTCCAGGAACCAAAGAGGACTGAGCCACTTCAGTAAAGATCTGCCTTTGTGAACTGTTAGCTAGATCAAGCGTGATGCTGCTCGCTCTTACTTGAGCTGTATTTATTTTGCCAGTAGGGGACTAACAGTCTAAGAAACGCTCAGGGGAGGGAAAAAATGTTCTGCTTCTAAACAGTGTCAGTAAACAAAGACTCACATCTGAATTGAAAAGTTGCCTTTTGTCCTCAGAGCTGCTGCTCACAGGAGGGTCAGGATGGAGGTGTGCCTTGGTTCAGTTGTAGCTGGCCATGCCACTTTTTCTGTGGTCAGGGTTCTGTGCTGTCCTATCTGTTATTGTCAGGGTAGAAAACAGGCCCCCACCCAGTCCTCTAGAAACACTTTATCCAGGACATTGCCTCCAAGCTCCAGCAGTGGCCCTTCTGCTGGGATGCCAGTCTGGTCTCTGAGGGTTGGTGAACTTCTGGACCTGTCTTCCCAGATCTCTGGCTTGCTTAAATAACTGACTAGGAACTCATTTACAGATGAGCCTGTCCCTGGTCTTAAACTAACAACAGATTCTAACCTTAGAGAACTTGGTTGCACATGTTTGACCAAGTGCTCTTTACCCTTCTGGTGATAGGATTAGTGTCTGCTCAGCACTTCCTCCAGGCTGGATAGGTCCACACGGGACTAAGTCAGGAACTCTGCAAAGCAAGGCAGACTGACATTTTGAGAGAACTGTCCCCAGCCAGTTCCCACATCATTTCAGTGTGGATGCATAAGCTCTCTTAATTTGTTTGTGCCTCTCTTAGGCTGATTCTACAAGTGGACCTATACGAAGTAGCCTTTTCCTTGAACTCTAGGCCTTACCAGTGCGGATCTACACTCACCTTTCTGTTACTCATCTGCATGCAGGCTGCTATCTGAAATATGAAGTACTTGAAATCGAACCCTGGTGAATAGCTGTCCATAAGGCCATACCTCAGAAGCTTTGCATGGGTAGTTTGGGTCAGGTTAACTTTTACTCTTGGTTGGCTGTATGTTGCACAGGGAAGGGTTGTAAAGGATCGTTAGTCTGCATCAGGCAGTTTCAGCACTGTCGGCCATCCTTTGAAAGGGGTGACAAGAAATTGCAGATGTCATCTCCAGGGAGGTGTAGAGTACATATCTTAGTCTAATAATTACACTTCCCTGATAATGGAAATAGTCTGCCTTTGGCGGGAGGTAGGCACAGATGTTAATTGCTGACCATCTGAAGAAAGTGATGGAGTGGAGCATGGGCAGTACTATAATGTCATTAGCTTGTCCTTTGTGTTCTGTTTAGTTCACTTCAGATTTTTTTTTTTTTAATCATTTGGAACAAAGGAATCTGATCTGTGTTCATTGCTAAAAACATGAAATGTTGGCATTTTTTCTGATAAAATCCTATACTTCTGACATAGTGTCATTACTTTGACAAAAAACTTAAGTCAATGTTTTCATTTTTTTCTGAATTTTATATATTTTTTAGCACCCACTGACCTTGGATTCTCAGTCTCCTGCCTCGCTCTTTCAAATGTGGAGACTGTGTGTATGTCTGACTTGATTAATTTTTATTCTTTCCTATGGAAGCAGCTGGAGTTGAGTTGGTTTAGTGTTCTGCTTTATGTTTTACCTAAGTGTGTGAGGATGGCCTTTTCTCAAAATTGAAGATTCACTGACGTGCTGCATTGGCAAGAAGTAACAGATCAGTGTGCCTGTCATGTCTTCATACCCGCCCCCACCCCTTGTGCTGGGATTGAGCCTATAGCTTCCTGAATGCCAGCTGCATGCTCTTCCACCGAACCCAGGCCCTGCATTTGTTCTCTTTTTATGTGAGACACAGCCCATCCTTGGGCCTTTGTTTTCGTTTTCTCTTTTGGCAGTCCTAGGTACTGAGCCTGTAGCTTCCTGCATACCAGGCCAGTATTCTACCTTTGAGCTGCAGCTTCAGCTAAATATTATTTTGCTGCAGGTGAATGGGTGGTTATAAAGAAACAATGGGACCATAAATAGTTGAGCTGGTGTTTTCTGTTGGATGGTCTCTTTGCCAGGCCATTTTGGTGGCATGCTTCCACTGCCCTCTCTACTTCAAACTTTTTGTTTGGAACATTATCTTAATATACAGCAGCTAGCTTAGATTTACTTTTTCTTTTATTCTATTTTTGACATTTATCTGGTTCACTGACTGAAGTACCAAGTGTCCGAGTTACGGATGTATTAGGAACTGTACTTGGAACATCTGAAAACCCAGGAAACACTTGTAGGTTTGTGAGAAGGCGGGAGGGGAAAGAGAGGTTGGTATGTGCTGTCCTAGGAGTCAAACCCAGGCAAGCACTCTCAAGGTCTACGTGTTTTAGGTTAAGATTTGGATGCACTCCTTCCATTGACCATTGTTTCTTCGAAGTCCTGATAATCATGGTGAAGAGGGGTTTGACTTGTCTTTGCCTGTTTTTGGATGTGAAGTGATCTTGTAGCAGCTGTAACTGTTTTCAAAGAGAAGTTGATCTTCAGGTGGCTAAGTGCCCTTGAAATATCTTATGGCTACTGGAGATGGCCTCTTCACCCGCTGAGTGACTTCTCCCTGCTGCCCTCTGTTCTCTTCCCCATTAGAGGATGTCAGGCTGAGCCGCCCTGGGGGAAGGCGTCTCTAAAGAGAAATACAAAGCCAAATTGTTCAGTGTGTCTGTTTCCTGGTATCCATTATATTTTCTCACATAAGAATGTATATTTTATAGAGCATGTGTTCGCCCTATCTACTGTGATGTCAATAAAGCTAAAACATGATTCTTTGGTCTTCTCTTGCCTGAAGTATAGGAATGAATATGAATAATGAGTTTGTTTGGGCCCTTTGGAGGGGAGTTTTCAAGTAGTTAAGTTAAGTTAAAATGAGTAGCTTGCTTTTCTCTAGCTGTCACCAAGTCCTACTTGGAGGCTGGAGTGCCTCCTTGTCCCTCCTGGGGTTCACTGTGGTGCTGGGAGACAAATGGACTCAGCAGTCATGAAAGTGTTCTTTGCAAAGGGGAAATTTGAGACCAATATTTTCTAGTCTGGTAAAATCTTTGGTTAACATGGTATTTCAATGTTTCACTATTCTGTATCTTTGTTGCTCTGCCACCTCAGGGACTTGGCTCTTTGGGGTGTCAGCGCTTTGAAGACTGGGCTTGTCACACTGATGTCATTGTGTGCATCTGCCACACTTTGGGAAGCACTCACATGAATGTCCCAACAGTCTGGGGTTATAGATGAGGCAGACATCTTTAATCTGCATTATGTAGTTAAGGAAGCTGCCTCAGTGAAGCTATATACCCAGTGGCAAGAAGCTATGAGGCAGCGAGGCTAGGATTTGAGGCTAGGTTCAGACTGACAGGGCTTTTCTGCTAGGACACCTTCTGGTTCTGAGTACTGTGACTTGGCTGCAGTCTAGAGGACTCAGATGAAGGCACTAGTCATTCCCAGTGTGAAAGTGTGAACTAGAAAATTCATGATGTTTTTCTAAATTCTGATGGAAAAATAGCTCATTTTGTTCTCTTGTAAGATAGAATGCAAAAACATCCCCAACATCATGGTTTTATTCCTTTTTCTTTGCTTTTTGAGTGGAATATGCTAGGGCCTTCTAGCAATATCCTGCTGTTATAAAAATACCTGTCACACTGAAAGTATTTTGAAGTTTATAACCTAGTACTGAACTATCCATACCATACAACATGCTTACCTGCTATGGATCAGTACTTTTATAAAACACGAGTGAATATTGAGAAAAAAATAAAAAGTTGGTACATGTCAATAACCCTAGTACTTGGGAACTGGAGGAAAGAGGACCAGGAGTTAAAGGTCATCCTTGTTTAGCTAGCCTTAGCTAAATAAGACCCTGTCTAAAAAAAAAAGGTGAGTTGGTGGTGATGCTGAGTTTGAGTCTCAGAACCTGCATAAAAGCTCTGCATGGTGGCTTATTAGAGTCCTAGCTCTGTGGAGGTAGAGATGCAGATCCCAGCCTGGCTAGCCCATTTGTTGAGCTCCAGGTTAGTGAGAGACCCTGTTCAAAAAAAAAAGCGAAAGGACCACTCCTGAGGAATGGTGTCCAAGATTCTCTTCTGTCCTCTCTACACAGGTGTGAGTTTTTATTATATATTCAAGAGGTAGATGCTCTTGTCAGTCCATGAACATAACAAGTCTTGCTCAGTTTCTGTGTTGGTTTTCATGGACGAGTAGCAAGTACATTATATGACCTGGAACAGTCTGTGGCCTTCTGGATTGCTACCTCTGTGACTGTAAGCGCCATCAGGGTCACTGGGGTCTTGGCTGTATTTATTTCTTCTGGTTTCTTTTAACCCTCTGACACAGAATGGTTGAAACTTGAAGACCACACTTCTGTCCTGAAGCAGCAACCCAAAGGCCTTTGCTGCTCAGCCACCTCCCCCACGTGCTAGTTCCTCATTTGCTGGGTACAGATTGGCTTTCCAGGGCTGCTGTGTTCCTAGCCAACACTTTCTGGGATGGGACGCCAATGGTTTGTTACCAGGGAAATTTTATCACAAGGAAAAGCAAATACACAGGCCAGTCTGCAAAGGAGATGGATTGCCAGTATGGGTGTCACATGGCATGTAGTGGCTGAAATGAGACTGTTGGAGCTGTTGAGTTTGCCACCTCTGCTGTTTTGTTCAGCCAGTGTTTCTTGACAGCTTGAATTTGGAGCTAGAGAGACGACTAAATGGTTGAAAGCACTGCGTGTTCTCGTAGAGTACCTGGGTTCAGTTCCCAGCCCTCACATTAGGCAGCTTGAGACAGCTTGTAACTGCATTTCCAGGGGATCTGGTGTCTGTAGGTATCCTTGAGGATGAGGTGCACATGAACTAGTTGTGCGTGTGTGTACACACCAGTGTCGGCAGGGACCAGAAGAGACCGTAGGGTCCCCCAAAGCTAAGTTATAGACAGTTGTGAGCTCCTTGACACAGTGCTGGGTTTTGAAAACACTACCATTCTCTGTAAGATCAAGTATTCTTAACTGCTGAGCCATCTCTCTAGCCCAAATAACAAATCTTTAAAAAAAAAAAAAAAAAAGAAATTTCAGGACTTTATTCAGCATCCATTTGGTTCCCAGACTGCAGTCTGTCAAGGCAAACATGAAAACTTACTCACAATTACTGATGGGAAGAAGTTTTAAAATCAATAGCAAATACATTGTACTCACTCTTTCCAGATACTGTCAGGCACTCACCACACATAGCATTTTGCCTTACAACCACCCATTAGAGGGAGGCAGTGTTCTCCCTGTTTTCAGATGGTGGAGCTTGTGTATCACACTTGGAATGCCAGCACTTAGGAGGCACATGCCACATTTCGGTTGGGCGGGAAACCAGCCTGGGCTCCACAAAGCCTGTGTCAAAAAAAGAGGGAGAACAATAGAGGTGATGGGTCAGGTCAAAGCCCTTGTCCAAAGTCACATGGTGAGCAAGCAGTAGAGCCAGGAGTTGCAGTTAGGTCTCAAAGTGCAAAGTTATTATGTTAAAGGAAAAATGAGACGCGTTAGAAAGCCTTTGTTTTGTCTTTTAGTCCTTATTGACTGGATTGTGTCCCCAGCAAATAGAAATGTTGACATCATATTCTCCAGAACCACAGATTATAGTCCTGTTTCAAGATAGCCCTTGAAAGACATGGTTAAGGTAAAATGATGTCTTTAAAGAGCAGGACCAGCTCAATAATTAAGAGGACTGTCTGTTCTCTCAGAGGTCCTGAGTTCAATTCCCAGCAACCACCACATAGTGGCGCACACCATCTATAATGTGATCTCATGCCCTTTTCTAGCATGCAGGTGTACATGCAGATAGAGCACTCACACATAAAATGAGTAAGTACATCTTTAAAAGAGCAGGACCTAACCTGATGGGAGTCCTAAGAAAGAAGAAAAGGTCAGACACAGGAGCCCAGACAGAACACCATGTGTGGACTAGCTCAGACCAGAGCCCTTAGGAAAAAACCAGGCCTCCCCACATCTCGATTCCGTAAGTGTAAGAAGACAAGTTCTTTTTTACATAAAGATGCTTTGCATGCACACTGGTGCCCACACAGGTCAGAATAGGGTGTTGGGTTTCTTGGAGCTGGGGCTACCTGATGTGGGTGCTGGGAGCTGAACTTGGGGCCTCAGGAGGAGCACTACTTGCTCTTAGCCTCGGAGCCATCTCTCCAGCCTACTCTTTAATGTAGAACATTATAGCAGCCCTGGCAGACAGTCTTCCAAAAGCCCAGCTAGGCTGGCCAAATTCCTTTTTTGTACCTAAGGAGTTTAGCCCAGATTATATGATTTGCCTAAAGTCACTAGCTCCAAAGTTCCCTTCTACTGAAAGATACTGGACTCTGACCCAGTCCGGGGTTGTTTTTTTTTTTTCTTTCTGTTTTTGTTTTGTTTTTTTTAATGACGTTTTAGGTAGTCCTAAATTAGCTTCAAACTCACTGTGTAGCTCAGAGTGGATTTGTGATCATCTTACTCCACCTCCAGAGCAGGCACATGCCAAATTTTGTTGTTATTTTGTTTTCAAGCAGAATCTCTATTATGTAGCTCTGGCTGTCCTGAAACTCACTGTGTACACCAAACTGGCATTGAATTCACAGAACTCCATCTGCCTCTGCCTCTGGAATGCTGAGATTAAAGGTGTGTACCACCATGACCAGCTGTCAGTTTTTGGTTTGTTCTTAATCTCTCTGTCTCTGTCTGTCTGTCTGTGTGTCTCTGTAGGGAGAGAGAGGAGAGAGAATAGATGTGGATGTACGTGCTCTGGTGCATATATGGCAGTTGGGATGACAGCCTTGGGGATCAGTCCTCATCTTCCACCTTGTTTGAGATGGGTGTTTTGTTTTTCTGTTGTACAGGCTGAGCTCCTGGGAATTCTCCTGTCTCTGCTTCCCTTCTCCCTGTAGGAGTTCTGGAATGACAGAGACACTGCTTGGGTTTTAGTGGGTTCTGGGAGTTAAACTCACGTGGTCAGCAAGCACGTTTGCCTGCTGAGCCATCTCCCCAGTCCTCTCCAGTTCATTACACGTTGTGGAGGTTCAAGATTTTTAGATTTCCTGAGGTGAAACTGGAAGCCAAGCAGATGAACACCCCAAGGATTACAGAAGTATAGGAGACTGAAGCCAGAAAGCAGGAGGTGACTCCATGACGTAAATGAGTGTGTCTAGGAACAAAGAAGGGGGAATTGGAGCATTCAAGGGTAAGTGTTTATTTGTTTATTTGTTACCTACCTTTTGAGACAAGGTCTCAATGTGTAGCATACTGGTTGGCTTGGAACTTAATAATGTAGACCAGGCGGGCCTAGACTCAGGTCTGTCTCCCTAAGTTCTGAGATTATAGGTATGCTCCACCATGCCGAGCTTAGTGAGTATGTTTAAGCTCCTAGTTTATTCTTTTCCAAGGAGAAACCAGATGCAATAGAATCCCATGCCCAGAATGGTGGCAGGGCAGTTTTTGAGGCATATTTGCAAGATTGGGTTGTTTAAAGATTGACTTTATTATCTTTAGTTATGTGTATATGTGTGTCAGAATATGCACATGTAAGATCAGAGATGTCCAATCTCTCCCCGGGGCTGGAGTGACAGGCAGTTAGGAGCCACCTGATACAGGTGTTGGGAACCAAACTCAGGTCCTTCGAAAGAGCAGAGTACCATCTCACCCACTGAACCATCACTCCAGCTCCAAGATCTGAGTAATTTAAATTTATTTCTTTTCAGATGCTCCATCCAAGTCAGCGTGAATCCCTCAGTCTTAAAAACAATGGGCACGTGGCTAGCGTTGGTACTGGAGACAGTAATTTGAACTATTTATCCTTTAGAGCAAGATCCAGAGATGACCATGAGACTCCGTGTCCCATGTCCAAAAGAGCAAGGGCAGAGAAAAAAACACAACACTGAATTGCTAACACCTCGTGGCCTTGTTCTTTAAACATGTCACCTTGGGGGTGGGGGCTGGCCTGGGACTACACAAGCTGCTCTTACTAAAATGGGACTTTTAAGGTGAAAATTCAAGCATGTGATGGTGAGAACTTTTGACTTTCAGAGAAACACAAAATCATAATAAATTGCAGGGCTTGAGGGAAAGCCATGAATCATGTTGGCAGGTGTGCTGCCTCGTGGGCCTGTGCCACCAGCACCAGCCTTCTCTCACACCTCTTCTGGCCCTATGTCACCTGTTTCATCTGCCAAGTGCATACCGTTTCCTGACCCACCTCCCTCAACACAACTCAGAACCTGAAGAGGTCAGGAGACATTTGCAAAAGACCCCGCACCTTCAGCTGTGACTGTTCCCAGCTTTCGCACCTTCAGCTGTGACTGTTCCCAGCTTTCTCTCGTTGGCCAGCCTTAATTTAGGGAGGCCTCTCAGCTGGTACTGCTCATTGCTTTCAGTTGGAGGTACCTCCTGGTCAGCTGGGCCCTGCATTTGCCACATAAAATTTAAAAGCGGCAGGCTCTAGTCCTACTTGGCAGTCACAGAAGCTTAAACCAGCCCCTTAGTTTTGTGTACCCCACTTTCCTGATTTGCAGATTGCACATACCCACGCCTTACTTTCACTAGAGTGGACTACATCTGCTAATGCTGATGAGCACAGCATTCAGTGTATCCACCCACACATTACTGGCTTTTAAAGCAGAGTGCCGCCTCCTTCTCTGGACTGGCTCCGGGTGGGGAATGGGAAAGGTTGGTGTTCTAGGGCTAGCCCCGGAGATTTGGGTTCCTGGTTGGAGTTGGCTTGGAATCAGGACACTCTGAAGAAACAAAAAGCGCCAGTGGTACTGAAATTCTGACCGGCTCTGCACACACCCACGTACTGAGAAGGGTGGAGTCTGGGTGGCACCCCTGATGTTCAGGGCGTGCGTATGCGTCCTGAGATGCCCTTGGGAGCCCTTTCAGCTCTGGAGTCCCTCGGATCTTCTCAAGCACACTAAGCTATTCCCAACATGATCTCCAGTAGATTTTTGTCCTGTCCTCCTCCCTCCCCCCAGTTGTTTTTCAGTAGTTCTTAACTCCCTGGAAAGGCTCTATTAAAGAACAATAATTACAAATGCACATATGGAATGTTAAGGAGGACAGAGAGCTCAGCTGCTTTAAATGAGGAGGTGGGAAACGAAGGACTGAGACTTTTCCAGCCCTCTACAAAATGTATTGTGTGGTGAGACATACGATTAAAAAAATCCTCTTGGGCCCAGACATTCCCCCGTGTTCCCCCAGGACTGCGTACAGACTCCGAAGTACTCTGTGGCAAATCAAATTGCTTCTCAGGATATTATCTTCGGTGCTTAGCATACCGAACTCATGCCAAGAGTGGAGGTGGTATCTTAGAAGAGCACAGATGTTCTGGAACCAGAATGCTTGAGTTCACTTCATGGCTACTTGAATTACAGGCAATTCCTAAATTTCTTCTCACTTCTGTTTCTTCTCTGCAGGACAGAAATGACAATCCTCGTCACTGCAAGCACCAATGAACTCATTTCTACTAGGGAAGCAAACACATTAGCCTGTCTATCTATTTATTTAACAGGATCTCACTAGGCAGTTGAGGCTGGCCCCAGATTCATTATGTAGCCCAGGCTGGCCTTAGACTCACAATTTTCCTGCTTCAAGCTGGGCTTACAGCTTGTCATGTGCTACCATACAAAGCTCATGTGCTCAGCTTTTTGCCTGGATAAATGAAAACCTCACTTTCTCTGTGTCTTTTTGGCCAACCAGTGGGCTGGGTGTTGTTCCTGGGGGACAGTTGCACCTTTAAAAAGTGCAAACATGACTCTCATCTCCCCAAAACCTTTAGGGGGAGCTCTGGTTGGAACTGTTGGTCTGAAGAGTGACAGATGGGTCGCCTTTGTGGGCACCCGGGGCACTGCATGCTGCTGCTCTGACAGCAGAGCTTGCTAGTCCATGTCTTGTTCTCTAGCTGTGCTCGAGAATCCAATAAGATGAGGAACAGAAAGCCAAGCTGCTTTGTAATTAAAAACATAAGGCCAGCACACAAAGTATCGGGTTTCATTATGGCGTCTTCATACATTTGTGTCGTATTTTGTTGTCACTTGTTCTTCTCCCCTGCTCCCCCCTTGTCCCTTTCCACTCCTCCTTCCCATTTCCTATTGTCTGTATCCCAATGGCCCTCTCGAGTTCCCAGTTCCCTAAGATCTCTTCCTCCCATCTCACGGTCCTCTTCCTGTTTTGCAACCTGCAAACATATATAGACGCATGTACATACATATGTGTATGTAATTTTAGCTGACCCTGCACAGAGGAGAGAAAACACTTCACTTCTGAAACTGGCTTATTTTGCTTAGCATTCTAGTTCTAGTTGCATCCATTTTCTTGCAAATGCCATTTGTGATTTTATTTTTATTGTACCCTCATAAGATTCCACTTTGCATATGTACATATTTTTAAATGGAATTATTTTTGACTATGTATATATAAATATGAATTTTGATTATATTCATTTCTCCATTGCCTCCTCTCATCCTCCTCCTGTTAGACCCCTTCCCAACTAAACCAGCTTTTACTTCCGGGGTTTGCTGTGGGGAGTGGAAGGCTCATTGAGTTTAATTGCAGTTGTTTGTGTGAACATGGGTGGGCTTGTTTACTGGGGCATAGGCAACTGACTAGTGACAATATCACTGAGGAAACTTTCCTTCAGTAACCATTAACTGCCTGTCAGGGAGGGGTGAGACTTACTGAGCCCCTCCCCAACCTATGATGGAATACTGAACTGTCCAGTGTTGTGCAGGTGTTTCATGGGTAACCACGGCTGCTGTGAAGTCATGAGAGAGTACAGCATCTGGGTCACATCTGGAAGAAAGATCCACAGCGTTCCTCCTCATCCTCCAGCTTACATTCTTTCTGCCCTCTCTTCCGTGATGTGCTATGATGTTTTGGAGAGGAGAGAAATATGTCTCATTTAGAGCTAAGCACTCGGCTTCCAACCAGGTATGCGTCTCTGCAGGAACCATTGTCCACAGCGAAATGAGGCTGCTCTGACCAACGCTGACAGCAACACTATATGAATAGAAACATAAATGTTGGGCTAGTGGGATGGCTTAGCAGGTAAAGGAGCTTGCTGCCAAGCTGGATGGCTTGAGTTCAATCCCCAGGGCCCATGTGGTAGGGCAGAACTGATTCCCACACGTTGTTCTCTGGCTTTCAGACGCCTGCAGCGGCATGGATGCGCCTTCCCTACACTTACAGATCATTACATGTAAGAAACCATAAGTTCTTAGAAATCCAATGGACATAACATGTACATTTAGAAAAACAACAGTGGCAGCTTTTCTAGTGCTTTGTGGCCTCTTCAGCTATGGGCTTTTGACTAGGTCTAAATTCTCTGCTGTGGAACAGGTCCAAATGTGCAAGTGGTCGTTTGCCCCGCGCTGGTCATGTCACTGTTGCACCAGTGGGCACTTCTTATTTCATGTTACTTGCTTAATACGAAGGATCCACGGCTGGGTACAACTGTTGATTTTATCCATTAATCCATTGTACCTATTAATAATTTATCAATCCATTTTATTAACAACAAAGCGCCAATATTCTTGATTATTAATTAATTAATCTATTGATGGACATCTAGTTTAGTTCTTCTTGGTTTTATGAACAGTAGCATAGTAAACATGGATGGGCAAGTTACCTTTGTGATGCCTTGTTGGCCTGGAATCCTCCTGGTGTGTATTCAAGAGTGGTATAACTGGGTCAAGTGTAGCTCTAGTTTCAGGTTGGTTTTTTTTTTTTTTTATATTAAAAACTGTTTTATATGTTTGGGTGTTACCTGCCTGTGTGCATGCACCACACGCATGCTTGTTGTCTGTGGAGGTCAGAAGAGGGTGCCAGATCCCCTGGAATTGGAGTTACAGATGGTTGGGAGCCACCACATGGACGCTGGGAAGTGACCCAGGTCTTCTGCAAGAGCAAGGAGTGTCCTAACTGCTGAGCCATCTCTCCAGCCCCGATTTCAGTCTTTGCAGGGACCTCCACACTAACTTCTGGAGTGGCAGGTTTACTAGCAGTCTACACAGATTCCTTTTTTTCAGCATTCTTGCTGGGACTGTCATTTGTTTTCATGGTGATGGCCATTCTGGGTTGCATTTCCCCAATAGTAAGATGCTGAACAATTAATGTATCAGCTGTTTGTGTGTCTTCTTTGAGAACTGTCTGTTCAGTTCATTAGCTGGATAACTTTTTTTTTTTTTTTTCTGGTGTTTAGTTTGTGCCATTCTATATATACAAAGGACAGTCAGATGTGTCTCTGGCAAAGATTTTATTACCATTCTCTAGGCTCTGGTGCTTGTTTCCTTTGCTGAATGGAAGCTTCTTAATTTCCTATAATTCCATTCATCAATTATTGGCACTATTTGCTGTGCAGATGGAGCACTGCTCAGAAAGTTCCTGCCTGTGCCTGTATCTTGAAGTGTTTTCCCCTAACACTTTCAAAATTTCAGGCCTGGCTTTCACCGTCCACTTTGAGTTGTTTTTTGTGCAGGCAGGGTTAGAGGTAGGGAGCTCAGTCAGACTTCAACTGTGAAAACTGTTCCCTCAGCACCAGCTGCTGGAGATGCTGTCTTTCCTTGGATGTGCGCTTTTGACACCTTTGTCAAAAGTTAGATAACAGTAGCTTTGTGGGGTGAGGTCTGGGTCCTCTAGTCCATCCCCTTGATTGCCGGGCCCATTTTTGAGCCAGTACCGTGCTGATTTGGTTCCATGACTCCGTAGTATGATTTGAGAAGGGATATTTCTGAGAACCTCCAGCAGTTTCCTCTTTCTGACAAGGATTTGCTTGAGATACTCAGGCTCTTCTGTCCTTATAGGCAGTTAAACTGCTGACCTCCCAAAGGAATGGGTGCAAAGATCTGAAAAGTGCTCGCTCTGTCTCCCTGCTGTTTGTTTGCTTGGATACTAGTTGCCTTAAGAAGAGACATTCCTTTCTCAGTTTGGGAGCCTGGTCTGTGTTTCTTTATATTGGATACTCCCTGTTCCCTGGGTCCATCTAGCTTAGAATTTCTTCAGGCTAAAATAACGTGGAGCTCATTTTAAACAGTCGTCTTAATCCTTGGTGCCTTTGTAGACCCATCCAGCTACTTGTCAACAAATAGTCCAGGGTGTGTGTTCATGCCAGCATTGGGCAGCTGATTCAAAAAGCTCCACAGCACCTCAGGCTCTCCTGAGAAGGGGCCGGGTCATTGCTGAACTCTCTTCCCAAGTTAGTGGAGTCAGAATTTTGCAGCAGGTGGAAGAGGAGGCTGGGGTCTGGGATGCAGGCCAAACTGCAGCTTTCTCTGCACGTGTGCTCTCCAGATTGAGGTGTTAGAATTCCCGAGAGGTAGTGACAAGATCACTGTGGTCCTAAGCCATGAGAAATCCTGTTGTAAGACCTGGGGTCTCACAGCTCAGGAGTTCAAGATCGCGCCTTTTCCAGAAACTCCCCCAGACCAAGACTCGTTGAAAAAGCAAGAGGTTTACTAACCATTGTGCAATGGGGTCACCCCTGCCGGTCAGCAAAGAGTGGCACCGGGAGACAAAGGCCTTTAGGTTTTTAAAAGAAAAATTGGGAGAGATTTGAAGTTGCAGTCTTGGCAATTTAGGAGTGGATGAGGAAGATATAAAGTAAGAGAATTGGTTAGTCTTAGGTGCTCAAGCTTGGCCAGTCCTGCCAAGTGTGGATGCAGCTGCAATTGAAGGTGGGGGTGGTTAGCTCATCCTTGAAGATTAGGGGCTACAGACTTTTGGCTGGAGGTAAAAAGCTACTCAGAAGAAGTCTAGGTTTGTTGCTAAGAGATGCTATCTCAAAGACAGAAGTTTTTCTTTTTGCTGAGTGAAGGTCATTGCTTGCTTGCCTTTTTTTCTATCTGTCCTCATAGATAGGGTCACATTTTTCCATTCTCTGGAAAGGTACTAAGAGGCTTTAGCTTAACCTGAACCTAAAACTCAGAACTATAGGCTTTAGAAGACATACAGGTTACAAAGTTAGTCTAACCCTTTCACTGTCCCATTAAGAAGCTGCGTCATTCAGTCCTTAATTATCCCATCAGCAAATAGCAGAAGGGAAGGGAAGGAAACTGTTGGGGTTCTTTCAAAAGGTGCGATTTTATTGCCTTTTTGTTTCCCTGGGTGGAGGCTGATTTTAAAAAAGTCTACTACGCAACGGTTTGGGCGAGAACTGGCCTCCAGGTGGCGCTTCAGCCCAGAGAATGCGGCGGAAGGCGCTGCCCCGGCCACTTTGCTCAGGGAAGACCTTAGGTAAGGGGATTCACGGGAAATCCGGCTTCTTGGGTTGCACAATGGAGGAGAGGCCTGGCCTTTGTCAGGGCTCAAGCTGCGGCTTTAAATCTGTCCAGGGCGGTGCAGGGTTCTGAAAGTTCTAGACCGCTGCTGGAGGAAGCCCGGAGCACCTTGTTCTGTTAGGAGGCTGAGACCAGAGCTCCGGGCTCCCAGCCCAGGACTGAACTCGCAGTTCTGTCCAAGGCTGCAGTCCTTCCCCTTGGCCTGCCTCCTCCTTTTCCTTCCTCTCCTCCTCCTCCCACCTCCCCTCCCTCTCTCTCCACACCCCATTCTCACCTTATGCTATTTACAAATCGATTTCCCGGTGCGATCTCATTTGCAGCTCCCACTGGCAGGATAGAGGGACAAGCTTGGGCCATCTCTGAGTCCCTGCACTCTAAATACATCTTGAGAAAGGTCCCTGTCTGTGCCTGTCACCACGAGCAAATACTGAGCAGCTTGGACAAATATTGAATTCAGCTTGGTGGTTTCAGAGCTTGGCACTGAAGAGTGCTCGAAACTATTTACAGCATGAAGAAATGTTTACCGAGGAAGAGCTGGGTGGAGGAGAAGGGGACTGTGGGGCAAGGCCAGCGCCTCAGGTACTAGGACCACTGACAGGGCTGTGTGAGGTATTAGTGAGTACAGGAACATGAAGGCGCCCATGCAGATCTGACTCAGAGCCTGGCAGACACCATGAACCCTCTCCAGGTTAGGCCCCTGGGGCGCCTGTCTGTAAGGGGACATGTGACAATATGGATGAAACGGAATGAGTGGTAATTATGAGGCCTCGTTTAAAGCGTGGGGTGGATGGGCACTCGGGACTCCACTCATCAAAAGCCCTGGAGCGGGAAGTGTCCCCGTAGCTGTTACCTATCCGGCCCCACTGGATCGATCGCTCACCAGCTCTTTCTTTGCTTTTTGTTTGAATATGCACGTTTCAGGCCATCTGGGGACTTGAGGCCGACTACCTGGGTTCCAGTCCCAGCTCTGCCTTTTGCTGGCTGGCCTTGTGTGAGTCATTTAGCCTCTTCATGCCTGCTTCTTATCTTTTTGAGTGCTAATATGATAATAAGAGTATTAACTAAAATTTCAGGAGCTAATACACACACCTTGTTACCACTGAGGCCCCTGCCCCATGTCACAGCTGTCACCTTTCTCCCCTTTGGTTATAACTTCCCTGTGGCCCGAGGAGGAGAGGAAACCACTTGAAACACACTCGTTTTGTGTTGTTTTCTGGCAGAGGCACTGACATCTTCATCTTCAGCCTCTCCGTGGATTCCAGGTGGGAGTTGAAAGGCTCTCTTCCCGCCACTGGAGCTCACCATAGAGTACATGCCTGTTGTTCAGTACAAAGCCATGCAGACAGGAAGGAGGGACCTTTCAGAGCATAACACTAATTAGTGCAGGATACTTTATCTGGACAACATCCCGTAGAATGCAAAGCTGTCCCTCAAGTCTCCTAACTAAGCACAGGGATCACCGAGGAAATGTGATCAGCTGGAAACAGAAAGTGAGGTGGGGTGGGTAGCAGAGAGGAAACCGTAGCTGCTTGCGATCGGCCAGATGCATCATTTTCCACTGCACAGGGTTCCAACACTCAGGCCAGGCTGAAAACCTTGCCACCGCTCTGGGACACTGAAGGTGTCTCCAGTTGCTGCCTGCCTAGGAGTCATGTTCTGTGGGAGAGTTTGTCATTTGTTTCATAACCTCTTAGGTAGCTTTCTCTACGGCTCAAGAGCAGCCAGCTCACTCGGCCTATGTGTAGGCCTGAGAAGGAGAAAAGCAGAGCTTAGGAGAACAGTCTTCAGTGTGTGTGTGTGCATATCTGTCTGTCTTTCTTGCATAGCTCAGGCTGGTGGGAAATTTGCTATATAGCTGAAGATGACCTTGAACTGCACTTTCCACCTTTGCCTCCCTGGACTGAGATTCCAGGTGTGTGCCACCACACTTGGTCTATGTGGTGCTGGGGATTGAACCCAGGATTTTGTGTGTGGCAGGCAAGCACTCTACCAACTGAGCTACATTTTCAGCCCTTCGGGGTAGTTTGTAATGGAAACTTTTCTGGCTGCAGCTGTCTTATTCCAATTCTCATAGCAAATGAGACTTCTAAAATAAGCTGGGTGTGGCAGCACACACCTTTAATCCCAGCCCTTGGGAGGCAGAGGCAGGATCTGTGAGTTCCAGGACAGCCAGGGCTACACAGAGAAACCCTGTCTTGAAATCAACCAACTAAACAACAGAGCAAAAACAAGATGAAGAAAATTGTAAAGAAGGCACCCACAACCGGGATTGTCCAGCCGGAAAGGCTCAGAGTAGACAGAATGTAACTGGGCGCTACCCTAGTTTAGGGTTCCATAAGGGAGGTGAAATTAAAACTCTTGAGTACTTGCCTAGAGAACACATTAGCTATTAGCCAGCTGGGGCACTGATGGTAAGCAGGAATGAATGTCTTAGGCACCCACACACTCTGACGGCTATAACCTTCCCGAGGAGTTGTGCTGAGAGGTATTCTGAGCCATATCTGTCACAGCTGCAGAATGGGGAACTGGAATGGTGGATATGCGCCTGCTCCGGCTGCTAACGAGAAGAGGAAGTCGATTATTTGGAAGTTGGGAAAATAAAGATGGTTGACTGGTCAAGGATGCTCATTTAATTAGATCACGATGGGCGTTGAGCAGCAGCACAGGAAGGCAGGCTCCCAGGGAAGTTGGTGCTTGTCCCGGTTAAAACGCTCAAGATGGAGATAAGGTAAGATGCTTGCTCTGAATTTAAGGCCTGGGCAGACCCCAGAAGAAAGAGAAGCTATTGTTAAGCAGATGGAAGGTCAGGGGGAGTCTCCTCCCCACCTGAGCTTTCCACATTGCTCAGCACCCCTGACATTTCATAAATGTTCTGCCACAAAAATCAGGCACTGATGGGGTTCCACCAACCTAGGAAATCCTGTGAAAAGAATTCAACACACCTTACTGAGCCCAAAGTGGGTCATTTATTATTTATTTGAAGCTATTAACGGTGCAAAAAAAAAATCACGATTACATTTTCATACTATATAATATCCTTTATCCATCTCACCTCAGCGTGGTGATTGGCCTGAGGGAGGTGTAGAAGAGGGGTGGTGAAGCTCCAGTTCTGAAAGGCCTTGATTGACAGGGGAGGAGTCTGCTTACGAATGGGAGGCAGACACCTTGGGGGCTGAGGTAAAAGCAGGCTTAGGAAAATCAGCGTGGGTACTGTGAAGGAGGGGCTAAAGGCAGGAGAAACTGTGGGTTAGAAGAAGAGTAAATAAGAGGTATTAACAGGGCTGGGAGCTGGGTGTGGTGATGCACACCTTTTTAATGCCAGCACTCAGGAGGCAGAGGCAGGTGGATTTCTGTGAGTTCAAGGCTAGCCTGGTCTACAAAGTGAGTATAGGACAGCCAAGACTGCACTGAGCACCCCTGTCTCAAAAAACAAAGAACAACAATAGCAGCAGCACCAATGACAACAACAAAAACACACAAAACAAACAAATAAACAAAATCCAGAGCTGGGAGGACAGCTTAGTGGGTGGAATGCTCCCTAGCATGTGTGAGCCCTGAGTTCACTCACGTCCTCTGGAGCTTAAACCCATGCATGGTAGCGCATGCTTGTAATTCCAGCACCAGAAAGGTAGAGATAGGAGGATCAGGAGTTCAGGGTCATCCTTGGCTACATAGGGAGCTCAAGGCCAGCCTAAGCTACTTCAAACACTTAAAAAAAATCTATATAACAAAATAAACAAACATAAGAGATTTCCTGACAGCACCATGAGGACAGTTACAATGGAAACAGAGAGAAAGGCCGAAAGTCAAGAGATACTTGTCACCGTCTTCAAGAGCTTTCAGGCTCCTGAAAGCAGGGACTCCAGGGAAAGGCACCAACGTTTCTCACAGCCTTTAGAGCAAGAGCAGCGGAGAGGGAGGCAAGGTGTTTGATGAGACAGTAAGAGAAGCTTCTCCTCATGCTGGGACAGTTAAGCTTGGATGAGCTACCCAGGCCACCAGCAGGCCCTTCACAGCCAAGTGGCCATCCTCCCTGGACTGCAAGGCAGAGCACTCAAAGCTGCTCTCTGCTAGGTGAGAATATCATTAATTTTCTTAGGACTCTGAATATTGAAGGAGGCCTCCGAGCATTTCCAGGCTTTCAGACCTGACTGAACAGGACTCAGCGGTTGAATGGCAGCATACACACACACACACACACACACACACACACACACACACACACCCCACACCATTCCTCAGGCGCACACAGCACCTGAGCATCACAAACCTCTTATCTGACAAGTTGCTGTTGCCAGAGAACCCGAGTGGAGCAGAGGACCCATGTGCTGTGGTGTCTTGAGGGGGTTAGAAAGGCAGGGTCAAATCTAGCATTCTTTTAACTCCTGACTTTATCCCACGAGTGAGCGAGCAGACCAGAAAGGAACATGGTCATACTTAAGGTCACTTTGGCAAAGGTCTCAAGAGCAGACCTTGGATCAGAACCTCTTGCTTCAGGCTCCCCAGATAAGCCACAAGCTAAAGCCTGGTCCTATGCTTGGGTCTGGGTCAAGGGGTACACGGTGGCAAAAGGGCTTGGAAACCTTGTCTATAACCCCACTAGGAAGACCTAAGAGGGTGGCTGGGGAAAGGTAATGATAGCAATGTGTTCTGGGAACCGAGCGCTCCTCCCACACCATAGTCTACTGTTTGGCTCTGCTTTGAGGTTGTTTTTTGTCCCCCACACTCAGAAGGGCCCTCTTTCCGAGAGTTTCTCTAAAAGCC
This sequence comes from Psammomys obesus, assembly GCF_907164565.1. NCBI lineage: Eukaryota > Metazoa > Chordata > Mammalia > Rodentia > Muridae > Psammomys > Psammomys obesus. The sequence goes on along the minus strand of NW_026585685.1, from coordinate 5,183,638 downwards.
ATCACATGGGGTGGGGGGGCAAGGCTGGCACCAGGGCTTCCCCAGGGCCAAGCCCCACTTGGCTTCTTTCTGAGACTCGAATCTGAGTCCTCTGTAAGAGCAGCAAGTGTTCTAAACCACTGAGCCATCTCTCCAGCCCCAGGGACAGGCTTCCTGATGCCCTTCTTCACTCGCCCTTTGATAGGAACAGTAGCTGGTATTTTTGGAGTGGCTGCCATTCTCTACACATCTCTCTTCATAATCTCAGGGGCCAGGAGCATTTCCATCCCCTTTTTGCAGGCGTGCTGGTCAGTTTTTGTCAAACTAGCCACAAACTAGAGTCATCTTGGAAGAGGGTCCCTCGGCTGAGGAATTGCCGGCATTGGATTAGCATGGGGGAAGGTCTGTGGGGCATTTTCTTAATTAATGATTGATGTGGGGGTGCCCAGCCTACTGTGAGTGGTATCAGCCCAGGCGGAGCAAGCCAGGGGGAGCAAGCCAGTAAGCAGTCTTCCTCCCTGTTCCTGCTCCAGTTCCTTTCTCCAGGTTCCTGCCTTGGCTTCTTTCTGAAGGTGCAACCTCACATGGCTTTTGGTCAGAGTTGCATGACAGCGACAGAGAAACAGACCAGCATGAGCTGTTTCTGGCTTTTCTGATTATTATTAAAAAAAAAAAAACAAAAAAAAAAAAAACTACCTTGAACACTGGTGTCCTTGATTTCTCGTGGGCCTACGTTGTGCTCCTGGGTCTGGTCATGGTTTGAGGGAACGTGGGAGCCCTCAGACGGGGCAGGATCTATTGGTAATCACTTATACATGAGGTCCCCTGATGGGCCTGTACGACTGACTCAGTTCTTTCTGGCCTCTCTGCAGCCTTCCTTCCCCCCCCCCCCCCCCCTTTTCTGGCATCAGGTAGGTCAGAGAGTTTCTGACTTTTATTCAGTTTTTAATCAATGTGTTACAGGCTCTCATGAGATACAGTGTGGCTGTGATTTTTCAGTGTCTGCACAATGAGTGGATCAGGGTGACCAGCGTATCCATCACCTCAGATGCTTCTCATTTCTCAGTGTGGGAAGATTCAAAATCCTTCCCACTAGCTACTTGTCAGCCACAGTTACCCCGAGACACTGTAGGACATTAGCAGCGATTCCTCCTCTCCAGCTGCACCCCTCTCCTTGGATACCATTCTCCACCTCTCCACACAATCTCTGGACCATTGCATCTCTACCTCGTCCAGCTACTATTTGAAAGAACATAAAAACATCTCTCTCTGATTGATTTATGTCACTTAAACTTCCAGCCCTGTCCTTGTTGGACAAATGATACAATTGTATTCACGTTCATGGACAAATAATATTCTATTCTGGGTTTGCCAAATGCTCTTATCTGTTTGTCTATCAGTGGACACTCGTCTTCACTTTGATGAGTGCTGCTGTATACCCCTGAAACACAAAGTCTCTTTGCCAGGCTAATTTCAATTTAGCTGATTTATACTCAGTCGAAGCTTTCTGGGTCAGACTGTGTTTTTTTTTTTTTTTTTTTTTTTTATTTTACCAATAGACTCAGGAGCTGGGGTGAAAGGCTGCTAGCCCAGAGAGGCAGAGAAGGCACCCAGCTGACCTTCCTCCTCAGCCTGTGTCCCAAAACAAAACCTCTTTCTCCATGCTGTTTTAAAAACTCCTCACACACAATGTCCTTCTCTTCTACTTTCTGTGAGTCCCTCTATCTGTCCTCCTGACTTCCTCTTACTTTGTTTTTTTTTTTTTTTCTGTGTTCACTCAGTGTCAATTGGTTGCTTGTTTCAACTCTTGATCTATGATTAACTTTATTTAATTCTGTTTACAATAGTCAAGCAGAAAGTACTTGGATTAAAGGTGTGTGCTAGGGCTAAGCTACACCACAACTAGAAACAGTTTTCCCAGTAAACAATGCAATCTTGGGGTTCAGTGTGATCATGTTAGGGTCCATGATTCTCTGAAAAAAGACCCCGGACTCAGATGGTATGCAAAAACAAAGAGGGTTCATTCTGCAGAGACTTCTAGCAGGCTGTGGTCACCACCTTCACAAAATGGCGACTACCCAGAAGGGGGCTCACAGGCCCTATGTATAAACCGTCGGGTAGGGGCATTCCAGGAATGCTTAGGTGACCATCCCTTTGATTGGTGGGCAGCTAGCCAAGGGGTACAGGGCCAATCTGGATTGGTCAGGAGCTTAGGGACTATCTCTGACCCAAGCCAGGTGTCCCGCTGATGCTGATTGGCTGCCCATCACGTGATCCTAGAAACCAAAACTGTAACTCAGCCTAGTCAGATAAAGTTAAAACTAAAGTCTGTCATGAAGCCAGGCTGGAATAAAGCCCTCTCAATCAAATATCCTGCAACAAGGTTGCAGTTGTGTTTCTTGTTTTCTGAGGCATCTACCTACTGTCTCTGCAGTGGCTGAGCTGGGCCACACTCCCACCTGATGTAGGCAAGGCTTTCCTTGCTCTCCATTTCCACCAGCATTTATTATCTTTGCCTTTTTAACAATTGCCATTCTACCAGGGCTGACTTGATGTCTCATTGTGAATGTGTGCTTTGAAAAAATACTTGTTTTTAATTGTGTGTGTGTGTGTGTGTGTGTGTGTGTGTGTGTGTGTGTGCCTGCAGAAGCCAGAGAGGGTGTCAGATCCCCTAGGGCTAGAGTCACAGGCAGATGTGAACTACCATATGGGTCCCATGAACGGAACACCAAGTGCTCTTAACTGCTGAATCATCTTTCCCATCAGCCTCCCAACCCCCACTGCGTGGTTTTGCTCTGTCCTTCTGTGGTGATTGATGATAGTTTTGTTTTATCTCCCCCCCCCCCCCATGTGATTGTTGACTATTAGCTGTATATCTTTTTTGGAGAAATCTATTTAGGGCTTAGCCTACTTTTTAAGGTGATTTATGATTATTGTGTGGGTTTTGTTTTCTATTGAGCTGCTTGAAATCCTTGCTTATATTCTTGAAATCAATACCTTGCTGAAAGGACCAGGCCTGGTCCCCTCCCCCAAAAGTCATCAGTCCCAGGAACTGGGCCATAGGTCACCAATCAGGAATAAGAAACCATAAAATTCCCTACCCAAGAGATAGCCTGGAGGTAACCACAAGAATGGGAAGGTATCTTAGGGTGGGGCATCTGTGCTGGGCAGCCCACCTACCTAACATTCCTGAGGTCTATAGATAGCTCATTCAATGTTAGTTATGTCAGTTAGCGGATCACTTTGTAACAAGCTTGCCCTTGCTGAATGTCATCCAATCCTGTAACTGCTAAGCTGGGAATTCCAGTTTCTTGCTCAAGCCCCAAATAAAAACCCTGCTGTGAAGCTGCTGGGGCTCTCCTCTCTGATCTACTGTGTTGGTGAGAGTGGAGAGACCAAGCTTAAGCCTGAATAAAGCCCTTTGCTCTTGCCTACATGGTCTGGCTCCTGGTAGTCTTTGGGGGCCACCTAAAGATCTGGGCACAACATTGCTAGTAAAATAACTGGAAAATGCCTGCTCCCCTTCCCCCATTGTTCTGTTGGTGGGAAGCATCAGTTTTTTCTCTTTCTACTTTTCATTTTTTTCCTGTCTGGGGTAATGATAGCCAAAAAAACCTCTTTGCTCCTATCCCAAAGTATGCCCCTGGGTCCCACTTCACTGATTTCATAGTGTTGGGTCTTACATTTAAGTCTTTAATCCATTTTTGAGGATTTTGTTTTGTTTTGTTTTTGAGACACATTTTCTCTATGTATCCCTGTCTCTCCTAGAAATCTATCTATAAACCAGGCTGGCCTCTAACTTACAAAGATCCTCCTGCCTCTGGCTTCCAAGTCCTAGGATTGAAGGCATGTACCACCACTGCCCAGCTTGAGTTGATGAGATGAGATGAGAATCTAGTTTCTTCTGCATATAGATGTCCACTTTCCCCCGCACCATCATTGAAAATCATTTTTATTTTCCAATGCATGTAACAGTTAGCTACAAATAATGGGTTTATTCCTGGTTATGGGTTTATTCCACTGGACTATCTATTTTGGGGGCCATTACCTTGTTGTCTGGTTACAATAGCTTTGTAGTATGTTTTGAAGTCAGGAATTACAATGACTTCAGCTTTGTTCTTTTTACACAGGATTGGTTTGGAATTTTGGGGTTGGGGATTCCATAAATCCCAGTCCTGTTTTTTTTGTTTTTTTTTTTTTTTTTTTTTTTTTTTTTTTTTTT
>NW_026585685.1:5096826-5179337 GCF_907164565.1 Psammomys obesus | reverse complement strand
TTTTTTTTTTTTTTTTTTTTTTTTTTTTTTTTTTTTTTTAATAGTTTCTGTTTGGAATATCACAGGTATTTTCTAGTCTGTGAACATGAGGAGCCTTTTGTTTTTCAGTATGTGTTCTCTTATTTTCTTCCATAGGTCTCTTGACTTTGTTTTTTTAAAACTTTAATTTTTCTCTTTATAAAATTTCCCTCTCCTTCCAAAAAACAGTAGTTTTCCTTTAAAAAAAAAATCGCCTTTTTAAAAGTGAGTCTGTGATAAGTGTATTCAGTGGCTAGTGTGTTCAACTCCTGTTGCACTAATGGTCGATGGAATTAGATGCAAGCCCCGCTCTCTCAATCATGTTTCATAGTAATAACAGAGATTGGAATGAAGAAATGTCTTTTTGCTACTTCAGTACACGGTTGAGTTCAGATATTTAATGCATGCGTACACACACAGCTATGATGAGTTTAAACTAGGGGGAAAAATAAGTGTATGTCCGCCATAGTCCTTTATCTACATTATGACCTTCCTCATCATCTAATTTTACCCCATTTTCTAAATTTTAGACCGTACTTAATACTGCTTACATATAGTCATGTGTTTTATTATAGGCTACAATTCATATATGAGGAAGAATGTGGTTTTGTCTCCCAGAGTTTAATATTACTCGCTTAATGTTATACTTTTTGGATCCATTCGTTTTCTGAAATTTTCTTTCTTTCTTTCTTTCTTTCTTTCTTTCTTTCTTTCTTTCTTTCTTTCTTTCTTTCTTTCTTTCTTTCTTTTTTTGAGACAGGGTTTCTCTTTGTAGCTCTGGCTGTTGTCCTTGTAGACCAGTCTGTAGACCAGTCTGACCTCAAACTTAGAAAGATCCACCTGCCTCTGCCCTGAGTGCTGGGATTAAAGGTGTGTGCCACGACTGCCCGGCAAATTTCATTTTCTCTACAGCTTAATAATACTCCATGTTATATATGTGCCACATTTTCATTATCCATTCTTCTGTCTAGATTAGTTGCATTTCCTTGCTATAGTGAATACAGCACCAATGAACATATGAATGTGCAAACATTTCTGAGTTAGGATATGGAGTTCTTTGGGCAAAGGCCTAGGAATGGTATGGGTAGGCTATATGATAATTCTATTTAAAAAACATTTTTTGGAGATTCCAAACTAATTTACACAATGGCTGTTTTAGTTGGTACTTCCACTTGCCCAAATAACGGTTCTTCCTTTCCTACATTCTCACCGACATTTGTTACCAGATTTCTTCTTCCTTTTTTAAGATTTGTTTTTATCTTATTGGTATGAATATTTTGCCTACGTACGTGTGTGTGTGTGTGTGTGTGCGCATCACATGTGTGCGCCTGGCTTCCATAGAGGCCCAAAGAGTGTGGCAATCCCCTGGAACTGTAGTTACAGATGGCTGTGAGCCACGTGTGTGCGCTGGGAAACAAATCAGGTCCTTCGTGAGAGCCGTCAATACTCTTAACCACTGAGCCATCTCTCCGGGCCCTGTGCTCAGCTTTTACACTAAAAAGCAGGGAATGGAGTAGAAAAAATATTTTCAGATTGGCTTTGGGGAAAACGGGTCCTAGTTTCCAAGAAGGGGAAGAGGCAAGAGGACAGGAGAGAGTCCAGGCAAAACCCCACCAGAAGGGGTGTGGGTCCTGGTTATGACTTAGGCAGCGATCCTCGGGGAAATGCCAATTGTGTGCTGCTGCAGCTGGCCTTCTGGAATAATCCAGAGTCTGAGCCTGCCCCCTCCCCCTCAGGGGTCAGGAAAAGAAACAATGTGACACTTCCGGCTGCCACAGAAGGGAAGCTTTACACACTGGGCAGTTTCCTCAGAGGGAAATGACCGGAAGGTGGAGGTTGGAGCAATGCTGGACAGCCTGAAAGACTGCTACGGGAGGGGAGGGCCTGCTGAGGGGGAGGAACTACGGGAGGGGGAATGGGTAGGCAGGGACACTGCCCGCGCTGCTCCTGGAGTCAGGACTGCAGCAGCCTTGAGTTCTCTGCGCCTTGCACCCACAGGCCCCCTTCCAGAACTGCATATAAAGGCCAGCTAGCCACTGAGGAGGGGCAGGGACCAGAAAAGGGACAGTCTCACAGAGGCCTTTGGGTAAAGCTACGATCTCACACCCCGCCCTCCCAGAGTTGCTCTGAAGCAGAATGAAGGTTGGAAGAGCCCAGCACAGACTCCTCTAAAGTGCAAAGGATTATTACATTCCCCGACAGGCTCTTGTAATCAAACGAGACAGGAGCAAAAACACGATAATAAATGCACAAACAAACAGCTGTTTTCTCAAAGGCTTTACCATCCCAGGTTCCCATTTGGCCTAAGTTTTCGAAGTGTTCTTTATGCTCAGCCGCCGGGTGGGCGTCTGTGGGAGGTAGGAAGAGAGGGTGGTGATTTGGAGTAGAACTGGGTCAAAGCTGGCGCTTACACAGTGTGTGGATGGTGGAGATCTGCGCTGCCTTATCCCTGTCTTCTGGAAGAGGTGCTGGAGAGACTGTAGGAGGGAGGGAGGGGACGGACAGGCCAGATGTTTCCCCTGCACTCCCCGTGGTTTCTGCTCACAGCAGTCCCTCGGAGGTAAGGGAGATTGCCCTGTTCTTTTTTTAGCTGAGAGTGAAGTCCCCGGCCTCCTTTCACCCGGCCTCCTGTTGGTGCGGCTCTCATTTTCTCCCATCACACTCTTAGGTATCAGGCTTGTTCAGGACGCCTTGCCAGCATGGGCGGGGGGGGGGGGGGGGGCGACACAGAAACATTCCCATTTGGCAGTTGAGCAAACGGAGCCGAGGGAAGGCTGGCTTCTATGGTCGCACTGCAGACGTTTTTCTCCGGGGAGAAGGGAGCCGTGGTGGTGTAAAAGGTACAGGTTGGGCACCCTTGCGGGGACGATGATTATATTCACTTACAGGACAGAGAAGGAGGAACCACAGGTCCTCAGACCATGACGCTATGTAAAGACTGGAAGACAGCGCGTGGGAATCTGTTCTCTTCCTTCCACCGTTTGGGCTCCGGGGGATTGAACTGAGGTCATCAGGGTCAGCAGCAAACCCCTTCACTGTCCGGGCCATCTCGCTGCTCCCTCTTATGAAGCCCAAGGATATCCTTTGAAGGACTGTCAAGAAGTTGGTTGTGCCAGGTTGTGGCAGGTGGCAAGGGGCCGAGTCTCTTGGCGTCACGCATGCGTGTAGAGGTCAGAGGACAGCTTCGTTCTCCCCTCTTCTGCCTTCATGTGGGCTCCAGGGACCAAAGCCACTGCGCCGCCGCTCCAGTCCCCCCACACACGACTTTTCAGAGCAGTTTGGGGGATGGGGTGTGACTTGGTGGCAGAGTACTTACACCAAACATGCGGGCACGTTCACTCGCTGTGGGCACCGGGGGGCTAGAGAGCTTCATTTGTTACCATTGCAGGGTCTACGCTGCTGTGTCTCCTTCCCCGGAGCTTATGCGGGAGCCAGAGCGCATCCGCCACTGCTGTGTCACGTTCTCTCATAGACTAGCCTTCTCCCCACTGTCATAAGAAGCTGAGCATCAGTCCCGAAGGGAGTGAGTCACTGAATGTAGCGGTACGGAGAAAAACTGGCCAAAGCAAAAGATTTCTCCCTGTATAAAAATCAAAAATTCATTCAGAAATGCAGCGCAGGGTGAATCAGGGCTCCTGGGAAGGCAAACTTGTACTGTCTTCCCTGCAGCCTTGGTTCCGGCGTGTGCCCTGTGCATGCTGTCTGGCCAGGAAACACCAAGGGCTGCCCCGGACCGCTCTGCTCAGACTCGAAGCTGAAGCTCTTGTTATAAACCGCAGTGTATAAAGTTTTCTGCTCTTAGGGAAACATAATGGTTTAATTACAGAAAGAAAGACTCAAATGTTCCTACCACTGTTGCTTGGTATATAAGTATCAGAGTCATATATCTTTGGCTGGTATTGTATCAGGATGTTTCGTTGGAAAAGCTGCTGTTTGAGTATTGTCTCCATTTGGGGATTAGGAAAGAATTTTCAGCAATTTCTGAAAACTTTGCCCTATAACATTTAGTAGCATGCATAATACTTATGCAAAGTGACCTTCTCGGCATTGATTATAAAATCAAATATCAGTGAACTCTGAAAAATCCTCATGTTCTCTCTTATGCAGTATCAAATATCTGGATCAAGATTTAGCCCTCTATGTAAAAATGAATATGCACATCCTCTCATTGGTTTGCAAATTTGACTTAGTCTTTAATATAAATTATAACATTACATGACCATCAAATAATTATTTAAAATACATTTAGATTTACTAAATGTAAATTGATTGGTTTTTCTATTTTATATACAAGTGTACTCAGAATCACATGAAAATTTCTTGGGGGAAAGTGGTCATGACTGAAGAAGGTTTGAGCCACCTTGACACAGAGTTGCTTCCTCCCCCACGGTCAACATGGTTCTCAAGAAAAGGCTGCCAGGGCACTCGGGAGATGGCGTGGTGGTAAAAAGCTTGCTACACAAACATGAGGCCCAGAGTTCAGACCTGCCTGCAACCAAGTCTGGCCATAAAGGAGAAACTAGGCGATCTCCAAAGGCTGTTAAGGACAGTTATATCAGTGAGCTCTGGGTGTGATTGAGAGATCCTGCCTCAGTTAATGAGGTGCAAGGGACATCAACCTCATCTCTCCATGCACACACACCCACACCCACATACATGTAAAGAGTGGAAAAAGAAGAGGGTAGTTCTGCCATCCTCAAGGGATATGTTCTTGGAGGCCCGGCAGATACCTGAAACCTGAAAATAACACAGATGATACTTATCCAAATATCCAAGTATCCAAATACTGATGATAAAATTTAACTTATAAATTAGATGTGATAACAGATAAGGGGTCCTAATAGTAACACGGAACAGTTATTTTACTGCACTGTAATAAATGTTCCCTCTTCCCACCCCGATTAGCATGCTTATTGTGGGCCACCAGGATGGCTCAGAAGGCAAAGATTCTTGCTACCAAGGCTAATGACCTCAACTCCCAGAACTCACCCAGAAGGAAAGAACCAACTCCTGCAGGTTGTCTTTTGACTTCCACACGCATGCTGTGGTATGCACACACACAAATAAACTGCCCTGCTGATTTGTTTGTTTTTGTTTTTGTTTTTTATGTGTTTGGGCACTTTTCCAGCATGTATGTCTGGCGCCGTGTGGTGCAGTGTTCACAGAGGCCAAACGAAGGCATTGTATGCCCTGGAGTTGGAGTTACAGAGGGTTGTGAGCCACTGGGTGGGTGCTGAGAAGCAAAGCCAGGTTCCCTGCAAGAAAAACTAGCATTCTTAATGGCTGAGTCATCTCTCCAGCCATTTTTTATGTCTGTGTTCACAGGAACTATGGTGCAGCCATTTTCTTTTCCTGTAGACACTGCTTTTGGTAGTATGGCCATGTTGGCTTCATAGGCTGAGTGAAAAAACACTCCTGTTCTTGTCGTCTGGAAGAGACTGTAGATAGCTGCTATAGATGGTTGAAACCCAGCAGTTAATCCATTCAACCAGTTTACTATTGATTCAACTTCATTCAGACACAGACGTTTCTTCTGTCATGAGTTTTGGCTGATTTTCTCTTTTTGAGGGATCGACCCACGTCATTTAGGTTGTCAAATTTGCAGGCATAGAGTTGTTTGTGCTATTTCTCCATTCCTCTTTCAATGCCAGTAAGAACTGTAGTGATAACCCTCTTTCATCTCTGATATCAGCAATCTATACCTTCTCTTTCTGAAGTCTTGGCTGAAGGCTAATGGATTTTACTGATCTTTTCAAAACGTCAGATCTTAAAAAAAGAATCACTCTAGTTTTACTGCCTTTATTGATTTCCTGTTCGTAGTTATAGGGTCTTGGATGGGATACGCCAGGCTGGCCTAAAATTCCAGGGTTCAAGTGATCATCTAGTCTCAGCCTCCTAAGTGTTAGGTCCCAAAGAAACCAAGGACAAACGGTTAACTGAGATTCCTGTCAGCATATCAAAGCTGACCTGGCTGCAGGGCTCTCCCAGCATCTCAAGTACCCCCAACTCCCCCCACCCAAACCTCTCTAGCCACTGAGCTTCCCTTCCCTCCCCCCAGCTTCTCTTTCCTATATAATGCAGCCATTTTGGCCATGTGCACTCTTGGTTCTCTCTGCCCTTAGTCTTTAATCCCCCTCTCTTTTCTCTTCCTCTGTCACTCTCCCTGTCTCATTCTTCTCTTATGGCCTGGTCTATTCTGCTGGCCAGTCTGGGTTCTTCTAGAGGCCTCTGGCAGTTCTCTTCCTCACATCTACAATGAAATCCTTCTCCTCAACCATACCTGGAGTGGTCAGGTGCTCATTTTTATTCTTTAAGTAACTAGGGCCACAGGCACGCACCTCAGAGCCCACGGTATTTCTTTTCTTCTGTTGACTTCATTATTTCTTTATTTATAGATAGAGTCTCACTATATAGCCCTGACTGGCATGGAACTCACTATGTAGATGAGACCTCTGCCTTTCAGTGCTGGGATTAAAGGCATGTTCTCATGTCTACTTCCTCCTGTTGACCTTAAACTCAGCTTAGGTGACTGATTGATTTTTACAATTCCTTTGTTGCCAATACACACATTTGGTATTTGGTGCCATGCCTTTTTTCTTTTTTCTTTCTTGTTTTTTTTTTTTTTTTTTTTTGGGGGGGGGGTTCACAGTACCTTTGCTGCATCCTGTACCTTTTGATAAGTTACATTTTTTGTTTTATTTCAGACACTGGATATTTCTCATGCTATTTTATCTCTGACCCATGTGTCATTGTAAATATGCTGTTCATTGCACAGCTATGTTAGTATTTTCTAGCTGTCTTTCTGTTATTGATTTCTAGTTTCTGTTAGCCCAAGGGAGCACAGGCCATATGATTTCTATTCTTTTAAATGTGTTATGATTTGCTTTATAGCCCCAGAGCAGCTAGATCTCAGTGCTATTTCTTTTTTTTTTTTTGAAATTATTTATTTATTATTTACTGCAATTTATTCACTTTGTAACCCAGCTGTGGCCCCCTCCCTCATCTCCTCCCAATCCCACCTTCCCTCCCTCTTCTCTCCCTAGGCCCCTCCCCTAGTCCACTGATAGGGGAGGTCCTCCTCCCCTTCTATCTGACCCTAACCAATCAGGTCTCATCAGGACTGTCTGCATTGTCTTCCTCTGTGGCCTGGCAAGGCTGGACCCCCCCTCCCCCCCAGGGGGAGGTTATCAGAGCGCCCGCCACTGAGTTCATGCCAGAGAAAAGTCCTGCTCCCCTTACTAGGGCACCCCTCAGTGCTGTTTCTTAAGGGCCCATGAGAGCAATGTATCACTCCTGCTCCTGTGATGAAGTAGTTGGCTAAAGTCACTGGGATCCAGTTGACTGACAGCACTGTTGAGTCTGTCTCTGTCTGTCTGTCTGTCTCTCTCCTTAGCTTCCTTTTCAGCTTTCAACTCTAGAAGGATTAAGTAGATAAAGCCCAACTGTTTTCCTTCCTTCTTTCCTTCCTTCTTCCCTCCCTCCTTCCCTCTCCTTTACTCTTTCCACAGTGAAATAAAACCCAGTGGCCTCAAGCATACTCAGTTAATAAGCTACCATTGAGCTGTACCCTCCTCCTAACATTCACCTTTTAGAAGAAAAATGAATTAATACAAAATATGAAAATCTATATTTTGTCTTGTCCCCTCTGTCTGTGATGACAGCCCTCGGGACTTGAATTAGGTGATGATCCCTAAGGCAGAGTGACATCCCCATCAAGAGTGAGTCTCTTATACCCACTGACCTCTGCTTAGGCAAGAACACTATGATGCTTCCAGAATCACTGGTAAGGCTTGAGAGATGATGAGTCATGTCCTTAGCTTTGTCCCCATGTCTTAACCTGAGGCTGGGATTTCCTTGCCCCAACATCCCAGAAAGGGAAGGGCTCAGGGTGACTGACAGTTTTCAGAGAGCCTGCAGATAGGGCAGCACCAGGGTGCTGGAGGCCTGTTAATATCCAACGTTGTCACAGTAAACACTACAAAATTGGTGTCTTAAAACAACAGATGTTTGTTCTCCCTGGTTCTGGAGGTGTGAGTCTGAAGGGCTGTGATTTCTCGGGCTCTGGGAAAGGCCTGTCTCTGCTTCTTCCTAGCTGCAGGTGGCTGCTTGCATTCCTTGGAGATGCTTCCCTCCTCATTGGCAATATGCATGCCTCTGTGTCTCTGTTATCTATGCTTCTAAAGACGCTAGTCTTGGACCAGAGCCCGCCTTACTTAACTAATTACATTTGCAAAGATCCTCTTTCTAAATGCAGTACACAGGTACTGGACATAGGAGAGTGTCTCTTTTTTGTGTGTGTTTGTTTTGTTGTTTTTGAGACAGGGTTTCTTTATGTAGCCCTGGAGGGCCTGGAACTTGCTCTGTAGACCAGGCTGGTCTCAAACTCAGAGATCCTCTTGCCTCTGCTTCCCGAGTGCTGGGATGAATGGCCTGTGCCACCACTGCCCCAGCCCCATAGAGTATTTTTTGTGTCTCCCAAATTTGCCAGAAAAAGGCACCCGCTGGGATGATCTAGAGCTGGGACAGAAGTTACAGCAGCTGAGGAGAGAAAGGTGAACGTGAAAGATGGCAGCTTCCACAAGTTTGGGAAAGGGGAGTGAAGGCTCCGAGGGGTCAGCTCTACCCTCATCTTCCCCTTTCCTCGGGGGCAGTTTTAGTCCTGGCATCTGACGGGTGAGGTACTTGTGAGTCTCTGCCTAATCCAGCACTTCCAAATAAACGCTGTCAAATTGGTCCATTCGTCATTTATAAGGTGCACTTTCACACCGCGCTTAACTTCCCTTTCCAAGCAGACGTGTGCTGTAATTCATCCCAATTTTAAAGAGAGAGAGAGAGAGAGAGAGAGAGAGAGAGAGAGAACTCAGGATTCTGCTCAGATTTATCAGCAAACAGTTCTGAAAAACTGTGTCTGATGCTGAGTAAGGCCTGGCAGGAAAAGTAGCCCAGGCACTGAGCTCTGGCATCGATCTGTGACTTCCCAGCGGGAGAACTTCAGGGGTGGAAGCCCACAGGCCTGATTGCCTTTTTAGATTAATATTTAATAGGATGACCGCCCCCATCTAGCCTGCCAGCCCAGTTCAGGGCCACAAGCCAAGGCTTGGCCTTGCTGTGAGCAAGGGCTGTGAGGAAGCTTTGGCAAAATTTTAATTAACTGAAGATAAACATACATGGGGAGCGTGATTCCATTAGCTGGCCATGCCACCCATCGAGAAAAGGCCTCGCTAATCACACACCCCAGCAGGTGAGGTGGCCCTCGGACCCGGCAGCGGCCGCGTGCTTTCAAATTAAAAAACATACTTTAAAAATAAATATGCGTGGGGGTCCTGACGCATCACGTTGCTTCCTCCGACAGGCAGTCGGGTGTTAATGAGTGACTGTTTTTCCATATTGCAGCCCAGGAAGGCCAGAAACACACGCTCAGCAAGATGAGGTCGGAGCGGTCCTTTCACAGAAGAGAGCGGACATTAGAAATCAAGCCGAGGGGGCCCGGAGGGAAGACGGGTCCCGGAGTTAGGCCTGGGTCGGTTGGGGAGTAGAAGGGCAAGTGAGGCAGAGGTGGGCTGCAGGCTTCCCTGGCAGGCAGCGAAGTCAGAAGGCGGGCTGGCTAAGGAGTGTGGCTGGGGCTTGCTTGGGGCCACGGTTTTCTGGAAGACAGGATGGGTAGAACTTGGTTGGAAAGGAGGCGCTGCTCTAAGACAGGGGATGAAGCAACGAGGAGGACCTAGCGCTTGCGGTCCTTCGCAGCTGATGTCATGGTAGCGGGAGGCAGACAAACAACACTCGAGGAAGTATCGCGAGGCAAACACGTGACCTAGATGACCGGAAGTAACTCGCCATGCGATCCTGGGGAGGGCATTCCAGGGAACAGCGGTACAAAGGCCCCAACGAGGGTAGGGGCTTGATCTGTGAGAGTTTTGGGGAAAAGACCAGTGAGGATGGAGTCCAGTGAGAAAGGAGGCCTTCAGTAGGAAAGTAGGTGGGCGCAGATCTAAGGATTTCCAAGAACAATTGTTTCTCGTCTCCCACTGGCTCAGAAGCTTCAGGAGGACAGGGCTATGCCTTCCTCACTCACTTCATCCTGGAGTACGTGAGGACTACCCTTTCTGTTCCTCCCCACAATCTGTGGAGCCGGGCTCCAAGCTGCCCTCCAGTGACCCTGGGGCCTTTTGAACTCCCCGTTCACACTGAAGGGGCGGGACCTATGTGAGCCATAAAATAATGTACAAGGGGCAGCGTGTGATGTTGGAGGCCAGGCTGTAAGCGTCGTGCCAAATGGCAACCCAGAGAGGCCTACACGGAGTGGAGCTGGGTCCATGGACAGAAGCCAGCTACCGACTTGCCAGTCAAGTGGATGAGCCAACTTAAAAGTGAGGCCTCTTGCCCTTGTGGTAATGATAGACCTGGATGACACATGTTTGCAATTGAATGAGAGACCCTGAACCAGAACTGCGCAGCCAAGAGCTGCTTGCATTCTTAATAGAAATTACGAGAGATGGTAAATGATGGACTGGAATTTGTAGCTTTTAGGTGATTTCTTAGGCGGCAGAGTTGGAACCCCTGCCGTGAGGTCACTGGAGACTGTGGTGGAACACAGCTGTGAAGAAGCTCTTGGAAATACCTAAGACCAGAGCTGGGCTAAAGCTGGCCCTTGAGGACCCCTAACAGGTCTGAATAATGGACTATTGGCAAATAAACATCACCTCTTGTCTCCTGTGAAGGAGACAAAAGCTGAGAGATTCAAGACAATGGTCTCAAGGATCTGAGTCATGTGTAATTCCCCAAGTTTGTTTTTGTGGCCCTGGGCTGATTTTACAGGGTGAAAAGCTCTTTAATGTGTGTTTAGGTGAGGAAGAAAGGGGATGAAGGATTGGGGGAAGCTACTTTGGGGCAGCTGCAGAGGGGAAGGAAAGAAAAGAGCAGGCCTTTGTGGGTGGAACCAAGCTGGGCAGAGAGCCCCACTGGCCCTGAGGTGGGCTAGGGGTTAGTAGTTGAAAGGTGAGATGGAGGGAGTCAGACTGGCCCAGTGATTTTCCAGCTTCAGGAACGATGGCTTCCAATTCTTTGAGGATCTCGGTTCTGGTCAGAGTTCCACCTCAGATAAAAATGTAGCGTCCTCTCAGTTGGTCCTGGGAAAGGTAGCTTGACATCATCCTCTGGAACCTCCTCTTGACATGTCTGTCTGGGACTTATTTCTGCATCCAGCCATCCTGTGCATGAGTGTGTGTGTGTGTGTGTGTGTGTGTGTGTGTGTGTGTGTGTGTGTGTGTGTGTTTGCCATGGCATGTGTGCGGAAGTCAGAGGACAACTTCTGAGAGTTCTGCACTTCTACAATGTAAGTTCTGGGAAGCAAATTGAGGTTGTCAGGCTGGGTGATAAGGTTCTTCGGTGGCAGAGCCATCCCTCTTGCCCTGGCTCCTTATTTCTGCGGTTAATTGATGCTGTTTGGTTGAGGTCTGTTGAGTTCTTTGATGTGTGCTTGCTGTTGCAGCTGGGGCGAGCATAGGCTGAGCCTGGCCACCTGTCCTGAGGCACTTCACAGGAGTGCCAGCGTGCTGGGGACCAAACACCCAGAGGGTCAGAGAGCCTGCTGGACAGCTTGATTAAAAGGTGCCGTGTGTGGTGATTGCTTTTTCTTTTCCTATGCTATAAATAACCAGGTTAATCTCTCTTAGATACCATCTCCCTGCACATCACTCTGCTTCAATTCCCTGGGAGCTCAGCCTGGTCTCTTCATGGTCTCCTAAGCCCTGTCTATTTGAATTTTACTATGCAGCTATTTCCTCCAAAACAGAACCACTCCCCTTTGAAAAAAGAAAGGAGGTATATAAGATTCAGGAAGTACAGCATACAAGGCCAGGAAGTAAACAAAATTTAAAAGGCTCAGGAAACTCCTGAAAGTTACCAAGATCCCTCTCCGAGGTTGTAGGATCAGCAAACAATTGCTGGGAAGAAGAGATGCTGGCTGTGCTGGGGGCTTCCGGGATTCGGCTGTTGTGAGTCACCTCCCATACTGGGTGGGCTTCTCAGTGGGGCAGCCTTTGAGTCATGTTCGGTAAGCTCACTGCTTCTCCAAGCAAGACTTGGGGGAAATAATTTCTTTGGCCTACTATCAGTGGCCTATCTATTTGTTCCCATGTATCCATGTTATACCACGTAGACTGTTTGTCCTTCAGGCCCCGAGGTTGCCTTTTCTCCACTCAAGATGTTTGCTCCCCTCCACGTACGTTCTTTGAGGCCCTTCTTTGAAGAGACAGCTTTTCACCCAGCACAAGGCACTTTTCCTCACCGCCCTCCATTAACCTATGTTGTCTGCACCCATGGGTCAAAGTCACAGAAGCATGAGATTTGGAAAGACTTGTGGGGTACGTTCTCATTACATAGATGAGGGCACTTGAAGTAGCTTATTCAAGGTCACATGGTCCATGCCAAAGTCGAGAGTCTAGATTCTGTTACTGTTGTTTTTTCTTCCTCCTCCTTTTTTTGATAGTTGCCCAGGCTGACCCGAACTCACCGTGTAGCCAAGCTGTCTGATGTCCCCCTGCCTCACCCTCCTGAATTCTGTGATTATAAGCGTGCACCATCGTGCCTGGTTTGAGAGCCCGGTTCTCCAGGCTAGGTTAACCACTCTAGCAACCTCTTGAATGTAGACACCATATTACCTGTCTTAAAAGTCACTAACCATAGTTAATATCCGTGGGCTGTGGATGGATTGTGGCTGGGTCAGAGTGCATCCCTTGCCCCTCTGAGGCCAATCTAAAGGCAGCGCTAGGAAGGAAGGCTTGAGAGAGGCTAGCCCCTTCAGATCTTCCCTCAGAGGAGCATGTGCAGAAAAGGGTGACAGGTGTCCATCCCCTGGATGAGGAAGCCTGTGGAGTTCCAAGTGTGAGCAGGTAGGAGCATCAAGTGGATCTAGCCCCAGGGCTTCCAGCCATGTGTCTCCGAGCAAGACGCTTAGCCTCTGAACTCAACATCAGGATAATGGGATTAGGAAAATGTTTCTAAAACTCCCTGTGCCTGGGTAACCAGTAAATCACTGCTATTTAAAAGCTACACCACTTTTAAATTTTATTGTGGAAAAACATGAAAGACATAGTGAAGTGCACAGTGCAGAGGTGTATATGAACCACCCAGACCCTACCACTACCGTTTTAGTAAAGTGTTTCTTCTTTTGGTTTTTCGACACAGGGTTTCTCTGTGCAGCCTCGGCTGTCCTGGACTTGCTTTGTAGACCAGGCTGGTCTTGATCTCACAGAGATCCACCTGCCTCTGCCTCCTGAGTGATGGGTTACAGGCATGTGTCATCATGCCCGGCAAAGTGTTTTTTTTTTTTTTTCCTACTTGTTCATCTACTCATCCCCCTCATTACCTATGACTCTATCTTATTTCAGTGATGCATTTCAAAGCAGATTGCAGATACGAGTGCACTTTTCTCTTCAGCGTGTGAACCGGTGTATTTCAATACCCATTTATTACTTTGTCTGCAAGTTTAGAGTCAACAACCTGGGTTGTGGTGGTTTGAATGAGAATGGCCCCTGTAGGCTCAGTTTTTTGCATAGTTAGTCCCCAGTTGGTGAACTGCTTGAGGAGTAAGAGGTGCGACCTTGTTGGAATATGCGTGTCCTTGCTGGAGGAGGTGTCCTCTGGGGGTCAGCTTCGAGGCTTCAAAAGCCAGGCCCTTCACTGTTTCTCTTTCTTCAGCCTGTCTGAGGGCCAGTATGGAAAGCCCTCGGCTACTTCTCCTGCACCATGCCTGCCTGTGGTGCTGCCATGCTCCCACCATGGTGATAATAAATGAAACCTCTGGAGATGTAAGCAAGGCCCCAATTCATTGCTTTCCTTAATAGGAGTTGCTTCGTCATGGTGTCCCTTCACGTCGACAGAATGCTAAGACATGTGTGGATCTTAAATACACATTTGCTGAGTCTTAACATCTTTAATCGCTTGTGCAAAATGAGGTCCCATGAAGATCTATGGAGCATTTTCACCAGAAAGCTCACCTGTTCTTTCTCAGGTCCTCCCTCCCTCTGCTTCTCGTTTCCCAACCATCATTCATACTTTTTTTCCTGCATTGATTACTCTGATGGGTAATTATTGTTAGCTTGATTGGATTTAGAATTTAGGACACACACCTCTTTGGGTCTTTTAGGGCATTTCCACAGAGGTTTAACTGAAGGGAAGACATACCCTGAAGGTAGGCCGCACCACCCCATTGACTGAGGTAGACTGAGGAAGAAGAAGGAAGCCGCCTTTAATAGCGTTTGTCTCTCTTTACTTCCTGGCTACTGATGCAGTGTGACCAGCTGTGTCACTCTCCCGATGCCATTCCTACTTTCTGTGATGGGCTGTGTTCCCTCAAACCATTAACCAAAATAGGTCCTTTTCTAAGTCACTGCTGTCAGAGTAACAAATATGGAAAAATTAGTACCAGAAGTAGGTTTGCTGCTATGATAAACCTGACTGTACTGTATAGGTCTTTGGGACTAGTTTACGGCAGGAATGAGAAGAATTTGAGGTAGGGGCTAGAGAGGCCCTGGAATGCTCTAAGCAGGCCTTCGTGGGCCATGCTAGTGGGAGTGTAGGATAAGAATGGAGAAAAAGACAAACATTAAGACTTTAATCCCAGCACTCAGGGAGGCAGAGGCAGGCGGATCGCTGTGAGTTCGAGGCCACCCTGGTCTACAAAGCAAGTCCAGGATAGCCAAGGCTACACAGAGAAACCCTGTCTCAAATAACAAACAAACAACAACAAAGACTTTGCTCATGAAGTTTCAGAAAGGAATAAGAGCTCTGTGGGAGTTGGTAGGATAAGAATAGAGAAACATATAAACATTCAGACTCTGCTCTTGAGGTTTCAGAGGGGAACAAGAACTCTATCAGGAACCTGTTAGAGAGGCCACTGGTGTTCTGTTCTGGCAGAGAATCTGTCTGTACTCTCCCATGTTATAAGAAATTTTAATTAGACTGAATCCAAATGATACACACACACACACACACACACACACACACACACACTTGAAACTGGATGTGTGTGCGTGTGTATTTGAAACAAGACATTTCAAGGTCTAGCATAGTATCCAGGCTGTGCCGTGATTATTGCTTGCTGCTCTTACCCAAGTTTGCAATGAGGAAGAGCGGCAAGCGGAGTAGGAAGTTAGGACCGTGATCAGTTGGGGGGAAAAGAGCATGTGTGTGTTTAAAATTGTAGATGAGGGTGTAGAGAAAGCAGCTGTACTTGTTAAAGAGATTAGCACAATTAAGGAGAAATCTTTCACTTTGCACTAGGAATAGAACATATGCCTTGAGGGCAAGACCCCACACGTCAAAGGCTCCAGCTTGTGAAAATGCAAATTCACTTGAAAGGAGAGAAACAGAACTGAGAATGCAGCTGAAGGAGTTCTCTACTGAAAAACAACCGCCCAGGGAAGATTTCTCCCCACCTCAGGCTTGGCAACTGAGGCACACAGACTGTTGTAACTGTGGTAGAAGTGGGCCAGACCGTGTTGTGCTGGAAGAAGAACTTGTCAGCTTTATCTATGTGGTGTTGATTTTGCAAGCATGTAAAACCGCAACCCTTGAAGGGTGGTAATGGAGGCTTTCATCAGGCCCTGCCTGCCGCTAAGGCAAGGCCATATGTAGAAAGGTTGGCTACCCTCCACACATGCTCTGAGAGGCCAGTGAGTGAATCTATGAAGGTAAATGACCCATTGCTCTGATGATGCATAGGCTGTCTGAGGTGCCAGGACTGTGTCATGTCTTCTGAGGAACGCTGAAGGCACAACATGGACCCAGCCCAAGAGAGAGGCCATGTGTGCTAAAAGCAGCAGCACCACAGGAGCAGGCTGTCTAAGCCTGTTAGCACCCAGAAGATCCCATCATCGGCACCAGATGCTGGATTTAGAACTGACAGATTTGATGTTTGCTCTGATGGGTTTCTGTCTTGCTTTGACTCGCTCTTTCCTCACTCTAATCCCATCCCTCCCTCTCGGAATGAAAATGTTTATCCTGTTATTATATATTGGAAATGTGTAACTTTAAAAAAAGATTGATTTTATTTTTAATATGTGTGTGGAGTCGTTCACAGAATCAAGAAGAGAGCACTGGACTCCCTATAGCTGGAATTACCTGCCCTGTGAGCCACCTGATATCGTGCTGGGAACCGAATTTGGGTCCTTTGTACATGCTCTTTACTGCTCAGCCGGCTCTCCAGCCCTTGAAACATATTGTTTGTTATTTTTAACTTTACAGGAGCCCACAGGTAGGAGATGGCTCTGTCAGAAGATGCCCTGGATGCTTGAACGATTTAGAACCATTAAGACTCTTGGAGATGAACTGAACACATTCTGTATTATGAGATGGCGGTGGGCCTTTCATGGGGCCAGGAGCGAAATGTTAGGGATTAGAGTGATGTGTCTGGCTAGGTAACAAGGGGTAGGTTTAGGATGGTTGATCTTCATTGTCGTGTGGGCCGAATCAAACCCCCCCCCCCCCCCACCAGGAGACATCTCTAGCCATATCTGGGAGGGTGTTTTTAGGGGTGTTTAGCTGAGTAGGGAAAACATATCCTGAATGTGGGTTGCATCTCCTGGGACAAACCCCCAACTGAATAAAAAGGGGCAGAGGAGAAGACATGGGCACCAGCATAGTAGGCACACCATACCATAGTAGGCACACAGCCCTGTTAGGCTTCCTGACTGCAGCTACAGCGTGACCTTCTCCCTCATGCTCTTTCTTCCATACTTTCCCCATCTTTGTAGATAGCATTCTCGCAAATTGGCCAAAATGAACCTTCCTTCATTGAGTTGCTTTTGTCAGGAATTTTTGTCACACAAAGTAAAAAAATAGAATATCCTATAAAGGGAATTATGTACGAGACAGTTTGCCAAATTGACCTTGGGGCGACAAGTTCTCCCCCCTTCTCTCACTTATAACCGTTGACTGCAACATCCTGAGGTAGGAAGGTCCTCTCTAGAGCAGCCTGGGCTGTGTTTCCACCTGGCTTCTAAACAGAATGTCCTTGAGCACGCTTTAGCCCAGCAAGCCACATTCCCGAGGGTACAAAGCGCAGGGTGGGTTCCTTTCCAGGGTCTTCTGGCTGAACTGGAAGTTGGGTGGGCGCAGGTGAAATTCCATCCATTCCTGAACCTCCAGGAGGATTGGCTCCCAACGACGTTGAGGCTTTTGTTGGCCCCGCCTGCTTGCCTACAGGAATTCACCTATGTTCTGTAACTTGTGCGTGTGAAGGTAACGCCTCACCTGCCTCACGTGTGTTCAGTGTATAGCATTGCTGCTTTGCACATGCAGTATGTACCACTTTCCCATTCTGTGACTTCCGTTTTGGGATGTCTCTAAACTCGTCCATGTTCTTTGATCAGTGGTCGGCATTGTTTTATTGCTTTATAGCACGCCATTGCACGAACGCTTGTTTATCCCTTATTCTAACATTTCTTTTTAATAGATGCCAGTAATGACTCTTCTTTTCTAACGGTATATACTAAAGAACATCAACTGCCATAAGATTTCACAGAAGGGAACTGGCCTGAGACAAAGGAAGAATACGGTCCTTCCAATGGATCATGAGCCAGTTTTTATTTTCATGGTTTAAATCAACACAGCGTAGAAGATTAGACTTTAGTTTTCTCCTGGGAGGCCCCTCATCCTGTCCTTTTCTCATTCTGTGCACCTCACCCAGAACCTCCACCATAAAATTACTTGGAGCCAATTAAGAGCCTTCTGCTTCCTCATCAGGGATATTTATGACTATGGGAATATTTATGATGCATGGAGAGGGCTCAGGTCAGGGAGGAGACAGAGTTTCTGCTGCCCTTGTAAATGGGATTTGCCTCTTGCTTTTGCCAGGGTTATAAAAAGGAAGAATGCAGACCATATAGTTCACAGTTGCTTTTCTCCTGCTTTTTTTCATCCTACCTTTGTATTCAGGCTGTGGATTAGTTAGTGATAAGCCTTTTTTTTTTTTTTTTTTTTGTATTGTTACTGACTTTCTGCTTTTGATGGAGATGTTTTGCTTTTCTGGACCCTAAATGATACCTCTTCTCTGAGCTTGCCCCAGTGTCCTGTCCAGGCTAGCACTGTAACATAGTAAAGTAAGAGGTCTTTGATGCAATGATGAACATTTCTTAATTCTGTGAGAGACTTGGAGCTACCAGAAGCCACTGTAATTCTTCTACATAGAGCAGGAGGGGCCATGGTCATTTTAAGAGTTTGGCAGAATTGCCAAGGAAACCATCACCTCAAATATCCATTTTTCCCCTTTTCTTTCTTTCTTTTTTTTTTTTTTTTTTCCTTTGCCTTGCTTTCCTTCCCTTATTTTCATCTTACAGGACATACCTCTCCTTCCCCTGTCTTTGGCTTCCATCTGGACTGAGGGTCTCATCTTTTTCTAACTAGGCCAGGCTTACCTCTATCTTTAAATGTTCCCTTGCAAAGACTCCTTTCAGGGCTGTGGTGTAGCTCAGTGTTACAGTGTTTACCTACCATACACAAGGCTCAAGGTTCAAGGCCCAGTACTGTGAGGAGGAAACACACACACACACACACACACACACACACACACACACACGAAGTACCCCCCGAAAGGCTCCTCCCACCGTGTCCCATAATCAATGGCTTTTCTCTTATAATACTGCAACAGTTTTTTAATGCATTCAGCCCTTTCACGTTGGTATGAGAAACTATTCTCAAGAACACTTCTTGTGTGCCAGGCTGCCCTTCACTTTGCCCTCCGCTGCCTCTGCTTTGTCTCCTCCTTCCATCCCTCCTTGCAGCTTTGTCCTTTGGTGACACTGTACTATCAAGGCCCCAAAGGCCATCATCAACCTTCCAGCTAGCAGATACAACAGCCTTCTCCGTCCTGCTGACCCGACAGCCTCGGCGACGACTTTTGGGACTCAGCAACGTTGTTGTCATCTTACCTTTCTGTCTTTTCTTTTCGAAACTGTGGTTTCCTCTCATGCTCTAAAAATAGTTTTTCCTCCAAATGGGCTCCTTGGACCCATGACATCTCCCCTCTCATAACATAAGCTCTTTTGTGATGTACATACACACACACACACACCCCTCAAACACCCTTCACACACAGACAGACACACACACACACACACATACAGCCCTCAAACACCCTTCACACACAGCCCTCACACACTCTTCACACACAGACACACACAGCCCTCACACATCCTTCACACACAGACACACAGATACTTTGCACACACACACACACTCACACACCTCCCCCCCACCCCTACACCTCTCACACACATATACACATTCCTCACACACCCCTCACACACACACACACACACCTCACCCCCACATACAGGACACACACACACACACACACACACGTGCGCACCCCAACTTGCTCTCTAGAGGCCTCTGCCTGAGTCATTGGGTTACCTAAAATCAGCTTGTACCCAAGCCAACAGGAATCTAAAACATGGTTCCTGCCCTTTGGGAGCTTGTGATTCAGTCAGAGAGGCAGCACGTACAGATTTTGAAATGTTCTATAACAAACCCCAAGAGGTAGTTAATACTGAAGGTGATGATGGCGAGTGATGCCACGCGATAGGATGTTCTGTGTGTGGAAGTAATAACATGGCATCACTCAGAGGAGAAGGAAGCCCCAGGGAACGCTGGCCTCTGTTGGCCAGGGAGCTTGTAGAGGGCGGGTCAGCGCATCACCAGGGAAAGGTCAGACATTCAGAGAATATTCTTCTAAGGACCTTCACCCGGGTCGGGAAATTCCTCAGCCTGAGATGGAAAAGCTCCAGTAGAGAGGTTTGGGAGGCTCAGCTGTTTGTGAGTTATCCACGGTGGGGGGCTGGGGTACAGGGGTGGGATGGCTGCCCATGGCAGCTAGAGCCTGGAAAAAAAAATAGAACATTTCAGCAATCAGGTTAGTCCTGTATCTGGCTAGTAGTGGTCAAGGTTGGAAACGTCAGCAGTGGGGTCATGGTGGACGTCATGTCTCTAAGAGCCCAGCCTTAGAGAATAAACGACCAGTGAAGTTCATGTATGATGCATGGAATTACCCTCACGGGGAGGTGACCGGCGCCGAACAGACAAACCAATCACTTGCCCGAGAAACAGCAAGGGGGTCAGATTCTGCTGGGATGCTCATTCACAGTTTTGCAGGCAGGAAACCTGGGAAGTACTTGTTCTCTTCTTTTGAGACAGGGTCTCACTCTGCGCTCCAGGCTGGCCTGCCGCTCTTGGCAACCTCCCCTCCCCAATACAGCCTCCTAGCTGCTGGGGTCACAGGTGTGCGCTGCCACACCCGGCTCTAGAAAGCTGTTCTTTAAATACTGAGCATAGATTAAGGTTTAAATCAAAGGTAAATTCATGCGGTCAGTTTCGATAAACAGATGCTAATGAGGCATGGGGAAAGTAGCCCAAAAGCAGCCCTCTGAAGCCTGAAGCAGAGGAAATAGTTGGTCCAGAAACAGCAGCTGGAAGTAGTTTCAGTGCTATAGGATGCTGGAGATGGTGGAGGAACCTGAAGGCTTCTGGCTCCGTGGGGCTCTGTCTTGTCTGGGGAGAAGGACGAAGGTCGACAGAATGCCGAGGCTAGTCATTGGTCTGTTGTTGCTCAACACATACTTCTTCGGCATCTACCGTGTCTGGGCCCCAGGCTGGGCCTCTGGAGACAGCTGTGAGCGAGTTCCTGCCCCGAATGCCTACCTTCTGTGGTGGAGGAATAAGGACTTACAGGAACGCCACAGTAACTCATTCACACCTGACCCAGGTGACATACAGATGGCCACAGGTCAGCAGACAGCCCCAAGAACGGTGAGTTTGAGAACAACAATGGGACAAGTGTTGCTAGCTCTTTCTGGAGAGGCAGGGATGTCAGCCATTGGTTATTGGTGACAGGTTCCCCAGGTTTCACCAGGGTTTTTCAACTCCATCCCTACCCTGTGGGAACATCCTGGATGGAATGAATGAATAGCGGGAACATCACCGCGGGGTTCAGAATTCAAGCCAAACTCAAATGCAGGGCTAGAAGCAGGAAGAGGTGCAGGGTGGTGCCGGCTGGTCAGCGGGTCCGGAGTGCAAGGCTGGGCTGTGGAAGGGGTCTTTGGCATGTGGCTTTGTGGGAAATGTCTGGTTTAAAGGAGGAGCGGCTACTTCATGACAGCTCAGCTCAGTGTGGCAAGGGCACTCGTGTGACTCAGTGGGGGTCCTAGCAGGGTCTCACGCACTAGAGCAGCTCAATTAGAGCAGAAGGGGGTCGGGTGATTCCATAGCTGGTCATGGGAGTCAGAACCACTCCCATGACCCAGTTGAAGGAGAAGCAGATGCCGAACCCGGAAGAAGAAAGGTCGTTTGGAGATGGTAGGGTAGCTTGTCTTGAAGAACCTGAGATAGTGGCCAGCCTGGGGAGGCAACAGAGACAAATCACTGCGATCTGACTCCCCTCCTATCCAGTTTTTAGTGGGGTTCCTGCTGGATTATTTCAAGAAGTCAATGGACAGAAATCCAGGGGGATGAGCCAACAGAGCATCATATAGGCTCACCATACCGGGACACAGCCATCTCTGCACAGAAAGAAACACCCTCCGCCAACAACCCTGGATCTTCCCTGAGAGTGGCTGGTGTTGGGAAGGAGGAGGCAGGCCCCAGCCTGCCCTGATGTGACCTCTTACTTGCCTCCTCGGCAGGCACACGGAGTTCCTCAGGGTTGTTCCTTCTTCTGGTGCCACACCCTCCCTAATGGGCATTTCTCACCAGGGAGGGGAGCTGAGACCTTCATGCCCTACCTTCTGCCTCATCCAGGCTTCTGTCAGTCACGGAAACCCAGTCTTTCTAACTCGCCGATCTGAGCATGCCATTTCGTTCCCCGAAAGCACTCGCCCGTAGCATCCAACACAGAGCCTCATATTTCATCATGACTTATGAGGCTTTTGAGGTATGGCCATTTCCAGCCCCATTCTTGACAGACTTAGCATAATTCATCACCTTTTAGATTTGCAACTTTGCTTCAAAAACTTCTTTACAAATCCGTCTACTGTGGTCCAGCCACACAGAGCTGCTCTCTGATCTTTCCCTGACTCCCAAGGCCTCTGCACATGCTGATCTACCACTTGAACATCAGCTGATGTCTGTCCTGACTCTCATTTCTCCTTCCTCCATTGCTAGCTGCTGGGGGAAGGACTTGATGGGAGCTGTCATAGCATCTCAACCCTGAACCAGGACTCAGTATTTTTTACTTGTTTTAATTTTTTACAGAGTATTTTGTACACATCTCGTCCCAACTCAGGACCCCATACTGTTCGCCTGTGCTCTCTCTAACTCTTTATCCAGAGACGTCTTGCGTATTCTAGGATTCTCAGATGAAATATTTTTCTCCTGGAAGACCCTCTCTCAACAGCCTCTCTGTCTCCCAGTCTCTTCCGAGGAAGGGAGATCTGCTCCATTCCTGTGTGTTTCCAATACTGGTTCAGAGGCTGGCCTGTGTTAGGCAGGCATCGTGTGTGTGGAGGGAGATGAGGCATTAGGCTTCTGTGTGCACCTGTAATCCAGCACCTGGGGAGGCAGAGTAGGGTCTACAAAGCGAGTCTAGGACAGCCGAGGCTATACAGAGAAACCCTGTCACAGAGAGAAAGAAAGAAAGGAAGGAAGAAATGACAAAGAATAAACAAAGGCACAATGACCCAGGGGTGAACTCAGGTTTTGTGGGGCTTAAGACTTATAATGTGTGGAGGGCCCCCTTTAAGAAAAACACAAAACCACCAACACAAGATTAGAATTGAAAACAAGCCTTCTTTATTTAGCATGGAAAAATGTCACAAATAATACAAAACAAAGAAAAAATAATAAGAGTTTTGAATTAATTAACTGCCTAGTACGCCACTGTCGTATTTTCTCTACATTTTTTTTTTTTTTTTGGCTGAACACTCTTTCATTGCTTCTTCATACTCAATGATTATATGATGTTTTCTGTAGAGAGAAAGGAAAGATAATTAATCTTTCCTCCAGCATAACAAACTCAATATTTATATAGATGGATGGATGCAGAACACACAAGATTTCACAGCCGGGTACACTCGCTGTTCCCAGGACTGCAGCAGCTTGGACCCTACGAGCGGGAATTCTCATAAATCCTGTTGGGCATCATTCCTGTCGGAAAAGAGACAAACAAATGGTGCATCATTGTCTCCCTGTATTACTCAGCAGAGTCCTAGTGCCCACGAGCCCTGGTGCTGATGAGAACTTAGCGCCATGCTTGTTTCGCACCGTGGGTGACAGGACAGGTTCCCCCACAGGCTATTTCGTTCAAGGCTGGTTTCTGCGGTATGACCCCCCCCCACACACTCACCTTTCTCGGTTCTTCGCCTTAGTATGGCAATGCTAGAATCGGTTGGTACCATAGGCAGCAGTATTTGTTTGTTTTGTTTTGTATTTTGTTTTTTTCAAGACAGGGTTTCTCTGTGTAGCCCTGGCTGTCCTGGTCCTGGACTCCCTTGGTAGACCAGGCTGGCCTCAGACTCACAGAAGTCGGCCTGCCTCTGCTTCCCTGAGTACTGGGATCAAAGGTGTCGCCATGCCTGGCCGCATTGTCTCGAAGCCATTTCCACACTGAAGCACCTCGTGAAGACCACCTACACTCAAAAGGGACTGCAGACTGCCTAACCAAGTCCCACGGAAAGCCAAAGCCTAATTTATGCCCGGCTTAATTTCCCCTTAACGAGACCCCCCAAATGGCTGCGACCTCTTCAGTACCAGCCAGTACGACAGGGAGTAGGTTTGGAAGGAAAGACACAACAGCTTTGACCGAGTGTAGTAAAGCCAGCTGGGGAGCTTCTGTAAGCTTTACAGATCACATGACCATATGAACGGTAGACCCCAAAGGGTTCTTTCTCAGTGCTGCGGATCAAACTCAAGGCCTTGCTCTCGTTAGGTAAATGCCTCCCTTCCAGAGCGACACCCAAGCCGCAAGCAAATAAGCTTAAACTCCATGAGCTTCATTGTGAGTTTGCCTCTGCTTGTTTATTGTCATGTCACACCAGCTTACAGCTGTTACTGCATGAGTGTGTCACAACACCTGACAATAGCAACTTAAGGAAGAAAAGGTTGATTTCCCCTCGCAGTTTAAGGGGATACAGTCTACGGTGGCAGGAAGGCGTGGCACGTGGCAGCCATAGAGTGCTGGATGCTGGCGCCCAGGCCTTTTCTCCCTTGCCCCGTTTGATTCAGTCCCGGCTCTGAGCCCGTGGGACTGAATTCATGGTGGGGGTCTTCCCTTCTCAGTTCAATGTCTGGAAACCCTCTCACAGACACACCGAGAGGTGTGTCTCCTAGGTCCTTCCAAATCCTGTCACTTTGACAATGACGATTAACCATGACAAGGAGTATTTGCTGAGAAGGACAGGGCTGCTTGTGTCGCTACCCAGGAGGAAGCCCCTTTACCCAGTGAATCACATTGCCTTGGTCAAAGCCGGCCCTCGTGGAATGGTAAAGATATTGGAGGTGCTGGATAGGGGAAAGAGACCATTCGGCAGGATAAGTTTTTTCCACTCCGTCATCATCAGGCAAGTAGGCCAACGCCAAAATGTCAGCTGCCCTCATTAGCAGCCAGGTTACCCTTGTTGCCCTCTCAAGGTAGTTCTAATTGGCTGCATTGAGGGAGAGCCATGTCTGGCTTTTATTAACAGTGACAACAGCTGCACTGTTGGAAAAGCAGGGAGAAAGGTCACATTGGAAACACCATTTCCAAGTGCCGAGTCATTATAGACAGACTCATGGCTTCTACAGCAATGCTGAACGGGATCTAGCCCACTTCGGGGGAGGGGGTGACACTGGGGTGAGGGGCAGAACAGGACTGTCGGTTTCCCACTTCCTCTTATTCCTTTTCAGGAGGTTTGCCTTGAGCACCCCACACACAGTTTTCTTCACAGTATCTCACCTCCTTCATGGAAAGTTCTAGATTGTCAAGGGCATGGCTCTAGAGGTCTCTGGTAATGAGGGATCAGTGTCTAAGAGGCTAGGTCAAGGAAAGTGACTCTGCATTTCTGGAGCAG
The DNA here is from genome assembly GCF_907164565.1 of Psammomys obesus. Classification (NCBI taxonomy): domain Eukaryota; kingdom Metazoa; phylum Chordata; class Mammalia; order Rodentia; family Muridae; genus Psammomys; species Psammomys obesus. The sequence goes on along the minus strand of NW_026585685.1, from coordinate 5,154,282 downwards.
ACGGAGGCTTGGAGGACAATGGTCACCTGTGTTGGTGGTGTGTGCACTTGCTCTTCCAGCATCCGGGGGGGGCTGAGGCAGCAAGGTGCTGAGTAATGAGAACCGGCTATGTCACATGCTCCCCACAGCACAGCACTCCCAGCTCCCTGACAGCTCTTTGACTTAAGTGTCCTGACTAGCATCTACTAAGTCACCCCATTGGCGTGCCCCCATGGCAGTAGGCTCATGTTCCTGTCTGTCACTGGTCTCAGTGCACTGCCTTTTATTCACATGCTCAGCATCCATCTTCTAAGACGGACTGCTGGCTCTTCTAGGGTGTTTATTAATCACATCACATTTGGTTCTAACCTTAGCGTGTGTCTGCTGACAACTTGACACCATGTAGAGTCACCTTGAAGGCAGATCTCTGGGTATGTCCATGAGTGATTTTCTGCATAGGATAATTGATATGGGAAGACCTATCCTAATCATGAAAGCTGAGAACCAGTACTCATCTGTCGATTCTTCTTGTGACCGGCTGCCTTCTGCTTCTGCTGCCATACCTTCCCTGCCATGATGGACTGTGAACCCTAACAAGCCCTTCCTTCCTCCCTTAAGTGGCTTCTCGTTTTGTGATAGTAGCGCACGGAGTAACTAATACAGTCCCCGCCACAGAGCTCGGCCCTGATGAGTATCCATGGACTGACCAAAAGGAAGGAGTAAAAGCTTTGGTTATAACCAGGCAAGCCACCGAGAGGAGCTTAGTTTTGTAGTACAAACAGCATTGGCACAGGGGAAATCAGAGTTTCACTTTGTGGTTCTAAGTCTCATGAACAAAACAATTGATGAATGGGCTGAAGCAGACGCCCAAGGGCAATTTTATCGGAGTTTAAAAGAGAAACCCTAAGGGGGCAAACCCTAAAGGGTGTTTTTGGTAGTTCTCTGGAACTACCCAGAGAAAGAGAATGGAGGGGAGAAGAGGAAAAACCATGCCATGTAAGCTGGCATGGAAGTCAGAGACATGGCCATTAGCCACAAATCAGGGAGGGAGGCCTTAGAGGCAGAGTAAGGAAGTGCAGAATGTTGGGGGCCAAAGTGTTGAGGAAAGTATGGTTACAAAAGCAATAGAAAGAAGAAGACACCCTTTTCTCAACAATTCAGTACCTCACTGAGGAACCAATTATTTTGTTATTTTGTCCATCTTCTGGCATGTCTTAAGGTGAGCCTGCCTTCCTTGGGGTGAGCCCTTGGCCAAGTGAACAACCCAGCCCCAACTGGGATATGAGGTCTCTATTCAGGACAGGGATTCTATTCTCTTGACTAGGAGTTCTTTACTTCAATAAGCTGTTTGGTTGAGTTTGGCCTTTGGCTCCCCCACTATGCTAACGAGGATTGAGCTGGCCTGAAAAATCCCATGAGCATTAATACAATGATGGCTTTAGCAAGGAAGGTGATTGTTTAATGGAAGAGGCCGTACCTCACCTCAACCTCACATAGCTCCTGGAGAGCTAGGCTCTTGCTGCCCTGTGGTTCTGCTGTTCCCTGGGCCCCCGTTCTGCTGTAATTGCAGCCCTGCTGTTCATGGCTCTGGCTGCCCTGAGCCCCTGCAAACTCTACTGTCATGGCTGTGTCCCACCATCTGGGAGGAGAAAAGAAGTCTGGCCGTGCCAGAAAGCTATCTTTGCTTACATCCATTGCCTTATAATCAGTCACTTGAATGCATCCTGCTCCCCTACAGTTTGGGACTGCAGCTAAAAGTGGGGTCTATTATTCTGTAAGAAGCAGCAATCCAACTGGTGAGGAAATGACTTTGGGCTCACTAGCCACAGGTCTTACATAACCTCCTTAATTCCCAGCTTCCTCATTCAGGAGCTAGAGGAATGCAAGCAAACCTCTTAGCAACTTGTCTGGCATTCCCTAAGGGCTCAGTCATTGTTATTAGTTCACCATGGTTGTGGCAAGGCTGCCAGAAGGTGTGCCCCTGACAGGGAGTTTGTGCATACAGGTGAGCTTGCCTGAGTCTGAATCTGAGTGTGTGTGTGCATGAGGCATGGTATTCGTGTGGAGGTGAGACATTTGAGGAGTTGGTTATATTCTTTTACCATGTGGGTCCCTGCTGTAGAGGAATTTTAATCTGTAACATGACTGCTCTGGCAAGGCAAGGGTTCACATCAAAAGACCTTCTTGATCTATAGGATCTATAGGATCTGGCTGGAATGAAGACATACTCTAGATTACAGTATGATCTGGCTGAGATACACACCCTTAGTACACACCTTTAATCCCAAACCATGAAGGTAAGATTAGTTTATAGAAGGAAGCAGCCACGTTTGAAAGTGACATCTAATTGAAGGGCAGACAAAATGACAAGTCAGAGAAAGATTTGACAGAATGAGTCAGATAGGATACGCCCCACTCTCTTGTGAATAGCACAGGAAAGAGAGACTACTCAAGAGCAGCTCAGGAAGAGAGAAGAGGTTTTTGTTTTGTTTTGTTTTTTATCTTTTAACAGGAGTTTTTTGTTTTTTTTTTTTTTTTTTACTAGGGCAGTTTTACAGAGACAGGTTTTAGAGAAGACAGAATGAACCAGAGAATGAGAAGGAGCCAGAAGCTTAATGGCGCACACCTTTAGTCCAAGTGCTTGGGAGGTAGAGGCAGTTGGATCTGTGAGTTTGAAGCCAACCTGGTCTACAGAGTGAGTTCTAGCACAGCCAAGGTCACACAGAGAAACCCTGTCTCGAAAAAACCAAAACCAAACAGACAGACACCCCCCCCCAAAAAAAAAAAAAAAAAAAAAACATACTGCCAGAATTAGTTCGAGGCTAAGCAGAGCAATTCAGTCAGAAGCAAGAGAAGCCAGTTTGAATCAGTCAGCTTGGAGAGGAGTTTGGGCCAGAACAGCTGAGTTGAACCGGCCAGTGAGGATCCAGAATGAGCTTGGGGACAGCTCTCATCTCATCTCCTAATCTGAAGAAATAAAAACATTTACAGGTTCCAGGGAGTGAACTTGTAAGACCTGGAGTCTCACTACTCAGGAGCTCAGGATTGTGCCCTTCCCAGGAACTCTCACAGACCACAGCTCGATGCAAAAGCAAGAGGTTTCATTGCTATCGAGATAGGGTCGCCCCTCCAAAGACAGGAGACAACCCTGAACATGCAAAGCACAGGGTTTTATACCTGAAAATCAGATCACTTTTGCTCTATAGTTTACAGCTGGTTGTAGATAGTTTACAGCTGGTTGTTTCTCAGAACAGTTCACCCCGCCCTTCAAGAGCTCTCTGCACCTGGCTTCAATTCAAATAATCACAGTTGTTTTTTCTCATTCCCAGGTGGTCCCTCAAACTCACGTCATCAGGCTTAGTGCTAAACACTTTTTACCAGCTGAGCCATCTTGTCAGTCCCTCCTTTTAGTTTTGAGATAGTCTCTCACTAGGCTGCCCAGGCTGCCCTTAAACTCACTCTGTAGTCTAGGCAGGTCTTAAACCTATGATCCCTGCCTCAGCCTCTGGAGGATTATAGGCCTGTGTCACTGGACCCAACCTGAACCTGCATCTTAGCTAGTAATGCTGCTTTGCCAGGCTGATATGGGTTTGTTACTTGGCTTTTCTGCCCTTGAGCTTTCTCATCTGTTCAACAGGGCTAGCAACCGACCTTTCGTTCCCAGAGTTGCTGTGAGGATTATTCGGGATCTTGTGTAGAACACAGGTACTGTTTAGCATAATATTGAACAACAGGTTCTGTTGGCTGCTTCTGTTACTAACGAGAGCAATCCAGGAGTGACCTTGATGTCGACCACGGATGATGGCAGAGTTTGCACTGCGTTCCTCCCCACCAGCAGACCTCAAAATTCAACTCATCCTGAGGGGCAGGGCAGCTGTAAGCAGGGGGCAATAAACTAACTTGCCTGCGGTGACTGCATTGGTATGCCTGCATTCTGAATTCTTTCCAAATAGATCCGACCTCAAAAGCAAAGGTGACATCCTCTGCCTTCCTGCTTGCTGTCGCCACCCCACAAAAGCTGTCAGTGGTTCTCATTACCAGGGTGCTTTTCCCCAGTGAGCCAGGGGAGAGGCTCCTGGGCCAGGAGTCCCAGTTGGCACTGCCAGCATGAGGGGTGGTGGTAGGCTACCTTGGGACTAGAACTGCCTGTCTGTCAGGCAGAAGTTACAGGAGAGGAGCAGGAGCCAGCTTTGGACAAGCCTGAGTTGTAACCAGTAAGATGCATGGCACTTCCGTCTGGCCCCTGGGAGGAACGCATCCTGAGTACTCAAGAAAGTGGTCAGATTTGGAGGAGGCAGAGTCCTTTCACCCCATGGAAACATTCTTCTTGCAGGAGCTAAATCGGAACCCTCTGCCATTCACCCTAAGTGCCCCCTTACCGCGGCACCTGCTGAGCGGCTGGCCGGAGTTCCTGAGGGACTGGGGGAGTGGAGGATGTGGCTGGCCTCACTCTGTGGCTCCCAGAGCCCCCTTTTTACAAAGCCTGCCAGGCCCCTCCCTCCTCCATCCTTCTCCATAGCCAGTGGTGAGTCCTGGGCAAACTCCCTGTATATGGAGCCACTGTTCAGTTACATCAGGAATCTGCTGCTTTTCTGCAGTCTGCAGGGGAGGCCTTCCCTTGACGTGAGGGATTGAAGGGACCTAAATGAGTTAGGGGAGGAGAATGGCTGTGCAGACAGCGCTTCCTTGCTGTGGGCCCCATGATGCCTCCCTTAAACACATATAATCATGATAAAGACATACCATCATAAAGATTATGTGGAAAAAAAATAAAGATGTTGTGGTGACTTGGAAAAATGCTCTGGTATGACGATAAATAGAAATATCAAATCTCATTTTTTCTTGTCATGGATATAGATGTAAAAATTATATGTATGTCTGGATAAGAACAGAAAGGAATATTTTCTAAGGCTATGGGATGGTAAGATCATAATTTCTCCTTTCTTGATATATTCTGCTATCTAAATTAAAAAAAAAATGCTTTAAGGGGCTAGAGAGATGGCTCGGAAGTTAAGAGAAGTTAAGAGCGCTTGCTGCTCTTCCAGAGGCCCCAAGCTTGGTTGCCAGTACACACTTTGGGTGGTTCACAGCAGCCTGCAACTTCACCTCCAGAGGTTCCAACACCCCCCTTCTGGAGTCTATGAAAACCACCACTCACGCGCACATGTCCACCCCGACATACATTTTATAATAATAAAAAAGTAGAAATAAATAACAAGTACTTAAAATCTTGCTCACTGTCTTGTACTTCCATCCTGTCCATCTCAGCCCTTTATCCTCTCCTCCCCCAACACACACACAAGAGAAGAAGAAAAAAGACGCTGAGCCGCTGGAATTTGCCAGACTGGCTTTTTAGTATGCAATCAACTGCTCAGTCGATATTCATTGGAAAAGGTCTGGTATTTGACAGCAGGTGAACCCTGCTCTCTGGTGGCTCTCCTCCCTGCGTGGGGCGACTCAGGGAGCCCTTGCAGCGTGGCAAGCAGACAGCAGTCTTGAGGGGTTTGTGCTCCTGCAGTAGACAGCAGAGGTGGGCCTGGCAGCCGCAAAGCTGCTCACTCGTTCTTCAGTCCCTGGGTTTGGAAGCACGAATGGGAGAGGGAGAAACCAACCTTTCGCAGTGACCCCGGGGCCGCTTGGACGCTGTTGTGGGTTGGGATTTTTAAATATCCCGCAAAGGACCATGGGACTTGGTTCCCAGTCTGTGGTGCCGCTGAAGGGTGGTACCTACTAGACAGAAGTCAGATCGCTGGGGTATTTCCTGAAGTGGGACGCTGGGCCCTCAGCCCCTTCTCTCCTTTATTCCTGGCCACCACGGTGTAAGCACCTTCTTTACAACAGGCTCCTGCCGCAGAATCCAGCCGTGTCTCAGAGCCCCGCCCCCGTCATGTAACAGAGCCAACAGTAAGTAAGAATACCCCACCTCTACCTATATCTCGGTGTGTGTCCATGTGTTGGATTAGGGTACTAGTTGCAGCCTTTTCCAATACCTGCCCTAGCTCCAAATAGTGACACAGAGACCTCGTACATTCATTTAACAAGCTTTAAAGCACTATAACTGGGCAGATAGTCATCTGTTCTAACTCAGTTATGCTAGTCTGCCTGCTTCTCAGCCTTGTGGCCACCTCAGTCTTGCCTTGGGCTTCTGCTGTAACTCTATCCTCAAGGCAAACTCCTCATGGCTACTTCTTCCTCTTCCTTCTCCTCTCTCTCTACCTGAGACCCACTGACTAGGAACGGAAGTCCTGCCTTCTGTCTTCTCTGTCCAATTATTGGCTAACCAGCTTCTTTATTAACCAATCAGAGATAACTGGGGAGTAATTTTTACACAACATGGAGACAAGAGATTCTTAAATGACAGTTCCCATGTTTGGACTGCAGCCAGACCTCGGGGCACAGAAATCGGCATCAGGATACAGTGGAGAACATCCCCCAATGTGTGTGTGTGTGTGTGTGTGTGTGTGTGCGTGTGGAAGTCAGAGGTCAATGTTAGGTGTCTTCCTTAGTTATTCTTCATAGGTATGTATGTATGTATGCATGCATGCATACATGTATGTAACCCTGGCTGGCTTGGGACTTCACTGTGTGAATCAGGCTGGCCTTGAACTCAGAGAAGATCTGCCTCCTCTTCCTCTCAAGTGCTGCCTCTTTCTTTCTTTCTTTCTTTCTTTCTTTCTTCCTTCCTTCCTTCCTTCCTTCCTTCCTTCCTTCCTCTCTTTCTCTCCCTCTCTCTATTTTGGAGACAGGGTTTCTCTGTGTAGCCTTAGTTGTCCTGGACTTGCTTTGTAGACCAGGCTGGCCTGGAACTCACAGAGATCTACCTGCTTCTGCCTTCCGAGTGCTGGGATTACAGGCGTGAACCACTATGGCCGGCTCTTTTATTTTTATTTTTTAATATTCTCTTCCTGGTCCTGGAGCTTACCAGTTCAGCTAGACTGGCTGACCAGCAAGCTCCAGGGATCTGCCTGGGCCTGCCTCCCATGCTGGGTTACATATAACATACCAGGTGGGTGCTGGCAATCTGGCCTTAGGTCCTCGTGTTTGAGGAACAAATGTTTTACTGACTGAGCCATCTCCCTAGCCCTAACCTTTCCTCTTTTTTAAGCTGGTTTCCCCAGGTATTTTGTTACAGTGATAAAGCTCAGGAATGCAAATGGCAGTCCTACTTACCCTTTGGGTAAGCCTGAGCTCAGTAGCCCCTCTCCAGGTTAAGAGCCAATTTTGACCCTCCTCTCTTCAACAGAGGTACAGCGACTCTTGAAAACAATGGTGCTGGCACTCGCCTTGCAAATAGGAAGTAGAGGCCATCAGAAGGATTCAGGGTCAGCAACTGAGGTTCAAAGCTCCCATGAACTGAGTGAGCTCATAAAAATTAAGTGAGGTCATGAGAAAAAAAAAAAAAAAAAAAAACTTTGCAAATTTAAAGCTTGTATGTCAGTTTCCTAGGGAAACCAAATTCCATAGCTGGGTGGTTTAACCAGCTGGCATTTACCGCCTGAGAGTTCTGGAGGTGGGATTCTGAGGTTACGGTTACCGTGGCAGCACCTGGCTTGTGGCCGACGGCCTTCCCTCTGTGAACACCTGTCTCCTAATCGTCTCTTAAGAGGAAACTAGTTACATTGGATGACAGCCCACTCTAATGACCTCATTTTACCTCGTTCTTAGCTTAATTACCCTATTTGCAAAACAAAACAAAACCCCCCCTCACATTCTGAAGTCCTGGAGTTTAGAATCTCAAGGTAGAAATTTGGTTAGAGTGAGGGGCGGTTAGGGTTTGCCACCACACAGTTGAACTGACAACAGAGCAATGTAACCCTTTTCTTCTCTGGATTTGCCCAGGGCTGCAGAGACGAGCATTTAGGACTCAGTGGGGCACAGCCTTGCTGACCGTTTTCCTTGGCAGTGGCAGGTGAGAAGCAGGAGGAGATGCCAGGTAAAACCCTGAGCTTCTCCCTGCCGCTGTGAGGCTGAGCCTGTCCAAATGCTGCCTCAGCCTTGTTGGGCAGATAAATGAGCTGTCTGCTCATTGGCTTGGAACACCTTTCTGGTTGTTTTTTTGGAAAGCAGTTGTCAAGTGCTCAGCAGTTACTAACCGGATGGAAACGGTTTTGCATGGCCACGGGTGTGGGTCTTTAATTACGTGTGTGTTTTCTGGAATGCCAAACGGAAGGTTTTTACAGCACTCTCCTGAACTCAAGGATGGATGAGTGATAGATAAGGAGGCCAGGTTGCATTCCCTTCACATTCTTTCCTGGGTATTCGCTTTCACCTGCTGGGAAGTGCAGCATTTATCAAACATTTATCAAAGCCCTTCTTGGTGTCTGGGGCCATGCTGGAACCAAAGGACTGCTTCACTGGGACTGTTAAGTAAATCCAGACATTGGACCTACAGGCTAGAGAAGGAGCTGAGGTGTTTAGGGCCAGGCAAGCCATCTTGCCAGCACTTGCGGTCCAGAGCTGAGTGGAATCCTCTCAGTGGGGACCCAGGTTACCTGGCTGTGCTATTTTGGCTCTCAAGTGATAAGAGGAAGAGAATTGCCCAGTGATGCTGGTACTATACCTCCAATCTTTCAAAGTGGAAGTTGGGAGGGGGAGGGAGTAGGTGGGGGCCTCAGCGTGTTTCCCGGAAATTTGTCCTTTTTCTGATTATCTGGAATTTATGTTATAGACATCAGTTCACCCACTACCCAAGTGGAGTTTTCTTATTCATAAAGGGAGAACGAGAGCATTTGCTTTTTTTCTTGCTAGGCTTGCTGTCCTATTTCTGGAACTAACTTGTCCTTGGAGAACTCATTCCAGGTGGCTCAGGTAGGGCTGACCTCCCTCCGACACTTGGAAGGTACCTGTCCTTTGTCTGTCCAGTCTGCACGACTCACTAGTCTTTACCACATGGAATGGCAGAGTTGGGCCATTGTGTGTGACATTGTGTCGCCATTGAGTTGTGACAGGGAAACATACCAAAGTGTGCTTCGGATGCTGGTATGGCCACCTGAAAAGAGCAGCTCTCCTTCCTCGTGGAGAACTGGGGATGGCTGGGCTACTTACAGTCATCTTCATTGGCATGGTCCTAGCTTCACTTCTGCTGCTGCAACAAGATGCCCCGATGAAAAGCAATTTAGAAGCGAAAGAGTTTATTCTGCTTACAGTGTCAGGTCAGGGTTCCTCATTGAAGGGACGTCACATCCCACCCAGTCAAAAGCAGAGAGAGACAAATGCATGCATGCTTCTTGTTTGCTTGTGCTTGTTTCAGTTCCTGTTATATAAGTCAGAAACCCCTGCCAAGAGAATGGTGCCTCCCACAGTGGGCACCACTGAGTCTTCCGACATCAGTTAGCTAATAAGGAAAATCCTCTACAGACGTGTCCACAGACCAACACAATAGAGGAAATCCTTCACTGATACTCTCTTCCCAGGTGATTCTAGGTTTTGTCAAGTTGGAGATTAAAGGTAACCATCACAGGTCCGGAGGCTCAGAGGAAGGGAGAAAATGTCTGGAGAAAATGAAGTCAGAGTGAAGACAGCAACTGAGAAATGGAAGTTAAAGGTAGCTTGTATTAATTTTTTTTAAACTTTGTTAATTTTTGTTGCTGTGATGAAAACACCATGACCAGAAACAACTTATAAGAGTTTATTTTGGCTACCATTCCAGAGGGCTAAAAATCCATCATGGCAGGAAAACATGGCAGCAAGCAGGAGGCTGAGAGCCTATATATTCACATTTGAGCACAAAGCAGGATTAGAGAGCTAACTGGAAGCAGGATCAGGCTGTATAATCTCCAAGTCCACCTCCAATGCCACGCTGCCCTAATCAGCACCGCCAGCTGGGAACCAAGTGTTAGATACCTGAGCCGATGGGAGATATTTTCCATTCAAATCATCACACAGGCTTAAATACGGTGCTTGAAGGTTGAGCATGATGGGTGTTGCTTGTAATTTCACAGAGCTGAGGTGGGAGGATTGTGAGTTTGAGACCAGCCTGGACTAGGTAGTATAACCAGGAAGACCCTGTTTAGAGGGAGGAGAGAGAGAGGTAGACAGAGACAGAGAGAGATAGACACACAGAGAGACAGAGAGATAGACACAGAGAGGCAGTGAGAGAGACACAGAAAGAGACAGAGACAGAGGAGAAGAGTGCTTGGGTCTCTGGAGCCCTCTTCTCCAGTGAACTAATGAAGGTCCTCCTTCTGTGCCTGCTGCTCTTGCTCTGACCCAGGTTTCCATCACCTGGAATGGGAGACTCCAGAAGCAGTCCCCAACTCTCCCAAAGACAGCCATTCTCACACCCAGCCTGTGTGTTTACTCTGGACCAGAACCTGGATCTCAGAAAACTGATTAAGGAGAGTATAGGGAGTAAATACCCTCAGTTTTATGGATTTCCAGGACCACGACCCTTTCAGGCAGACTGCCAACAAGAGGGTCGTCTAGCAGCACCCGAACCCTTCTGTCCACAGTTGACTTTGGACACTGATTTTTATTCTTTCCCTCCTGAGTGTTTCATTTTATACATTTTCTTTACATGTATGGGTATTTTGCCTACATATTTGCATGTGTACATTTGTATGCCTGGTGCTCAAGGAGGTCAGAGGAGGGCCTGGGATCCTCTGGAACTGGAGTTAGAAATGGTTGTGAGTTGCCATGTAGGTTCTGGGAACCAAACCTGGGTCTTCTGAAAGAACAGCAAGTGCTCTTAACTGTTGAAGCCATCCCTCCGCGTCTCCAGCCTGCCAGGTGCTGTGCCAAATACAGACAGCCAGTTTTTTCGACTTAAAGATTTTTGCCAAGCATTCTGTGGCTTCCTGGGGTTCCCTGGGCTGCAGAGGCATCCTATACACTGTGCTCAAAGGATTGCTATGATTTGGCATTTTCCTGTCTCCCCGAACGGGCCCTCTTGGGAGGGGTGACACTTTTACGAGCTGGGACCTAGAGGCGCGTCTTCATGTTGTTGAAGGTCTGCTCCCAAAGGGGAATGTGTGATTCGTCCCTTCTTTTTCCTCCTTTTCACTTCCCGGACAAAGCCATGAGCCAAAACGAGCCTTTGCTCGTGGTTTCGTTTTCTGTTTCCGTGTGCATTTGTGTGTGGGGTCACTCGTGGATGCGTGAGCACGTGTGCGCGTGTGGAGGTCTGAGGTCAATCTGGATCACTCTCAGTAGCCCTTCCACCAAGGCAGGGCTTCTCTGTCAAAGTCAGAACTCAAGAATTTGACAGCTTGCTTGCTTAGCGGTTCCTTGTCTCCACCTTCTGAAGCTGTATTCCTGGCAGGCCGCCACTCCCGCCTGGCATTTATGTGGGGTCTGGGTGTCTGAACTCCAGTCCTCACATTCACTGGAGGACTCCAATGACAGAGCCATCTCCCCAGCCCACGCCTTTGGTTGCTTTTTAAAAGAGAAGTTCATGAACTTGTGGCTGCACAGGTGACTCAGAGGGTCAGAGCACTGGCTGCTCTTTCCGAGGCCCCAGCTTCAGTTCCCAGCACCCACAGGACAACTCACAACTGTCGGTTACTCCATTTCCAGGGAGCTAATGCCTTCTGGCCCCCCGGGCACCAGGCACACTCATGGTGCACAGATATACACATTCAGGGTCAACACTCTATACATAAAATTTTAAAAAATTCTTAAAAAAAATAAAGTTGATTTTCTCACGTGTTTGTTGTTGTGAAAGACAGGAGACAGACATAAGGATGTGCGGTGGGACAGGAAAAAGGAGCCACTTTGGCTTAGTTTTTGTAACTGTCAGTCTGAGTTTCTTGACTCAGGTCATTATCAAGCTAGTTGCATTTTCCACATTGTGCTATGGTGGTGCACAGCCCATTTCATTTGCATGCTATTCCGGTCTCGGAAAGGTGCTGGCTCCTTCCCCTAATATCCCTAGATCTGAGGGGACCTGCTTCAGCACACCCCGTCCTCCTCCGGGGACAACAGCTCCCACTGGGCTTGGTTTGGGACTGAGATCCGCTGGGCAGACAGGCTTCCCTTTCGATGCTTGCTTTGGTTTAGGCTTGCAAAATGAGAGCCTGTTCTGACTCCAAGGTCTTAATGAAGCTTTTCTAACTTAATTTTCAGAGGTAATGACAGAGCCACCCCTGAATATTTGATCTGCAGCATCCCTGGCTTCCACTTGCATGAGATATTTGGCGTGCTTCTCCTGTGCTCTGGAAGCCTGGCAGCTTGAGTTTCTCTCCTGCTGCGGCGCAGTGTGGGGCTTTGGACAGACGCCTGACTATTATGCTTCCCTTAATGTTTTTGTTTGTATTTCTGTCAAATATCTTCTTAAAGGTTGATCCCTGTCCTCTCTCAAGAGCAGATTGAAAAAAAAAAAAGAAAAAGAAAAGGCTTGTGTGAACTGTCCTATATTATTAATGAAGATATCCTATTCCGGCGTCTACCAGGCACCTGCTTATCCAGGTCAGGAACTGGGAGCCTTTCTCCAGGCTGTGTCCAGCCCCCAGCCCTGCAGTGATGTGAATGTGGAGTAGTCTTCATCGCAGGTGTTCTGCCCACAGGCTGTACCCCAGGTGCAGCGTGTGTCACATGGAAAGGAAAGGCCCTCCTCTGTCCCAGCTCTGACATTGTCAGAGAAAGGACCTAAGCCAGTGACCCCCGCACCTACCTGCTTGCTCCTCCTGAGATTACGAACGCTTGTCATCTGTTGAACATCCTAACGTGGCTGACACTTGAAGTGATTGACATAACGTCATCCAACAGAAGACTTTTACAGGGCGGAGAGAGAATGTTACATTCACAGCCAGGAAGCAGAGAGAGATGAATGCCTGTGCTCAACATATGCCCTCCTTTTTATTTAGTCTGGGACCCCTGCCCACTGTTTCATTTGTCCTAATCTAGATAGGCCCTCTCAGACATGCCCAGAGATTCATTTCCACATTGATTCTAAGCCCCATCAAGCTGATAGTAAAGATGACGTCCTAACCTCTGTCAGTTTGACTCATAAGCATATCACTTTTAAGCCATAATCCTCCACCCTTCTCCCCAAAGGCCTGGGGCCATCTAATGATGTAAAATGCATCCAAAGTTCTCACAGTCTTAACAGATCCAACAGTTTTTAAATCCAAAATCCAAGCCTCATCTTGAACTTGGACAATCTCTTAGCTGTGAGCGCTTATGAAATTAAAACAAACAAACAAACAAACAAACATCATATTCTTTCAGTTTACAGTGATGTGGAATAAATATTCCCATTCCGAAAGGGATGGATAGAAGACTAGCAAGAACTGATCAGACCTAACTCAGACGGAAATCCAGCAGGGCAAATAGCAATTATGTAATTGGATTGTCTGACATCTGGGAACACTGATAGAATTGTTTGGGCTCCAAAGAGCTTGTGTGGTCCGCTCCTTTGACTCTGCTACCTGCGGCAAACATGGCTGCTCTCCTGTGCCAACTTGACTTCATGTCTATAGCTTTCCTCAGCAGGTGGTTCATGGCTTTGGCACCTCCAGCATCGCTTATTATTTGTATAATATGATATAATAACAATAAGATTGTTATTATATTAACTGTCCTGGCGACTCCATTGCAACGTGGCTTTACTTTCACAGCTTCATGTAGTAGACTCTTGGAGCCTCCTTGTCTAGCTAGGTTCAACAGCCTTCTGGAATCATGGTACAAGATTTTATGACCTTTTCAGTCTTTCACCTTTCATGCCTGTAATACCAGTATCATAGGGACAATGCTGTCAAGTTCTGCAGCTAGCCTGGGATGGAGCCTGGCTGTGTTTGGACCACAGCTGCATAAGTCTTTGTGTGCTAACCCTGGGACAAGGCATTCCTAGGCAATTATTTTTCAGCAGGATGACCCTTCCTTGACATTACCAGGTTAGGCTCTCTCCTTTCAAATGATTTCGTATTTTCACAAGGTAGGACCTTTGATAGATGGGACCTTGCTCCTCTGGTCACTTTTATTGTCCCTACTACAGAGAACAGGTTTCTCTTTAGTGACACGGATCACTTTAACGATTAGAGATACTTTGTCGTCTTCACTCTCCTTGTCTGAGGCTGTAAAGCTGCTCACACACCTGTCCTTGTCCTCCTTTGTTCTCTCCCACTGCAGACCTGGGTAAGAATACACGTAAGCACAGCCTGCATGCTTCCCTGTTTTGAAATTTTCTCCACCCAATAAACGAATCTGCCACCTTTAAATTCAACCTCATTCAGACTCCCGGGACATGGGCAGAAGGCAGCCAGGCTCCTTGCCAGAACAGCACATGGATGGCCTCTTGCCCAGGTCTTGGCAAGTTCTTGTTCCCCTCTCCAACCCCATGAACCAGCACGCCACCGTCTGTGCTCTCTCAGTATTCTTGTCTTCCAGGCCCCTACCAGAGTGGCCAAATAAGCTCTGCTTCCAGTGTTTAGGGGATTTTGTAACCCAGGTCCCAAGCTCTTCTACATTCCTACCGTAAGCCATTTTCACAGGCCTAAGACACACATGGTCCAGTTTATCTCAACAGCACTCTGTCTCTTAGGGACAATTTTCTGAATTAGTTGTTTTTCTTATTGCTGTGACAAGATACCTGACAAAAGTAACTTAAGGAAGGAAGGACTGATTTTAGCTCACAGTTTGAGGGGACACGGTCCATCACGGTGGGGAAATCATGACAGCAGGATCGGGAGGTCACTGATCACACTGGGTCCATAGTCAGAAAGAAAGAGCAAAGCTTGTGTTCGACTCACGTTTTCCATCTTACTCAGCTCAGAACCCCAGCCCATAGAATGGCATTGCCCACTTTTAGGCTAGGTCTTCCCATCTCATTTAATCTAATCTAGACAATCCTTCAGACACACCTAGAGACTGGTTTCCATGATGACTCCAAATCTCATTACGCTGACAAGGTCAACAGTCAGAGCTAGCCTCTGTGCAAGTGAGAGGATCACGAAGAAGAGTCGGAGCTATTGAGAGGAGTGAATGGAGCAGGTGGTCCTGGTATGGGTAAGACCTTGCTGGGAATAGGTGCTGGGAATAGGAATAGGGGAAGGAAAGTAGAGCGCTGAGCAGGGTAGGCCACATGGACCGAGGGAGTTCAGGTTTGGGCAAGAGTTCAGAATGGATTTTCAGGGGTCTGGATGCAATGATTTGGGAGCAGGAACAGTAATGGGACTTGGGCTTGTACTTGAGTACAGCGGAAATAGCAAAGTCTATCATTAACTGCCTGTAGATAGGATTTTCATGAAAGGGAGATGGAGAAGAGAGGGAAGAGGAGGAGAGAAGAAGAGGCAGAAGGGAGGAGAGAGGAGAAGAGAGGAGGCTGACAGTGTATTTCAAGATCTGAAGTATTCAGTTGTTCTGTGCTCACTTTACCACAACGCATTCCTTCCTTTATTCAGCAAACGTCTATAGAGTTGCTGGATGCCAGGTGCTGTGACAGAGAAGGTAAGGGCCCAGACTGGTGGATGACATGGACCTGGAAAGCAGCACCCCTCCTTCCAGTGCTGTGATAGATGGTATTTAGAGATGACAGTGGGGAGAATGGAGGCCCAGCAGCACATTTTGTTTAAGCAAAGCATGGATAGGAGCGCCCTTTGCTAAGACAGAGCAGAGGCGCCACACACCAGGATGGAGCAAGCCTGGAAGACGGAAGAATGAGTCCAGTGTAGAGGTGCTGCAGCTGGCCTGAAACCTGAGGTGATGCCGTGGTTTGAATGGGAAATGTTTCCCACAGGCTTGGGTGTGTGAACACTTGGTTCCCCGGCTGGTGGCCCTGTATGGGGAAGTGCTGGTGGCTCAGCCTTGCTGGAGGAAGTATGTCACTAAGGCATGCTTTGAGATGCTGTAACTCACCCTACTTCCAGTTCTCTCTTTCCACGCCATGCTTGTAGTTGAGGATGCTATCTCTCGTCTCCCTGCCTCCTTCCTCACGTCTGCCACTCACTGCTGTGCCCCTTCACCTCCCGCCAACACGGGCTCTTATCTCTCTGGCATTGTAAGCTAAAATAAACTTTCTCTTTTGTAAGTTGCCTTTGGTTAATTTTTACCACAGCAACAGAAAAATAATGAACACAGGCAACCAGCAGTAGGCCTGCTCGTTAATGGCTGACTGCCCGGCTCTGTATCCTGGGACCTGTGCCTAGCAGACGTGAGGTAGGTGTTCAGAGAATGTCTGTGGAATGGGTCTGAAACTCAGATGTGGAAGTATCTTCTGGAAGGCCTTGCATCCTTTTCTCACATCCATCTTTTGCAGTGCTGGGGACTGAACCTCATGGGAGGACTTACTGCCCATCTGTTAATTTTCTCCAGAAACATCCCTGCAGATACACTTGGCCAGAGGCATGTCTTCTAGGAGACTCTAAATCCAGTTGGGCTGACAAGAAAGATTAATTATCACAAATATACTCCTTGCTGACTTGCACCTAAACACTTTTAAACAGAGCACATCAGTCCACTCAGCAAGCCAAAGCCATTCTCATGTGCTAGGTGTTTTTTTCTTCTATTTGCAGCACCCCACTTGTAGGTAGCAAAATTATACGTAGACATATGGTGAGTTTATCCTGACTCTATCAGACAAAGCTTCTTGGGGACAGGGACCCTGTTTCAGTCTTTGGAGACTTTAGCTTAACTGGATTAGTCAGGGTTCTCCTAAAGGAACAGAATTTATAGAATGACTATCTATCTATCTATCTATCTATCTATCTATCTATCTATCTATCTATCTATCTATGGTTTATTAGAATGGATTACAGGCTGTGGTCCAGCTAGCCCAAAAATGGCTGTTACCAACAGAAGGTCCAAGAATGCAATAGTTGTTTAGTCCGTGGGATTAGATGTCTCAGCTGGTCTTTAGTATACGCCAGAATCCTGAAGAAAGCGAATCTAATGCCAGTGAAGGAATAGACTTGCCAGCAAGGCCAAGAGGTAGCAGGCAAAGAGAGAGCAAGCTTCCTTTTTCCTTGTCCTTTATATAGGCTGCCACCAGAAGGTGTGACCCAGATTAAAGGTGGATCTTCCCACCTCAAGGATCTGGATTAGAACTGGGCAATTTAATTAAGAAAAAAACATCCCTCCCAGGTGTGCCTAGCCATTTGCATTTTAGTTAATTCCAGATGTAGTCAAGTTGACAAACAAGAACAGCCATTACATTGACTCAGCTCATCATCCTCTAGGACCAAGTCATGGGGTCTATAGTGGCTCCCACAAATTCCCTTGTACCCTGCTGCCCTGAAATTTCCAGACCCCAGTTAAATGGGCAGCTAAGGAACAAGCACCATGCTGAAAGCTCAGAGGCATGGCAGTAAGCCGAGGCTCGTCATGGTCCTCCGGGATATTTAAGGGGATGTAAGAGCAGGTTGGGTGCAGGTGAATGCTTCAGAGGTCACTGAACCAGGCCCAGAATCCCCATCCAGATGCTGTCTTTCAAAGAACAGATCTTGCCATTGGCAATTGTATGCCAAACAACAAGATGGTCCATACCTCCTCTATTCCCCATCGACTTTTAGATTGCCCATTACTCAAAGAGCACCATAGGCATAAATTCATTCCTTAGTTGGAAGGCCTCCCGGCTCCTGAAAAATCCCAGTGTTACTGAGCTCTGGGCTCCCCAGGGTCAGAGAGGATTCTTGCATTTAGCTTTGGGCTGGAACAGGTTTCTTTGAGAAAAGATGAAGAGAAACCTCTATGAAGATGTTCAGAAATGGTGCCTGGAAGCGAATGGCAGCACCAGTAAACAAAGGCAGCCAAGAGTTTGGGGGTTTGAGGAGCTCCTTTAGAAGCCTGGGTGAGGTTGTGGAACCGTGCCCTAGAACACTGTGGCACTTCCTCACCCTTTGTTCACTGTTAGTAAAGTGGTGGGACATTTCACACCTCCCCAGGGACTCCAGAGAGGCCAGAGATCATGGACACACGGACTGATCCAGGCGACAGGGCTGCACACATATTGTTCCAGACATAAAGGTCAAGATCCGTCCCCAGGAAAGAGAAAGCTTTGTGGCAGGACCTCAGCGTGTTCCAGCCTGGTCCTGACGCTCACTAGTGCTCACTAGCCGGGGTGAGTTTCTCATCCTCTCTGACTCTTAGCTTCCCCATCTTCTTCGAAGCGTAGGTTCCCCCCACCTTACCCAGAGGGTAGTGATGAGTGTGTGAGCAAACCGTGGCTCGCTCTGAGACATAGTACAAGCTCAGATGGCTGTGTTGAACTGCCGCCCTCCCAGCTTCCTGCCTGTGTCTGTCACTTTGGGGAGGTTTTCTTACAATATCCCCAGCACAGAATCATTCACTACTGAGGCCCCTCAGAGGGGGTGAAATGTGTAACGAGGGATTTCCAGCGACATAAAAATTACATCATTTTATGTGTGGCCATCAATCAGTTTCAGAGAAAGCTGGCCCGCATGGCCCAGAGACACGGCCAGCTTTGCACTTCTGCAGACTGCGCTTCATTTTATTAAGAGCAGAACAATGAGACCAATTTCCCTCCTTGGATGCTAAAACAGACAAATTAGCCAAGAGCAAATTCTGCTGAGACTGTGTTTCAGACTTGAGAGTCTGCACTCCAAAATGGAGCCTTCCCTTGACCTTGAGAAGCTACAGACAAGCTGGCGGCTGCATCCGAGCCTGGTGTAGTGACAGCTGGGTTAGCAGACCAGGAGCCCCAGCGCCAGTCCAGGACCTGGCCAGCAGAGCAGCATGCATACCCCGGGCCTTCACACAGGACATGACAGTGTCCCGAGCAAGGCACGTTTTTGAGGATTCACTGCTGCCCTTGCGGTGAGGACTGTCACCCGGGAAGACCCCGCTTACCTCAACAAACTGTGGAGAAGGGTTAGAGGCAGGGCCAAATAGACACTGTCTTAGAGTACTGTTTTCATGTGTACAAAATGAAACAATACAAGGGCAGCCCTTAAGTGGATGTGTGGAGTGCTCTTCCCAACTCCCAGTCTTCTGCCACACCACAGATGTATTGCTAACATAGAGATTTGGGTAGGTCGTAAATGGTGATGAGGTATCTGAAAACTGTGGAAGAGACATTAAGGACTCCTGCACCCCTAAACCCACCCCCCACCCCCCACAGATGGGGAAAGGCATTTCTTTCTCTCTCTCTCTTTTTTTTTTTTTAGATTTATTTAATTTTATGTGTATGAGTGTTTTGCATTCATGTATACATGTAAACCATGTCTGTGCCAGGTGCCCTCAGGGTTCAGAAGAGAATAGTTCTGGTTCGGGTCCCCTAGAACTGGAGTTACAGGTGGTCATGAGCCACCATGTGGGAAGAGTCCAGGTCCTCTGCAAGAGCAACAGGTGCTCTTAACCGCTGAGCCATCTCTCCACCCCAAAAGCATTTCCTGAAGGGGGAGCAGTTGGAGCCATTAAAGGAAGGGGATGAGGGAGAGAGGTTGGGTTTTGTGGGAAGCACTGAGAACCCGTGGCTGGGGTCCCTCGTTCAGTCTCTCGGTGTCCTAGGTAGTGGCAGATGTGGACGGAGTTGACAGTAGACCAACTGTCGTCTGAATCAGGCATGACTGTGGAATGACAATAGGGATCCAATCAGCAACGGCTTTAGGGAAGGTCAAGAAAGTGGGTAGGAAGATAGGAGGCAAGAGAGACCCCAGCAAGAGGGTACCTCCCAGCAGTTTCATGTTGCCCCAGGACAGAGTGTTGGGATTTCACCGTGTAGGGAAAAGCTGTCATCCAGCAGCCTGCACCTGCCTGGGAAGATGCCCTCTTTGGAGAGAATTTGCAAGCCATCACCGTTCTGTTGGAACAAATCTCTGGCAGGATTGTCAACAGGGAAAACCAATACTAAAGAGAACCCTTAGGGATCACGTGTATTACGGACGTGCTCTTCCTTACCACTACCGTGCCCCATAGTCCCGTTTCCCCTCGGAAGGCCACTGATCAGCCGTCAGCAGAGAAACTTTTTTTTATATTAAAATTACAGTTTATATACTTTGTATCCCAGCCGTAGCCCCCTTCCTCATTCCCTCCCAATCCTACCCTCCCTCCCCCATCTCCTTCCTGCCCCTCTCTAAGTCCACTGATAAGGGAGGTCCTCCTCCCCTTCCATCTGACCCTAGCTTATCAGGTGTGGCTTAGCAAGGCTGCTTCTCCCTGGGGGTGGGGGGATGTCAAAGAGCCCACCACTGAGTTCATGTCAGAGACAGTCCCTGTTTCCCTTACTAGGGTACCCATTTGGAGACTGAGCTGCCATGGGCTATGTCTGAGCAGGGGTTCTAAGTTATATCCATGTATGGTCCTTGGTTGGAGAATCAGTCTCAGAAAAGACCCCTGCGCCCAGATATATTTGGTCCTTTTGGAGCTCCTGTCCTCTCCAGGTCTTACTAACTCCCCCTTCTTTCATATGATTCCTGACACTCTGCCCAAGATTTGGTTAAGAGTCTCAGCATCTGCTTTGATACACTGCTAGATAGAATCTTTCAGAGGGCATCTATGGTAGACTCCTGTCCTGTTTCTTGTTTTCTCCTACTTCCAATGTCCATCCCATTTGTCCTTCTAAGTTAGGATTGATCATCTTACCCCAGAACCTCCTTCTTATTTAGCTTCTTTAGGTGCATAGATTTTAGTATGTTTATCCTATCTTTTAGGTCTAGTATCTACTTATAAGTGAGTATATACTGTGTGTGTCTTTCTGTTTCTGGGATACCTCATGCAGGATGATCTTTTCTGCCTGCAAATTTCATGATTTCCTTGTTTGGCAGGGAAACTTTTAAGTCAACATTGCTTCCATTAGCAGGGCAGCTGGGGAAGATTTGGGCCTATACCCAGGTCAAGCTTGTGCCTAACTTGGAGCCATCCTAGAAGCCAAGTAAGCTCAGAATGACCCTGGGTCTTATGGTGAGGATGTGGGGAGGTGTGTCCCAAAGGCAAGAAAGAATCCCCCACACCAGTTTGGGGGAGACATAATGACCTGGAAAGCCAGGAAGGGTGAATCTGAGGTCTGCCGCTGAGTGGATGAGGCTGGCAGCCACAATGTTGGAGCAACGGCACACACTCATGGAGTTCTTGTCACACTGGGCACGATGCTAAGCAAGCATAACTTTTCTTTCTTTCTTTCCTTCTTTTTTTCTTTCCTTCCTTCCTTCCTACCTTCCTTCCTTCCTTCTTTCTTTCTTTCTTGTTTTGTTTTATTTTTTTGAGATAAGAGTTTACTGTGTAGCCTTGGCTGTCCTGGACTTGCTTTGTAAACCAGGCTGGCCTCGAACTGACAGAGATCCGCCTGCCTCTGCCTCCTTGAGTGCTGGGATTGCAGACATGTGCCACTGCGTCCGGCTGCAGCACTCATCCTTTCGATCATTAAATCCATGATGCTGCCATCTGCAGACTTCAACTTTGAGAGGAGGAGCTGGCCACCGAGAGGTCAAGTAACTCATGCAGAGGCAGGCCCGGCTTGGTCACTTCCGCAGACTCTCCGGGTTTCAGACATGAGTGTGGGAGCATGAACCATTGTGCTTTTGACACCAGCAGCACTCAGCAGAGGGCTGGGGAGGGCGAAGATGTCAAAACTCCGGCTTCAGCCAAGGCAGAAGATGACCACGCTGGACTGTAAGCCTTGGGAGCAGTAATGGCTTGGTCTCCACAGCGCATCTGCACCTAGACAGGGGATAGTGCAGGCCCTTCCCAGCAGTGGCTAGGATTCATCTGTGGTTTGAAGACCGCTTGAGATGCTAGCAGAGCTCCTCCAGGACCTTGTGGATGCTTGATGCAGTGTAAATCCCCCTCTAAGAGGAGAGCTACATTTGGGCTGCAGGGCTGAGCGAAGGTCAGGAGTGTGTGATGCAGTCAGCTGGGTGTGACTGAGGATCACCTCATCTTCTGGGGGCTGTTCTGTCTCCTAGAAACTGAATGCGAGGCGGCAGATGTCACCTGCCGGCCACAAGGAGTTACTGAGATGGCATAAAGCCATCCAGTCCCTTGACAACCAGAGGTGCCCAATAAATACACATTTTCCTCCTTTCTCCTTCAGAAGAATTTTTAGAGGCTGTGCGGTTTCTTTTTGAGCCTTTATGTAAATTTATGTGAAGTGACATTCAATGAAATCACTCATCTGAATGATCCCTTTAATTCTCCCTGCAGCTTCAGTAAAATTGAAATTTAAATCGTACATTTTATTTAATGGAACAACTTAGGTGTCGGGGAGAAAGGAGAGAGGTGTCAAGGCGACGCCTGTATTAAGACGAAAAGACCTTGGCATTAAAAATGAGTGTCGTAGGGGTGAAAGAGCTTCTGGTAAATGGACTGTTATCCTTGGAGAGGTTTTTTTTCCTCTCCTTAAGGCAAATTTAATCCAAAGATACAGATAGAAATCAGGTTTTGAAGAACATGTTCTCCATGTAGAGGCTACCATTCCATATTTGTGTATTGTGGTTTTCCCACTATTTCTCATGCATCTTGTTTGTCTGGATTATGACACAGATTATTGGAGGCTATTAATGATTTGTAGCAGAGACTAAAATCATAAGATGATTCTGGAAATGCATTTTAGGCTTCGGATATAATTACTAAAAATGTCTATCTATGTTTAATCCTTTAATTAGCAATAGGTTTAACATTAAAAGTATTTAACATTAAACCCTGAGGCCCTGCTTTGTCCCCTCCAAAACAAATCTTACTATAAGAAAATCAAATTACAAAGAGAGAAGGGAAGGATTCCACTCCCCATGATAGCTATATTTTTGATTTATAAAAGCTTTCTGTATATGAGGATACTAAATTTATTGTACAGTATTGTTTAAGGAAATTAAGAATTTATTTTATCATTCAAAATGTTTTAATAGTATATTTCTTTCCATTTTTATGTAGCAAAAGCTACTATAACTTTCTGTTTGAGTTTTTTATGTTTTTACTTTTAAAGGTCTCTCTGTCCCAAAATTATTAAAAACTTAACTTATTTTTTATTATTTTTATGATTACATTTTGTATGTGACCTTTGACGATATTACTGGGCTTTATCCTGCTTTAAAAATAAGGTTTGGATCCAGGTTTAGCTTTTCAAGTGGTCGTCCAGTATTGTCCCCACCACCAGTTCCTGGATAATCCATCTTTTTATTGATTTGAAATGTTACTTTTATAATGTGTCTAATCCCATTATAATCCCTTACATGCCTGGAACTATGTACAATTTTATAGTCTTGCCTATGCTCTGTGTAATCTCACAGATTTGGTGATTGGAACGTTGAAAAATATTTTAATATTTTGTAAGTTAGTTTTATATAGTAATTTTGGGAGAAAGCAGAAATTAAGTCTTTTATGAATAGAGCTTTCCAATGAAACCATATTCAAAAATCAAATGCCGGGAGCTGGAACAACGGCTCAGTGGTTAAGAGTATTTTTGCTGTTTCAGAGGACCTGAGTTTGGTTCCCAGCACATAGTAACTCCAGTTCCAGGGGATCCTAACAGCATGATTGCAGGAGCAAAACACTCATACACAGCAAGGAAAGATATAAATCTTAAAAAGAAATCAAACACTGGCTGTGCGGTGGTGCAGGCCTGAAATTCCAGCAGAGACAGGGGACTGCTGAAAGAAGTAGGAGAAAGAGACAGCAAGAAGAGAAGGAAGTCCCTGGGGTATGTGGCAGGAAGGGAGAGGAAGGGAGAGGAGGAGGGAGGACTATTTCCCCTTTTATGATTAAAGCAATGAGTGTTCAAAGAACCAAGTTACTATTCTGTGTCAGAAATACCTTCTGAAACTAAAAGAAAATCAAAAGCAAATGGAAGACAAACGTCCTTTAAGTGGAGATACATTGTTGAAGAGTGGGCAACAATTTCTCTCTGAAGAAAAGTGTCCCCTCTGAAATGAAGGAGCCAAGTGGATGAAAGACTGGATAATGAATTAATAATAATAATAATAATAATAATAATAATAATAATAATAATAATAAAATCACACCATAACAGATACCTCAGGGAGCCTGGTCATCCCTGGGGGTTGTGAGCCTGAGAATCTGGATGGATGGATGGATGGATGGATGGATGGATGGATGGATGGATGGATGGATGGGAACTGTATTACTCCTTGCTCAGCCTTGATCGTGTGGACAGACACGTCCTGTACATGGCTATAGCCATGAGGAGCCTTGCCATGTCACGGGGCTATCACCCAAAGTCTCACTTCCTGTGGGGATCAGGAGCTGAGCGAAGGAGGGTAAGCGATGACATAGTCCACGTAGAATCCCAGGACTCAGACTCCGGGGACCAGACTCAAAGACGCAGATTCAACTTTATTATCCAGTGTAACAGCCTTTAAAGGATTGAAAGGCCGATCAGACCATCCCATGCCAGCCTCAAGCACCAGTCACAGTCAGTGGGGGATGGCGCGACTATAAGGAGATGTGGGGGAGGCAAGGTCACCTTAGGAGACTTGTGTAGAGAAGGGGAAAGCCGTCACCGCGGTAGCCTCCGATTCATTTTCAGACTTCGCTAGCACGCTAGGAGCCCCTGGGAGATCAGCGCCTTGCGCAGTGGATCAGGACCTCGGCGGGAGTAGCTGACTATTCACTCGCCATTCCCTAAGGGCCTCCATAGGGCCTTCCTCGACCGTCCCACAACTTCCAGGTGGGCTCATAGCCTGCTGCAGCTCTCAGAGCTGAACGCACTGAGCCCTGAGCCCAGAGCTATGGGAGCCAGCCAGGAGTCGAGAGGCCCACACTGCTGGCGGCGTGGCGGCCACGTGGAACCGCCCTCCAAGACTGAATCATATACTCAACCGAAGACCTCACCAGTCAGTCCCTGAACACCGCTATGCTCCAAAACAGTGAATGAATCTCTTTCCTCTGTGAGTCATTTACTCCAAAATGTCAAATGGAATGTGACGTTTCCCCACTGTGGAATGGGGCTATCAAGAGGAAGATGTTCTTGGATGCCAGCGTTCCCATCTGAGCTCAAAAAACCGGGGTCTACTTCCTTGTACACTCAACAGCGTGGAAGGAAAAACGGATGCTAAATAGGAACCAGAGGTGAGGGGGTAGGGTGTCATTCCTTTGGAAAGTACACGGTGCTCCCAGGTATGTAGATTTACATGAGGCACGAGTATGCAAACGGTGAGAATTCGGTACGCCTGTGCAGCAAACGCCTAGCTTCCCCTGCAGTGGGGTAGCAAAGGCCTTTAGCTTTCTAAGGTGCATAGGTATAACTTAAGTGTTTTATAACCAGGCTACATTACTTTTGAACTTATGAAAATGCAGACCTTAAAAGTGAAATTAAATTTAAAAAAAGCATTGAGTATCTTTTTAATTAAAAAAAAAAATTATGTGTATGGATGTTTTGCCTGTATGTATATCTGGGCACCACATGCTTACCTAGTATCTGTGGAAGCCAGAAAAGGACACTGGGTTCCCTGGCACTGGAGTTACTGACAGTTCTTATCATCATCATTATTATTAATTAATTTATTTTTTATTAATTACAGTTTATTCACTTTGTATCCCAGCTGTAGTCCCCTCCCAACCCTATCCTTCCTCCCCCTTCTTCTCCCATGCCCCTCCCCAAGTCCACTGATAGAGTAGGTCCTCCTTCCCTTCCATCTGACCATAGTCTATCAGGCTGCATCGTCTTCCTCTGTGACCTGGTAAGGCTGCTCCCCCCCCCCCCCGCCCCAGGGGGAGGTGATCAAAGAGCAGGCCACTGAGTTGATGTCAGAGACAGTCCCTGTTCCCCTTACTAGGGAACCCAATTGGATACTGAGCTGCCATGGGCTACATCTGTGCAGGGGTTCTAGGTTATCTCCATGCATGAATGGTCCTTGGTTGCGGAATCAATCTCAGAAAAGACCCCTGTGCCCAGATTTTTTTGGTTCTGTTGGTCTCCTTGTGGAACTCCTGTCCCTTCCAGGTCTTTCTATCTCCCCCTTCTTTCATAAGACTCCCTGCACTCTGCCCAATGTTTGGCTACTGACAGTGTTTTAGCTGTCACATGGGTGCTGGAAATTGAACCTGGGTTGTTTGGAAGATTAAGGCTATGAAACCACATGACTTTGATTTTGCCATGGTGGCCTGAGAGAGGTAGAGTTAATTTTCTTCAGGACCCTGAGAGCCTGTCCTTAGTAGAGGGCTGCTGTTTATCTACAGCAGTAAATGTGAGTGCTCCCTCTGCTCAACCACAGAAGTAACTCTGCAGGCTCCCTCCATTCATGACTGAGTGAATG
This sequence comes from Psammomys obesus, assembly GCF_907164565.1. Classification (NCBI taxonomy): domain Eukaryota; kingdom Metazoa; phylum Chordata; class Mammalia; order Rodentia; family Muridae; genus Psammomys; species Psammomys obesus. The sequence goes on along the minus strand of NW_026585685.1, from coordinate 5,128,204 downwards.
TAAGTGTTCCCTCCGCTTGTCTACCGCAGCAAATGTGGATGCTCTTCTACAACAGGGAATATGAGTGCTCCCTCTCCTCCTTCGCTTGCCTATAGGAGCAAATACAAGTGCTCCCTTCGTTCATCTGCAGTAGCCAGTGTGGTCATTCCCACTGCTCCTTGACAGCAGCGGAAGTGAGTGCTGCTCTGCTGCTCTGTAGCAGTGAACGTGAGGATAGGATGAGGTGGCCTCTAGAAAACCTGAAAAGTCTTTCTGAGATAGTCTGGGCCTGAGTCTGGCGAGGTCTAACGTAGCACAAATGGCAAGCCGTTAATTACGACCCAGAGAGGGTGGGGCCTGTATGAAACAGGCGGCTGGCCATTCAGCGGCACGGGGGCTGTGGAAGTCTGGCTTGGCATTCCCACCCTCTTCAGCCAGAGCTGTTTCCTCACGGACTGCAAAGCCACTCTGCTCAACAAGATCTCCCCGATCCTAGGTCCTCCTCACACACACAGGCAGTGGTGAGCTTCCTTTTGAGGGGCTGGAGCTGACAGACTATGACGCTTTGCATCAAGACGAGAAGCCAGGATTTTCTTCTCCCTCGTTTTCTTTTTCTGGCTTGGAATAGGTCTGTGTGTACACAGCAGATGGCTTTCTGACGAAGCCCAAATCCATCCAGTCTTTGGGGGGAAAAAAAAAAAACTACAGCAAAAAGCAAAAAGGACTGTTATTCCAATTTGATAAAGCTTTCTATTTTCAGCTAGGAAAAAAAAAAAATGAGTGTCTGTAAGTAGAAAAGAGAGGGAAAAAAAAAATCACTCCAACACCAGGAAAGTGAAAGTAATGAGAGCTGATACTCGCTTTGGGTGGATCCAGGAGGTTTAGTTGTGTAGGCCTGGGCACCACTCTGGCTCAGCAGCCACAGCAAGACAGTTCCAGAGAACAAACCAGATAAGCAGAGGTGGGAAGGGGACACAGCTGCTTCAGGCACTATCTGTGAGGAGAGCTGAAACAAACAAAGTATGTTTGTTTCTTTATGAAATTCTGTTTTGCTCAGGAAATAAGTGAGTAGCAGAGACCTGGGCGCTCTCGTTAATAACCAGCAAGGGCCGTGGAACAAGAGCGCCGTGGTTAGGCTGCTTGCTCTTTCACCCACAAATGGTGCCGCCGCCGTCGCAAGTACTCAACTGGCCCTGCCTCTATTTTCGCACCTTTAAAATGGGGACAGAAGGCAGGGTGGGGATCAAACGGCTTTGCTTGCTCACTCATGACTGGCTGCTGAGGACTAGCTCTGCAGTCCCCAGGCACTGCTCTGAGGAGCAGGGACACAACAGCGATCAATGCCCGTGGAGAGGGGACACTTGAAAGCAGGTAGTGAAAAATACGGTCTGTTAGATAAGCATAAGAGATGAAATCTGATGCTTCACTTTGAAAACAGACGTGCCTTGAGCCTTCACAGATCCAGTTGCAGTTGAGGCCGCTAGGCTACCCTACCCCCCCCCCCCCAGCAGGCTGGCAGTTTAAAGGAGAAAATTACTGACAGCCTGGGTGACCTAGTGACCCTTGGCCGTGAAGAGGTCAAGTTAAGCCTTAAACTAAACTGGATGCAACATGTAGAGATGAACACACATGATTTTTTTTGTTGAAACAACAAAAATAAAAGATGGACGTAAACGGCAGAAGGAGACACCTAGATGGTGTGTAAGATTCTTCCCTGCTCAGCCAAAAAGGTAAGGAGGAGGCTGTGTAAGGTTGTTAGCGGTTCTCTGCCTTCAGTCGGCCTGCCTGTCCTTCTGTGCTTAATGCCCCACTTTGTAAAGTCCAGAACAAACGGCCTCACCCTGGCTACTCTGAGTCTTCAGGGTTTGTTTCTGTTAAGTGAAGATCTTTGTTTTTCTCAATAAGGAGCCGGACGAAGGAGGGACAGAGGGGGCATGTGTGTGTGTGTGAGGGATGGGAATGCCAGGGTGGGAGATTGGAGGTAGGAATGTGGGGGCCACAGAGGATGGGAGCGTGGGGGGTACGGGAGGTGGGGGATGGGGGTCCATAACCGTAAATGCCAGCGCTCTGGGGAGGGAGTCAGCTTGGGCTACCTAGAGCAAACGCAAACCAGAATCAAGGGGTAAGGAGGTTGACTGCAGGCAGGTGACTGATGTTCAGTCTGGGGAGAAGCCTGGCTGTACTTTCGTCATCTATAGTTGAAGTCAGTCTTATTTCTAATACTAATCATGACACGTTTTCAATGACCAAGCAGTGTGGCGTGTGGGTGCATTGGGATGAATGTAAGATAGGGGCGGGATGATGACGCCAGAAGAGGACTCAGCAATAACACGGAATAGAGCAAAGCCCGAGGCGACCATCATCTGCTCTTCTGCCTTTTGTAATGTCGTGGAAACTAAAACTATCGCAGCGTTTGGTGGTCTCAGGCGTTGGGCGAGCTTCTTTATTGGCAGAGATACTGTGTTCAGTACTTTATTTGTTGCTATGACAAATATTTGACAGAACTCGGGGAGTGAAGGGAAGGGAAGAGAAGGGGAGGGAAGGGAAGATTTCATTTTGATTCATGCTTTAAGAGGTGATTCAGTCCATCAAGGCAGGGAAGACATGGCGGGCAGCAGCCCTGAGGTAGCCGGCCATATTGCTTCCAAAGTTAGGAAGCAGAGAGAGATGAATGATGGTGCTCAGCTCACTCTTTCACTTTTATTCAGTCTGACCAAGGGATGAGGCACCTGTAGGGGGAATGGCTCTTTCATCCTTAGTTGTTTCTCTAGAACTGGCCTCCCAGAGGTGTGTTTCCTGAGTGAGTCTAACCCAGTCAAGTTAGCAATGAGAGCAACTACCCACCACAGAAAACAAGTGACCTTAGGAGCCAAAGGGGCTCTGGACCTGTGGGAAACCCTCAGGCCTTTATTTTTGGTTAGTGATTAGGAATATGCTAGAAAGTCAATAGGGACTCTTCCTGGACCTAAGAGAAGGCAGTCAATGGGACTGTGCCCTGCCTCTCCGCTGTCCCCCGAACCCGTTCAAGCCGGTATATTTAGACAGTGAGAAGTCAGTCTCTTATACATAGGTGCATTTTACCTGCAAAAACACCCAACACGTGACTAGTTTTTTAATTTGTCAAGCTCTCAAACAAAATCACAGTTGGGTTTAATCCTCCAGTTGCTTTAGAGATTCTAGGATACAGACTAGTAAGACTAAGGCATAAATCTTCATTTGACAGAACAAGCCGATGAACAGAGGAAATGTCACGGCTTAGGAGCATCAGAGTTGACTAGGTTAAAGAGCAATGCCTGGCATCCTAAACTAGATGGCTCAGTGGCTAAAAGCACTGGCTGCTCTTTCAGAGGACCCAGGTTCAATTCCCAGCACCCATACAATGAGTAACCATGAGTAACTCCAGTTTCAGGGGATTCAACCTACACACACATACATGCAGGCAAAACACCTATGTACAAAAAGGAGAATTAAAATCTTGGAAAAAACAATCCAGTTCCTACCTGGAAGATCCAAAATGGAAATTCAGGCGAAATGCGAGCTACAAAACAAATTGCAAACCAGAGCCCTGAATGATGTTCCTAGTACATTTGGAGCCTAGTGAGGTGGGTACAAAGTAAGCAGATTCCCTGAGGCCCAGAGGCTGTGTGGAGAACAAAAGCCAAAGGGAAGAGAGTGAAACAGAATTGAAGACCATTTCTTCAGGAGGAACAGTCTCAGAAAGTGGAACACGGAGAGGCAGGGCAGACTCACGGGGAGGAGGAAAGGGCACTCCTTTAATCTCGAGACACAGAAATGGACACCACCCTTCCAATATACGGATGCCGAGAGTCTCCATATTGCCCGTGTTTTTAGGTACAAGTCTGTTTTTAGTTTTTTATCTTAACAATATAAATAATATAGTCAGAATCATACCTATAAAATGTGATTAAATAAATCATGGCCCTTCTTTTAGGGCCATGCAACAATGATTATGCAGTCATTAAAAGACTGTTAAATATTTCAAGCCATTTGTGGGCAGCTCCGAGTTAAAGATGCTGCAGTGAACACCCAAGCCTTTATCCATTTGGAAAATCCTGTTAAGAAGAGTCTATGAGTAGGAATCAAAACAAGTAAAATATCCTCAGGCCTGGAGAACAGGAAAGAAGACCACAGCCAAAGTTTAGAAGCTTGAGGCTCAGGCTGTCAAATGCTTGTCTAGCTTGAGAGAGTCCCAGGCACTCAGGAGATAGGCAGGAAGATCAGGAGTTCAAAACCAGCCTGGACTACATGAGACTCAGTATCAAAAAAGCAAAACAAAACAAAATTTAGAAGCTAAAAGCAAACAGACAAGTATTAACACCAAGATACATGCAAAAAGATGGCTGTCGGGTACCCAGAAGATGGGGATTGCTTGAGATGTCAGAGCATCTAGATCACAAGATAGCATTTCCCCCAATTCAGGGTACATTCCTTCTATACTGTCACCATCCAGGAGCCTATAGGGATCCTGTCTAGAGGAACTTGACACGCTAGCTAGGTACATTCTTAAGGAATGAGAATGACATTTAACATTTTACTGTTTCCTTTTCTATATTTTAACAAATTATCCGCAGTAAACAGACTCATTGTAATTAGAAAAAGTACTTTTAAATTATATAAAGAACTTAGCATGATTTTAATAGTGCTGAAGGGGATAAAGTCGAAGTCCCCTCCTGCCTGCCCCTGCCTCCATGGAGGTAATCCCAATTTAGAGTTGGCTTTTATATCCTTACAGAGAAAAGAAAGCTTAAAAATTAAAATGAAAACTATGGGGGAAAAGCGAAGTCAATACCAGAAAATCACTTGTTTATGAACTTTAGAAAAGGAGCCAACATGAACTTCTCTTGGCCCAAGAGTCTCTGAGGAATGGAGAAGGCTGAAAAGGAAGAGAACAGAGAAAATGAATTTTGTGTTATTTTGAAAAATATAGACTAACATAAGAGGCCAGGGTCTCTTAATTTAGCGACATTTTTCCATCATTAGAGAGACAACTTTTGGCACCCAAAATAGAATTGAAGAAGCATGAACAATTCCCCCGTCCCTGTGAGCCACCATTGTTTGCTCAGTAGGCTCTGACTTCTTAATAAAAATTAACAATTTATCAGAGGGGGAAGGAGGGAGGAAGAGGAGAGGGGGACAGGAAGAGAGACAGGAAGAGGGAGGAACTAGATCTGGGGACTGTACTCTGCCCTTGTTCTGCCTTCACAGCAAACCCAGGCTCTCCTTGTCTTATGCAAACACATAGCTTTGTATTTTTAAAATAATAATAATAAAACGTTCATGTTTGTGTCTGTGCATGTGACTGTATTGCCCTTGGAGGCCAGAGAGGGTCCCGGATACCCTGGAGCTTCGGTTGAAGGCAGTTGTGAACTGCTGATTTGGATGTTAGGAACTGAACTCGGGTGCTCTCTCCTGGAGCATCATGCTCTCCCGTGGCTGAGTCACTGCTCCAGCCCCAAGGTGAAAGAAATTGATTAAGCATTTCTGAGGTCTTTTATGCACTTAAGGAAACACGCCCCGTAGCGGAGGAAGGCTTGCTACGTCTTCTCCGTGGATTACTTAGACTATTTCTTTTTTTTAAATTTATTTATTTTTGTTAATTATAGTTTATTCACTTTGTATAAAGGTCCCATAAGGCTCTCCCTCCTCCCCTCCCGGTCCCACTCTCCCTCCCCCTTCTTCACACATGCCCCTCCCCAAATCCACTGATAGGGGAGGTTCTCCTCTCCTTCCTTCTGATCTTAGTCTATCAGTTCTCCTCAAAAGTGGCTGCATTGTCATCTTCTGTGGCCTGGTAAAGCCACTCCCCCCTTGGGGGGAGGTGATCAAAGAGCAGGCCAATCAGATTATGTCAGAGGCAGTCCCTCTTCCCATTACTATGTAACCCACTTGGACACTAAACTGCCATGGGCTACATCTGTGCAGGGGTCTTAGGTTATCTCCATGCATGGTACTTGGTTGGCGTATGAGTCTCTGGGAAGACCCCTGTGTTCAAATTTTCTGGTTTTGTTGCTCTCCTTGTGGGGTTCCTGTCCTCTCCAGATCTTACTATTTCCTACTTCTTATATAAGATTCCATGCACACTGCCCAACAGTCTGCAGGACAGAGCCTTTCAGAGACCCTCTGAGGCAGGTTCCTAGGTTGTTTCCTGTTTTCTTCTTCTGATGTCCCTCCTCTTTGCCTTTCGGGATGGGGATTGAGCATTTTAGTCAGGGTCCTCTCTCTTCATTAGTTTCTTTAGATGTGCAGGTTTTAGTAGGTTTATCCTATGTTATATGTCTATATGAGTGAGTATATACCGTGTGTGTCTTTCTGCTTCTGGGACAGCTCACTCAGGATGGACTATTTCTTTAAATCAAACGAGCAGATTCAGAGCACTTCAGTTTGCCACAAGATGCTCCTATCTTTCTGCACTTAAACCATGACATTTTGTTAAGAGGGACTGCAGGATGGAAATGAGGGAAGGGGGACCCATTATATGGTGAGCTGTACCATAGGAGATCATTTTCCTGATAATGTTCTTGGGAAGTGTTTTAATATACTCAAGAACCTTGAAAGATTGTAGGAGATAGAAAACGATTTACCGGAAATGCCATTAATAACTTTGTCTTGAACATAAAGCAGAACCAGCCAGAGGAACTGGGGGTGGGGGGTGGGGGAGCTGTCCAACATGTTTTTGTTTTTACCAGAAGGAACAAATCCACTCACAAAGGAAATAAAAGAAAAGAAATCTGCAGCAGAAAAATCACCATTTGCTCCGTGGTTGGTTCGGTGGATTTTTATCTCAGCATTTCTGAGGCAAGGAGACTCATTTCCACCTGATAAGCTGAATATAAGGCTTTTCTCTTCAGCATTTGTTACAAAGACACAGGCTTCTGGGCGTCCCCACAGCCCCTAAGAGTCTGCAAGGAGCACCCTGCTGTGTGGCTGTGGCGCTGGCAGCAGGGAGGCGGGGGTGGGGGTGGGGGGGTGGGAGGTGGGGGGGTGGGCGGGGGGGGACACCTCACCCCTCTGGGCCGAAAGGGGGACATGTGGGGAGTCACGCTTCCTGAGGAGAGAAACTGGTGTGTTCTGGGGCCCGCCCCTTCCGAAGATCCAACTCACCTCTTTCCTTCTACTCCCAAACATTTCTTCTCCCCTCCCTTTACCCAGTTTGGTGGAGTTTTCATCCATCACCCTTTCTAGTGCCCCGGAGAAGGTCACTATTTGTAAAGCAGGCCTTGTCTGTTAAGGAGAGAAGAGACTTGGTGATCTAATAAGATGCCCTGTTCTGCCTCCCTTCTGCCCTGGGCTTCGAAGCTCCCTACTCCCCCTTCTCTACTGAGAATCCGGAGGAGATACCTGCATTGGTGCAAAAGGATGGTAAAGGTTAAGGTGCAGAGGCTGAGGACAGAGCCCAGTGGCAGAGAGCTTGCATGTGCAAAGCTCTGGGTTAGATCCCTGGCAAAACATACATCCACAGAGGCCCCAACTCACATGCACACTTAGGGAGAAAGGAGTTACTGCTGGGTCTCAGGATAGCACCCCCAGGGACAGTGGCAGTTGGAGGTCAAACACCCGGCCACACATGGTCAAGCTACTAAAAGAAGACCTTATATTTTTGTGCCTGTATGCCTTCTTCTCTCTCTGCATGACAAGGCCTGTAGAAGTGGCATAGCATGAGTTACTTCAACAAAGCTCAGGCAAGCAAAAAGGAAAAATTACATAGTCTGAAATCTCAGCACCCTATTAAAACAAACAAATAAACAAAAAAACCAACACCCCCCCCCAAGATTTTGATATATCCAGTTGGTTATCAGAGTCTTGCTGACATGGACGCTTCCAGGTGAACCCAGAGAGCTGCAGGTCCGGATTGGTGCTAGAGGGCGGTTCCCAGGAAAGATGCCACTAATTAAAAAGCAGACTGAGCATGTCTTCTAAAGTGTCTATCTGCATCAAAAGAGGGTTACAGTTCTGACAGTGTATGGGGGGGATTAATACTAGGCAAACTGTAAAGCAATTAAATGATGCAGTGTTTAAATCTCAGGGGAACAATGTTACCCAAAGATGGAAATGCTTTCCTACCATGCTGTTTGATTCGGGTGTGTCCTATACTTTTATTTTATAAGTAAAACTCTTTTGCAATGAGCGTCCATTCACATTTTAAAAATATTGGACTTTATTTTGAAACGAGTGTAAATCCATAGGACGTTGTAGAGAAAATGCAAGTCATGCGGTGGTTAGATGTCTCCTGACCCTTTCTCCATCCGCTACACAGCAGGGACAATGCAGTAGGGATTCGGAATGACAGCAATACAACATGTGAGCATAATTTTTCTCTTATGGCATGTGCAAGGTCATATGGAAGTTCTTAAGTTATTTCATGACAGGTTGTCCTCTCTGCTACCATCAAAAGCCATACACTTTCCTTTCATCACTCATAATGTTACCTTGGCAACCACTAATCTGGGCTCCATCTCTAATTTTTCATTTTAAGAATGTTATATAAATGAATTTAACTACGCTGTGGACCTTTGCTCTGGCGTGTCATCTTCGCCAGAGTGCTGAGAAGCCAATGATGTGCTCTTTGAAAACCGGCCTTCTTCACTCAAGCGCACTGCCATTTCATTCCATCCAGTGGTTGTTTGCTCCTTTTTATTGTCAGGTAATATTCCAGAGAAACGTTGTGTCAAACAGAAGCTGTGAGAGCTATAACCAGAGCCACGTTAATAGCCATAGTAACAGCTAACAGTGAGTGAGTCCTTAAGATGTATCCTGTATGGTGCTTGGTCTTTTTCCTAGCTTGTCTCATTTGATCCTCATTAACAACAGCCATTGGGTTGCTCGTTTGCTTTAATATTTTTATTATGTTAAGTGATGGATTGATTGATGTGCGTGGGCATGCACGTGCCACAGGAGAAGGTCGAGGGGCAACTTGCAGGACTCAGGCCCTTACTGCTGAGCTATCTCAATGGCCCTTCGGTTTGTGTGTTCTTCTGGGGCAGGGTTTTATGATGTAGTGCAAGTTGGCCTTCAGTTCATGGTCTGAGGCTCCCAAGAGCTGAGATGGCAGGCCTGGACCTCCGTGTTTGATGACGACTTTCACTTTACAGGCAAAGAAATGGAGGCCTGTGTCTTCCTCAGGGCTGTGCAGTCACTAGGCTCCCTTTAACCCACACGGTGAGTGTTTGGTCTGAGTGCACGGAGGAGGTGGTACCCCATTTCATCTCTATGCCTCCCAGGGAAAGAAGGAGCCCCTGCTGTGTCCTGTGAGGACCGCCTGCTCCCCACAGGCCATGGCGTGTTATCATCCCTCTTTTGGATAGGCACTCACCAGCGGAGACTCCTGACAACCTTGGACACTCAGCTTCTGGTGTGGAACCACTAAAACGAGATTTACCTTTGCACAGATCCACACTGACTCACGAACGGCCTCTTGCTTTTACAGCTTCCACCAGAGCTTCAAGGATCCTCTGCGAAGCAGAGACCATTACAAGAATGTGAATGACAATATAAAGATTTAATATGCACAGAAATCCAGGAGTCAAATTCAAAGCCGGTTTTGAGATAGATGCCTTTAGGCCCTAAATCTGCAAGTGTTTTTTTTTTTTTTTTTTAAAGTCTTCTACAATGCTCGTGGTTATAAATGAACAACCAACTGTTCTGACAATAGAGTTAAATTAATTTACAGGCACCCGAACCAGAGAGTGAGTAAAGTGAGCAGACTCTTAATAAGAGTTTCCAGATAAAGGACATTTTGTCTGTAGTTTGTGTGTGTGTGTGTGTGTCTGTGTGTCTGTGTGTGTGTGTGGTACTGGGAAACCCAAAGCTTTTTAGGCAATTATTCTGAAGCTGTGCCCCCATCCTCATTTTGTGTTTTATCTTTAAGTCGTTCAGGCTGGCTTTGAACTCACTGTGTAGCCCAGGCTAGTCCCCTTGCCTCAGGCTTCTGTTAGCATTACAGGTACATGCCGCTGTATGTCTGAGAAAGGGCATTTGGGACTACATGTCCACCTAAAGGGGACTTCCTAACCCCTACTTCATCCTGTGCCCTTTGGGGACTGTCTTGGTCACAGATGACCGCGGTGTGGCCTTACTTGGATTCCCACGCGTCTCCTGTGCTGAGCAGATTGTGGGTAAAGAGTGACGTGTGGTGAGAGGGCTCTCCTTGGAAACAGCTCCACCAATAGCTGCTACGGATCCTGTCTGTAGTCATGACAAGGGGTAAACAGCCAAGCCCCGTCCAAGATCGGTGGGTGCTCACTGGATGCCGTTTAGGAAGTCAGTGAGCCTAAGGCCGGCCTTTCAGCCCGTGGAATGCTTGCATGCCTGGAACTCGCTGCGCAGGATCTTTTTTAACCTTCCCGACGCTGCTGAGGGAGATGGGATGAGTTCGCATTTGGGGACATGGAAAAGGAGCTCAGATGACTTGCCCCGAGCTTCAGCCAGCACGGGTGGTGCTGGGCAAGCCAGGCACACTGATTTCCTTTACGAACTGGACTTCAGTGTCACAGAACAGATGAGAAAAGGTTTATCGCTAACGCGAGAGTGAGGACTGAGACAGTGTCGCCTGCTTTGCAGGTCCTATTGAAGAAGCACCAGGCAACCAGCATCTGTGGCTTCTGACGTGCAAGACTCAACCACACACACCTCAGGCACCTCCCAACCCACCATCAAAAGTAGACCTTGTTTACTTGGGCTTAATGGAAGCATCTAGATCTCATTATCACAAACGGGGAATGAGGGGGGTGGAGGGGGGTGGGGACAGGAATACCATGATGAAGGAAGCTTAGACATAATGAGCGCAGTCCAGACTGGGAGGTTGCACAGGACAATCTAGCTTCTTATACAGAAAAATAAATTCAAGGAAAAGAAGGATATGTAAATTAAAAGACAGCAGAAAGAAAGGTTAAGCAACGGCAACATGTAAGTTTGATTTGGCTGTGGATGCAAACAAGCAAACCGTTTTATTTATTTTTTTCAGTGAGGTTTTATTTTTTTATTATTTAAAAAAAAACCTTTTTATTGATTCTTAGTGGATTTCACATTACACGCCTCAATCCCACTCATCTCCCTGTCCCTTCGTGTGTCAGTCCTCCGTTCTTTGCAACCCCCACAAAAGAAAGCAAAAAATAACAAACAAATCTCGAGGTGGAAGCTGCGGCTTTTCTTGGTGTGTCACACAGCATACCCTTTCGCCCAAACACCTTTTCTTGCAAATGCATCCAATGACTGCAATAAACATTTGCAAACCGCTCTTTAGAGGCTCCTGGAATGTGCTTTCCGTCCAGCCAAGCCGCCGCCCTTCCCATCCTGTGAGCTGTGCCTACTTTTGAGAGTCCATCAACGTCCAGCCTGTGAACTGTCGGCACCCCTCCTTTTAGAAGGGGAGGGTCATTGACCCCCACACCTGAGCTTCCAGCAACTTGTCCCATTTCCACCCTCACTGCAGCCGGCCTCTGAAGTCTCTAGGAATACAGAAGGAAGCCAACTCCACTGATAAGGCAGCTGAGAAGCCATCATCCCTGCTAGGTGAAAGCTTTCAGGTGCCACTGTTTGGAGTCACCGATGCCCCTATAAATAAGCCCAAGAAACCCACTGGCTTTCCCGGAAGTCTGAAGGTGGAATCATACTTTGGTTTGTCCTCATGCCCTTAGAGGGAGGGGGTAAATGGTCCTTCAGGGAAGGAATTTTGGAAACATTCTTTGCCAGGCATCTGGGGAATGTGAGTGGTGATGAGGTGCCTGAGTGATTTTTCTGGGCAGTGACCGACATGATCAAGGTTATAATTTTGTAAAGGGAGTCCTTGGAACTCCATGCTGAAACTCAAATGGTGGGCTTGCCAGTTGGGGTTTACTGCAGAATACCCCACGGGATCAGGAAAGTTGTGGGATCAAGAGAAAGGGACTGGGACATGAACTGGCCATTACTGAATTCTGACAGATACAAGGAACCGTGTGTGTGTGTGTGTGTGTGTGTGTGTGTGTGTGTGTGTGTGTGTATACACATGAGAGTGTGCTCTTCCCTTTTTGCCTTGAGACAGGCTCTTTCACTGAATCAGAAGCTTGCTGGTAGCTGGCCAGTGAGCTCCCGGAATCCACCTGTCTCTGCCCTGCGGTGCTGGGGTTACAGACATGCACAAGCCTGGCATTTTTTGTGGGTGTTGCAGATTTCAGCTCAGACTGGCTTGCACATTGAACGCTCTTAGCGAACCATCTCTTCAGCGCTGTTTTCTCTTTTAGACATGTTGGAAATATTCCATTAGAAGGTGGTGGGAGGGGAAGAAGCCGGATCCTGCACTAAATGCCTGTAGTCCTGGTGCTCAGGTGGCTGAGGCAGGAGAATAAGCTCGGGAATGTGAGACCAGTCTGGGCAACACAGTGAGATGCCTCCATCTCAGTCGAGCCATCAGTCAATCAGTCAATCAATCAATCAATCAATCAATCAGTCTCGGAACGAGCAGTCATGAATTTTCATGAAATAAGAGAAATCCCCAGGACAGTCACTGTTTGGGCTTCAAGGAGGCAGCTCAGCCAGCAGAGTTGGGTGGTGCTGACAGGTCAGATAGTCCAGAACTGAGGAGGTTCCATGTGTCTCTAGGGAAGGCCCCACTTCTCTTCAGCGTCTCTTCCCTGCCACCCTAGACCATGCCAGGGGCTCCTGAGCCCCTGCACTTCTTGGCCTCAGTCCCTGTCCTGCTCTAGAGCCTTTAGCAGCTGCCCTGAAAGCAGACCTCTCAGAGACCCTGTGACAACGTGGGTTGCATTTCCTTCTTCTCTGAGGGATGTCTCTACCCAGATAATGCTCAATTTTACAAACTCTCGTGTCCAAGGGGGTGAATTAGTAGGAAGCTACAGTGGGCAATGCAAATGAGGTTCTAGCATCTAGAGGAAGAGTTGCTGACTTATTTTATTTTATTATGGATACAATGTTCTGCCTGCACACCAGAAGAAGGCACAGATCTCATTATAGATGGTTGAGAGCCACCACATGGTTTCTGGAAATTGAACTCAGGACCTCTGGAAGAGCAGCTAGTGCTCTTAACCTCTGAGCCATCTCTCCAGCCCAAGTTGCTGACTTGTTAGTAAGCATCTCGGTAGGTTATCTCAATCTTTCTCTTTTTCCTTTTAGGGTTTGTTTGTGATTTCTGTTTTGTTATAAGAGGGAAGAAGAAGTCAATTATTTTGGTGGGTGCTCATAATCCCAGGAGACATTAATTAACTACTCGGGCCAGTGTCACAGTCTCAAAAGGCACTCTCTTCAGTGATCTCTCCATCCACACTTCTGTTCCCTTATCTGTTTCTCCTTCCCTTTAAAAGTGGTTGATTGTTTGATTAACTGACTGTGTGCATGTATGACGGTGGGAGTTGGTTTTCTTTTTCTCCCATGTGGGTCCTGGCAGCAAGTGTCTTTACCTACTGAGCCCTCTCTCCCACCCTCTCCTGCCATTTTTATTATTTTTTTTCTTTTAGCCATTCCCCCCAACCTGCAAGACAGAGTTTCTCGGTGTAGCCCTGGCTGGCCTGGAACTCACTCAGTAGACAAGGTTGGCCTTGAACACAGAGATCTGCTTGTCTCTGCCTCCCAAGTGCTGGGATTAAAGGCATGCACCACTACCTGGCTTATTTTAGTTATTTATTAAAGGCAGAAGATATCGCTATTTATTACAGTGCCTGGACACAGCTAGCTTTCAGCTCACCATGGCTGGGGCCCCTTTTGGTGAGCCGTCAGGACAGGCTCGGCACGGCCTGCCTTGTTGTCTTGCAGCCCTGGAGACATAGCACTTTGGGGATATTGCTCTCACCTCTCCTTGCATCAGTCTTGCTACTCAGTTTTGTTCATCGTCTTGTCCAGCCAACCTTTCTCATTCTTTGCCAGTGGGGGACCCTGGCTTCCTTTCAGCCTGGCCTCGGCCTCTGTCTCAGCAGAATCCCCTCGGAACACCAACATTACCTATTTGTGTCCACCTGTGTGTGCCCAGCCTGGTGTGGGAGGCTAAGGCAACTGCTTCAAAGTCCCAGGAGGCCAGAGGCTTTCAGCAATGTGGGGCACACCGGTTCCTGGCGTAGGCAGGCTTCCTGATAGAGTGAGACCATGGCCTGAAGACCTCCAGTGGGTGTTCTGAGTCTCTGGGGAGGTCACAAAGCACCCACTGAGCCGCCTCCTCCACACAACTACAGGGGCTAAGGAGTGGGTCGCAACCTCTTGGTTGGCTCATTTATGTAACTGTTTCCTCCCTGTTTGGCTCCCATGGGAGCGCCTGTCTAGCTGAGACTCTTTACACAGGCTGATTTAGGACCTCACGGGAACGGTCACACCTCTCCCCTATAAGATCACGGGGGGTGGGACAGAGAGAGAGAGAGGAGCCAGGTGTTGTGTACAAGTCATAATTGCCTAATTAAAAAAAGAACCTTCACGGGACTCAAGGGCTTACTTCTGATTGTTTTTACATTTTCATCATGTAGATTCTTAATCTTTGCTTCTGTGCTGATGGATTGCTTATTCCAGTTATAATAGTCTGCTGGCCAGTGTCAGGCCTAGTTACGAGTTGTGATCTTTTTCTTCAAAAGCTCTTCTATTGTGCTAACTTGGATTTTAAGTACCTCCCAGTCTGAACGCTCTGGGTACAGCGTGTCTTTTTTGCTTATACAGGATCCAGGAAATATAAGGTGTTAGTTTGTATAGTTGTTTTGTTTTGGATGGAGAGATAGACTCCATTGGCCTCAAGAACAATGGTGTTGGCCATAAAGGCACCCGTGCACACTGGCACACACTCTCCGTGCTTCTGCTCATGCTCCCATATGTTCTATTTTCCTCGATCTGGCTGCTTGGAGTTTTTGCTGCTTCATAATTCATACACCTGTGACATAGCGTGATCTTGGGAAGTGTGTGTGGGTACCGATAGACACAATTCTATCCCTAATGTGTATTTCAAATGTCATGCTGATTACTTTGCCTTGTTTCTGGATTCATATCCCTTAGTCTAGGGTTGGCTAAACATGGCTTATCTTTTTAGCAGAGTGATTGGCTAGGCTGTGGTCTGGTTGGCCTTGGGTTAGGGGCTCAGTCGGCCAATTTCATGTAGATGTGTGATGGAAGCAATTGTGGATTACTCCAGCAAAATACAGCAGCTGAGCAACAAGGGATGTTAACCAGATAATTTCTTTGGAAGGAAACTGTGAGTGGGCAGGTAGCAAAGGATGTTTCTAGAACATTAATTAGCTAACAGCCTCATCAATTATTGGCCCAGAGAATCAGAAAGTTAAAAGAAATGTTATAAATTCCATTCACTAATATTCACGTTTCCTCCTTCTAAGAAACCCCTCTCAACCATAGAATGAATATTTATCGACTTTTTATCCTGACAAAATGCGTATTAGGGTGCATACCTTGTAAGTAGCTAATGGAAGATAAGCAAGAAATACTAATGCAGACAGATACTAATAGCATCGAGAGTCAGTAACCAAGAGGCTGACAGCATGGCAGAAAAATCTATGAAAAGCAGACACATGAACTCAAATAGCACAGTAGCCTGGGACCGCTTTCAATGTAGGTTAAAAACAGCCCTATGTACTTCAACGGCCCTCGAGGGCATTCCTGTCTTACAGGCTCGTTAACTGTAGCTAATGTTCACATTGGAGAGCCTGGAGTATATAAGGAAAGGCTAAAGGCTAAATTATGTTTAGAACATCCAGCTTAAGGAGACAAGAACTTATGTAACGCACCTAAGAAAATCTTCCATGTGCACTCAAAAATGAGTGTGTCAGGGAGCAACCCTCAGTTTTCCAAATCAAGTTGCTTGCCGAGAACTCAGGAATAGCTGCCCCCAACCACGAGTGCTCTGTACTTCATGCCAGCTCCCGGAAGCCAGGTGGCAAGATGCCCTGTTCCTTATGGCTGCCCAGAAAGACCATCTTAACTCTCTTGAGGTCAAGATAGATAACAGCAGCCAAGAGACATGGCGGTCAAGAGTGTCGGCTTCTTGTCTAGGTGCTGGAGACCTAGCTCACGTCCCCATGTTTGTCTGACAAGCATTGGTGAGTTATGTTTCTAGCCTTGGAATTTAACAATTTTGTATTATCTTCTAAATGAATAAAACACCTACATCTATTTGCTTTTTTTTAATGGAAGTTTTCTTTATTTTCATTATACATGCAAGAGTGTTCTGCCTTCATTTATGTATGTGCATATTGTGCACAATTCTTGGAGGCCAGGGGAGGGTGCTGGGTTTTCTAGAAGTAGAGCCACAGACCATTTTACACTCCTGTGTGGATGCTGGGAACTGATCTTGGGTCCTCTGCAAGATCGAGTGTTCCTAACCACCAAGCCACTCTCTAGTCCTGCGAAGGTGTTTTCCTGTGAATTATTTGGTTCTCGGGTATTATTTTTCTTCCTTTGGGGCATTAACTGTTAGTAAGGAAATATCTTGAACTAGTTTATCTGCTAATGAAGGACCACACAGTTTTTCTAGAAGAATGGAATGGACAAGGAGGAGCCAGGGAGGTACTGTGGAGGAAAATGACGTCCAAGTATGTAAACACGAGACAAGGGGAAAGGACTGATGTCCGAAAGGGAATTTTCTGGGGAAAAGGGGACACAGGAGGGCAGGCAGAGATGTGAAGAAGACAACTTTTAGCTAAAAATATTTCAGGGTTATTGCCTTGATTAAGTGTTTTAAAGAAAAATTCTCCAAAGGACGATTTGAGGATTTCAGCCCATGGCTTCCATCTCCACCTCATCTCCCTTCTGTAGGTGACTTGATTCAAAGTTTAAAAAAAGCTACCATGAAAAGAACAAGGTGATGGAGTTGTCACCAGAACCTTTGAAATCTTCAATTAAATAGTGCCTCAGTCAAGTCATATGGCCTGCCTGTCCTGGAATTCAGTCACCTCAGTCATTTTCTTCAAATAACTGTTATTACATTTCTTTTCAAAATAAACAACTTCAGGCCTCTCAGCATTCCAGGTAGATGAGAGAGGGAGAGAGAGAGAGAGAGAGAGAGAGAGAGAGAGAGACTTAGCTGTCAGTTCGAGGTTGAAGACATCAAATTCACAAACAGAAAATTGAAAAAGAGAGGGCATATTCACTCTGTGCTCTGTCAGACTTCTTGTAACAATGCACCACCATCAAAAACCACCCACTCTCCCTCACACGTGTGCCTCAAGATTAAACCAAAGTGTGTACTTCCGGGGGACTGAGCCACACCCTGGCAAGCCTCTGTTCACTGGCTGGACTTGAAGTTCCCTCTCATTATATGAACCTGTTCAGTTGTTTTGGGGACTTTTCCAAAATTTTAAAGGGGTTAAACATTTTTCTGATATACCAGGGATTTGAGATTTTTTTTTTTTAATAAAAGAAGGACACCAGTCTTCTGCCAAGTGGGTATAACAGATTTTGCAAACAGAACTGTGAAGCCTACATCTGGTATGCGCACCTGATTAAATAACAGTTAAATCCCCCTGTATGGGGAAAAACCTACAGAAACTAGCTTCAGCGTTCACAAAGAATTTGGGGCATGGCAAAGAAAATTCAAACTGTCTATCAGCTCCAATCACTTGTTTGTTGCTTTGTTGAGAGCCTTTCTTGAGAGTCATTTTTAAGGCCAGGTCTTATTCCTCTGGAAAGAGAGTTCTGAGATTAATTAGTGATGTCTGCCTTAGGTATAGGATAGATAGAAGTCTAATAGTACATTTGCTATTTATTTACCCTTTTGGTAGATCTATGCCATTGAAAAATATAGAACTTGTATTTTTGACCACTTAGCAGTTTTTTTTCTGAAAGTCCACCACCATACATAGTGATTTAGAAGTTTTATCATAAAATAAATTTTATGTATTTTTTGAGAGAGAACTACCAGTTCATGCCTATCTTGTTAGATGGCAATCATTCCAAAATTTTGTGGCTTACAGAACTTGTGTAGGCCCTTGGAAGGCCTGTGTACAGGTAGTTTGCAAAGTCTGGAAAGACTTAGAGATCTAGCTGGTGAAACCTTAGTCGCAAACATCCCTAGATTCCACGGTAGGGAAGAGAGTGCCTACCTCCACAGGGAAGCAAAGCCAGAAGAACGTTAGCTAGAGTGGGTAATGACGATGGAGCCATTTGCAGAAAACACACCTGCCGAAAGCAGGTGGCAAGTGAGTGAGCCCCTTCATCTTCAGCTGCCCCACTGGTTGCTTGCCTAGAGTAATAAAAACTTGATTCAAATGCGAATGATAATAATTAAAAAAAATGGTTAGCAGTAAGAGATCACGCTTTAAGGAAAAGTCAAAAATTCTTAAAATGATGGTATGAAGACCTGTATCAGAAGCAAGCCTGTGTCAGGAAAGTCCATTGCCCTGGAAGATATTTTAGTCTGCACATATGATGCTTGCTAACGTTTGCTGAGTGTTTGCTTCCCCAGACAATAGCATAATAGCGACAGACCAAATATTCACTTAATTTGGAGAATTTTACCCTCCGCCCTGTAATTGTCTGTTGGAGGGGCTCTGTGTATCGTAGCTGGGTAAGCATCAACTCTGGTTTGTACTCCTTTTTCCTAGTCGTGCAATCTCAAGTTGCCCCTAGCCTGTATCTGACCGATTCTCACTCTACTATAGAACACTGAAAAACCATCTCCGGAATTTGTTTCCTAGGCTACTCTTTAAAAGGTTTGCATAATGGATTAAAAGGGAAAAAGAGCTTACACAGACCCGTTGCTATTGGAACCCCAGCAGTGAACACTTTGCATGTTTATTCATGGAGACACTGTCTCTAACTGTCTATCTCTTGCATTGACACTCGCTCTGAAGGGAAGGAGCCCCTCTCCTTCCAGAGGAATGTTAAGACAGGAGAACTTGAGGGAGAGAGAAAGCCACTCTTGGCCAGCCCATGTAAGGGCCTGTGTGTGTTGAAATGGCTAGGAACATGACTACACACAGTCTTGCCCAGCACTGCCTTCGCCAGCAGGCTCCTCCCCCACCCTAGGAAGAAAGCATGAGCTGAAAAAAACATGTGTCTCCAAGAAGCAGTGGTGAGGTGGTCGCTCCATCTTTTGCATTCACAATTAACAGCGGCTGAGAGCATACATTGAGGAGGGTGAAATAAGGGGTTGGTGTCACAACATCTCAGGGGCATGTTGCCAGAGAGACTGGATGTGGTGGGGGTGGATGTCGGGAACGGACTAGCAGAAACAGAACCCTTTCCTATCACTCATCGACGAATCAGGTGGCAACAGGGCTCCTATGGACAAGAGGGTCTCAATTCACAAAGAAGCAGATCCTCTAAGACCAGTAACACATTTCCAAAGGAGAAATAAATTTGTATGTGGCAGTAATTCTGCTGGAGCGATAGAACAAAGCCAATGTAACTCCTTAGCTATAGTGAAGCAGGGATAAACCTCTCACTGTGCATAACAGTTTCTAGGGAGCTGCGTTCATATTTGCAACTTGGCAGGTGTGTGTACGTGTGTATGCATGGTGTGCCGAAACAGTCTCTCATGGGGCATCTCAGCAGGTGCTCCCCAACTCTTCTAGTCAGCTAACAGTGTTCCCCAATACTTACAGTGTTCCAGACAAGATGGAGATGATGGGAAATTTTTTTAAAAAAAGTCCTTGTTTTTATTAAGATTCGTTTTATGTTTTTAATCATGCGTATGTTTGTGTGTCTATCTGTATATGTGCCCATGGAGGCCAGAAAAGAGGGTTTCGGGGTTCCTGGAGCAGGAGTGGCAGGCGGTTGTGAACCTCTAACATGGGTTCTGGAAACTGATCTCACATTCCCTGGAAGCGCTCCTAAGGGCTGAGCCACATCTCCAGCCCCGAGTTTCTGTTTTTCAGGGTCCTAACTGTGCCACTCTTGTTTGGTATTTGCCTTACAGACATCAGGAGAGCAAGGGCTCCCTTCCCAGCCTGGGTAGACCTGAGAGATTGGGGTCCCACAGGAGAAAGTGGGGTGGAGATGATCTGTGGATATCCCAGATGTCAGAGCTTCTGCACTTCCTGCTAACCCGTCACGTCAGAACAGTGGTAATCCCATAGCACCTTTCACGGCTGACCTCCCCCAAAACACTAATATTTATAAAAAGCCGTTGAGCATTAATAAAAGAGGAAAACCCACAGCTCCAGCGTGTGTTGTATTAATTTAAGGTTCATGGCTTCATTACCCAGAACCTGCAGACAGTAAGAAGGCAGCGTCTAAGACACAGAAGAGTGTCACCGTGAAGTCAATGCCAGGTCTTTGGGCGATGGAGTGTGGCCAATTATCTTGTAAATAGTATCATCAAGTATGCTACCGATAAGCCACTCCAGAGGTGGCAGGAGAGGAAGAATTCCAGGGTCAAGCTGAACTGCTTCAATAATAGACTCCACTAAATCCACTTAAAACCTAGAGCAAGAAAAGAAAGCAGCGAGTCACACCGTTAGGTAGAGGAGAGGCCACATCCTCATTCCTGGTCTGCGCAGTACCCATCTTCACCCTCCCCAGTCTCTCTCAGGATGAGAGAATTACAGACAGCATGCCCGGGGATACATTGTTTGTGTCAATTTGCTTAGGTCACAGTATACAGATGTTTGATTTTTATTCTAGATATTTCTGAGAGGGTGTTTGAGGCAGGATCAGAGTTAAAACCAGCAAGGCTTTGCTGAAAAGCAGCTTTCTCTCATAAAGGGAGTGGGCATCATCCAAGTAGTAGAACTGGGTCCAAGGATGGTCTACGGCCAGAACTACCCCTTTCTCAAGAAGGTCTCCAGTACACCAAAGTGGACACTCCCCACGATGCCCCCTAGCCTTACAGGTTTTGGATTTGCCAGTCTTTACAACCATCAGAGCCCCCACCTGCACCCCATCACCCACCACCTATCTTCATACTTTTTTGTTCTTGTGAGACACACTTGGTACTCACTATATAACCCAGGCTGGTTTTGAACTCACAACAATCCTGCTGCCCATCCCTCTTGCTCATCCCTAGCTATCAGGACAACTGTGAGCTTTCAGCAGCTGAAGGATGAGGGTGGGATATTAATGAGACAGAAAGGGCAGGTACCCAGCCTTTCATTGACATGTGACAGGAATGGAGAGGCGGCTCCCATCCAGGGGTTCTTCCCTGGAGACCTAGGCACAGATGTTAGTTAAAATGCGACCAGAAGACCAGAAGAGGTAGCTGCCAGGTGGCTGATTCAGAGGGACACCCCTAGCAAACAACAAACAAATGCCATTCTTTTTGTTTTTGTTGTCTTTCTTTCTTTCTTTCTTTCTTTCTTTCTTTCTTTCTTTCTCTCTCTCTCTCTCTCTCTCTCTTAACTTATTTTAGGTGTACGCTTTGCCTGCATACGTGTTTGTGTACCGTGCATGAAACTTGGTGCCTGCAAAGGTCAGAAGAAGGTATTGGATCCCCTGGAACTGGAGTTACAGATGGTTGTGAGCCACCATGTGGGTGCTGGAAACCTGGGTCCTCTACAAGAGCACAGAACCGTTTCTCCATGTCTGTTTTCAAAAGCAAACACAACTATACTGTCTCTTAAGGCTAGCTCCTTTCTCTGCTACGTGTCCTAGAACTTAGAATGAAAAGGGAAAAGACCCTTAAAGCTGATCAACTCTACAGAGGCCTGATGTGAGACTCATTGTTTCAGGTGACCTAGGCCTCTGGGCTGCCCTCCTGCCCCCACCATCGCCCCGACTCCCCGTCCCTGTCCCTCCCTGCATGTGGTTCATTTAAGGTCAAGGCTAGGCTTGACTCACATCCTGGCACGGTAGTCAGTGTTCAGGAAAATATTTGTGGAATGAGTAAATCGATGACCCAGCACCCAGCCAACCTGGAATGAGAGGAGAAGCAGGACCGAGAGCCTCGGGCAGAGTCGAAGGCAGCTGTGGGGCCATCAGCAAAGGAGGCCATGCAGCTTGCCCGGTGCTTTCCTGCCAGCGTGCAGGCTTCTGTGCTAACTCAGGGCCCACCTCTATTAGAAGTAAACATTTCTAACTCCTCTACAGAGAGGCAGACAATCTTATTAAACACCCACATGTCAGATTTCAAATATTTACACATTATCTTGCCATGGAACATGTTTTCCACCAGCAAAAACTAGCGAGACTCCATTCTAGCACGCACACCGTTGCCAGCGCAGGGTTCTCTAAAACCTGCTGACAAGCTGTTCGCTAGCACCGCGCCTGTCTACTTGCTGCTCGTGGCCACGGCCCTTTGGAGACTCAGATGGAAGCCATGTCTTCTTGGGAAGTTTGTGTGTGGTGATAGGACATGGCAGCCCACCGTCCAGCTGGTGGTAGCCTCTCTGTTCCCTGTCCTCCTTCCCTCCCTGTTCTTTCCTACCTACCTGGCCCTGGCCAACAATCTTCCCCCTCCTTCCCTGACTCTGCTCTTTTTCCCACACGCCCGCCACACCTCGTGCGTTCCCACCTTTGAACTTGGAGTTGAGGCACTGAAGTTCCTTTAAGGTGCCCTCGGGGCACGAGCTGGGCTCCCACAGCCCACGCACAGCCAGGGCAGTAAAAGTTGAGGGAGCAGCCACAACACGCCCAACAGCACAGAGGCAGCCCCGCCCACAGCTCACTTCTGCCTCGGTACCTCGTCTGCGCCTTAGGAGCATGTCCATTCCTTTCACCTATTTGTTCAATTAAAATAATAACAACCAGGGACTGGGAGTGTGGCCCAGCTTGAGGGCTTGCTAGCATGCACAGGGCTCTGGGGTCCTTCCCAGCACCGAGGTGGGAACGCGCGGGGAGAGCTTGTGTCTACCCTGGTGGGCAGTGGGAGTGTAGCCAGAGTCCTGCCCGGGAATTCGTGTTAGCGGGCAGCGCTCAGTTACCTGTAGGTGCTTCTCTGTAGGAGAGCCCTAGAGACAGACAGACACGCATGGCCCTGGTGTCTACAGGTAGGAAGTGACTGCTGGGGGATGGGGAGCTGGAAACCAGAGGTTGGTGATGCTCCAAGAAGGGAAAAGAGTGCCCAAACTGGTAGGGGCAGAATAAAAGAGGCCCGTGGTGGCTAGATCCCAGAGTCCCTGAGGAGGTGGTGAGCTAGGAGAGCATCGGAGGGGTCGAGGCATCAAGGGCATTGGGGTTGGGTCAAGGGCACCCAACTCTATCCTGAGGTGAGGAGAATCCTGGGGGGTGTTCAGAGGATTGATGGAAGGGTCTAAGCAGTCACTTGTTCCCTCCAGAGGATTGATGGAAGCAGTCACTTGTTGCCTCCTTCTGGTCCAGCCTTCCGGGCTTTGTGGAACCTTACTGGTCACACATTCTTTCACGGAGCATCAAATGAAACCTCTGCAACTTGTCCAAGGCTAACTGAGTACCTCGCCCTGCCAGCCTTTCAACCTGCCAGCCCCTCACCCCCTGACCTGCTCACTCCCTCAGCTCTGATAGTCATGTCTCCCCCTCTGTGCGTGCGTGCCTGTGTGTGTGTGTGTATGTGTGTGTGTGTGTGTGTGTGTGTGTGTGTGTGTAAACCAGAGGACAGCCTCACGGGGTTATTTATCTCTCGGGAGCCATCTACCTTGTTTTCTGAGGCTGGGTCTCACACTGGCATGGAGCACTACAGTTAGGGGGGGTTAGCTGCTCAGTGAGCCCCAGAGAATCTCTTTGTCTCCACCTCCCCAGTGCCCACGGGATTACAGATGCTCAGCTTATTCCCAGCTCTCTCTGTCGGCACTGGGAATAGCACTCATGGCAAGCGCTTTACTATTGAAGTAGCTCTCTAGCCCTTTTCCTCCCCTGTTTTCGCAGTAACGTCTCACTACCTCACTCCGGCAGTGTGGAACTCACACACCAGGCTGTCCTCAAACATTCGGCAGTTCTCTCGCCTCTGCCTTCTCAGTGGTAGGATTTTAAGTATATGGCACCATGCCTAACTTTTTCAGAGGTGTTTCCTTAATGGATAACCCTTAAGTGGGGGCAGAAGGAGACCCTTGAGACGGGACCTCTCACTGAACCTGGAGCTTGCTGTTTGGTTTAGGTGAGTGGGTCGCAGGCTTAACCATCTTCTCTCTGCTTCCCACAGTGCTGAGGCTGCAGGCGCAAGTGTAGCCAAACACAGCTTCTTCCTCTCTTTGTCACAGCATATTACATCAATTTCAACATCTACTCTGGGCTACCTAAACTTTGAAATGCTGGTTAGCACAAGGGTGCAGGGACCTCCCTGACAAGCTGAAGCGCCCCCCCCCCCCCCGTCTAGGCAAACCAGACAAACCAAGGTACCTTGTCCTGCAGGTTATTTTGAGTTTCAGCTACATCCTGCACCTCAGTTGGCCTACAAATGTTCCCCTGGGGCCAGGGCTTCGGATAATATGGATGCTGGGTGTCTTCCCAGCCATGGTTTAAAGGTGTGTCATGGCACACGAAAAGGGAAGCAGGCCGTGCCAGTGCCTGGTAATGAGAGCAACACTACAGGAAGAGTAATAACCATTATAAACACTAATCCTCACCAAGCCCCTCTACAGTCTCTGAGTTCAGAAGTATCCCATTTCACAGAGTGTAAAAGGAGGCACAGAGGACTATGAGACTGTTTCAAGATTCCTATTGCTGTGAGGAAACACCATGACCAAAAGCACCTTGGGAAAGGAAAGGGTTTATTTGGCTTACACCTCACATCACTGTTCATCATGAAGGGAAGGCAGGGCAGGAACGCAGACAAGGCAGGAACCTGGAGGCAGGAGCTGATTCAGGGGCCAGAAAGGAGTGCTGCTTACTGGTTTGCTACTCCAAGGCTTCCTCAGCCTGCTTTCTTATAGAACCCCGGACCACCAGCCCAGGGGTGGCCCCACATGAGAGTTGAACCCTCCCACATGAATTATCAGTCAAGAACATGCACCATAGACTTGTCCACAGGCCAATCTGGTGGGGGCATTTTCTCAATTGGGGTTCCCTCTTCATAAATGACTTGTATCAAGTTGACTAAACTAGCCATCACAGAGACCATGCTAGCAAGAGGACATCATAGGCTGAAATGGTCATCCTAGGCCAAGATGAGCCAGGAGTTAGTGATGTCAGAGCCTGGGACTCAATAACAGAGTATCTCTCCCTGCTCCCCATCTGAGAAAAGGTATAAGAGAACCGTCATCTACAAAACATTCACATAGAGCCTGGCGTATTCTACACCGCCTGGAGTCAGGGCTTCCTCACAGGACTCCATTAAGATTCTGGGATGTACTTCTGCCTAATTTCTCAAAGAGGTCCTCAATGGACTCACCCAAGAAGTTCAGAACTCAGTTTCGTTTGTTTGGTAATCATGAACCCAAGAATGTGGCTCCGGGGGGGGGGGGGAAGGGCTCAGAACAATGGGAAGAACTGTCTGCCCGTGGACCCTGTGGAGCAGGAAATTCATGTGGGAAGCTGTTGCGTGCAACCGGCATTGGTGTGCAGCGCCGAAGAGCTCACATCCAAGGGGCGTGGAGGCCAAAAGCAGCTTCCTGGTCTTTCAATGAAGGATTGTTCTGAACTGGGCTTCTCAGACCCTATCTCGCTCCACAGAGATGCCTCAAGGGCTCTTCCTGTATTGACTCAGACTGGGGCAAGAGAGCTGGGTCTCTACTTCTTAAAGACAGAAGGGGGAGGACGTCAGGCAAACTCCAGCTGAGGGATGTTCTACAAAACACCTGACCAGCACCCCTCTGAACTCTTAAGGTCTTGAAAGGGAGGTGTGATATCTGCATGTACAGGTATTAATTAGTAATCGGTTCTGGCTCACCTACTGCGACAAATACATTGAGGTAATATGTTAGTGATGGGAGAAGCTGGGCTGGGGTAGGAGAGCTTCACACCGCCTCAAACTCCTGTGCAAATCCAGGTCAGTTTTAAAATCCGGTTTGTTCAGTAGGAAGAGGTGCTGCTGACCAGCGGATTTCTAGGCCACTCTCTGTTGACAACCTCGGAACCATCTGCGCAGTTGGCCAGAGAGACGGCATAGAGTCCAAGAGTGTGGGCAGCCATAAGACCAAGATGCTGCAGAATGAGATTTTGTTTTTATCTGGGTTCCACCAGAGGTATCTTATCAGAAAGGGGGTGATCTTCAAGAGCCAAGTCTGGGTGTCACAGATTATAATAGGTGACACGCACATCTCATCTCTTTCCTCTTTAATAGATTTTTGTGTATGTATGTTGGTGTGTGAGTGTGTGTGTGCGCGCGTGTGTATTGTGCATGTGCTCATGTACCGGCATACAGAGGTCAGAAGAAGATGTCAGGTGTCCTGCTCTCTCTCTCTCTACCTTATTCTCTTGAGACAGAGTAGGGTCTCCTGTTTGAACCTGAAACTTCATGTAATCTGGCTGGCCAGTGAGTTCCCATGATCCGCCTGTCTCCATCTGCATGCTGGGATGAATGCATGAGAGGCCATGCTTGGCTTTTCTGTCAGTTCTGAGGATTTGAACTCAGATCCCTGTGCTTGCGCAGCAAGTGCTCTTAACCCCTGAGCCAACTCCTCAGGTCCTTTTCCTTTCTTCTGTGCCTTGAACACCAACCAGCACTTCAGAAATAACTGAGCCATGGTCCCGGCCCCCCACTCAGAAGCCTTCTCCCTTCCCTAACCTTCATCCATCAGCCACCCATGCAGTACAAGGTGAGTCGCCCAAGGTGCCTTCCCCTTCCTTCCTCATGTCTCACCTTCGTCAGCGTCAGAGCCTAAGCTTTCACATGTTCTCTCCAGTCTTGTTGTTGTCCAGGCTCAGCCTCCTCACACAGCCCCCTGGCCACAGCTCCCAACCCTTCCAATGCTCAAATATATAATGAAATACTTCAGGCAACCTAAACCCCAACAGGTATTGGCAATGCAATGAACCTACAGCTAAGTAGAAAAATAACACTTTACTGATGACGTTAAGAGTACCAGTCTGACTCATTCCCTGCTTTTGAACCTCTTCCCTTCTCTCAGTCTTTTATTTTATTGATTCAGGGTTCCACTGTGTAGCTCGTGGTAGCCTCAAACTTGCCATCCTCCTGCCTTAGCTTCCTGACTGGTGGGACTGAGTTCTTCTACTTTTGCCATACCCCACTGCCAGTGCATTTAAGGGCTCGGAGTCGTGGCTCAGGGGTTAACGGCACTTGCTGATCTTCCGGGTTCAGTATCCAGCCCCCATACCAGGCAGCTCACAGCCTCTTATAAACCACGTTCCAAAGGCTCTGACGCCCTCTTCTGGCCGCTGAGGGCACCCAAACACACATGGTACATATAGATAGCTCAGAGACACGCATGCACTTAAAACATGAAGAAAAAAAAATGCACTTGCTTGTTTTTTTTAATCAAGCTAAGGGAATTCGCTTCTGTTTCTGATTAAAACCCAACCAGTGAAGAAGGGTTGGGTTTTACTGAAGACTGTCTCCACCGGCGCTGGAAAAGTTGCGCATGCGCAGTTTTCCTCCATCAATCTGCCTTCGTGGTGTTTTACAGAAAGATACCCACGTGCTCCTCGTCTAACATGGCAGGGTTTTAATCAGGCGATTAACATGAGCTGATTTACATTCTGTAAAGTTCACGCCGGCCACTGTGTGGAGAATCCATTGGAGAGAGCAAGGGAGAGAAGAGGGAGAGTAGCTAGGGGCTGTGACAGCCCTCCCAGGGACAGAGTGGGGGACGTGGGAATGGAGATAAATGAGACAGCTTCGGAAAGAAGAAAGCTCTTTTGGAGATAAAACACAGGAATGTTCTGATTTGAGCATGAAGCGTCCCCACAGGCTGGTGGTTGGTGTGTGGCTGGTAGCAACATTTTAGGAGTTTCTGGCAATTTCTAGAGTGCAGGGCCTTCCAGAGGAAGTAGTCACTGGGTGAGGGCCTGGGGGAGGGGAGGTTACCGTGGGAAGTTCTGTCTGGTTCCTGGTCCTATCCCCTCTCCCTGTCTACCATGAGGTGAAGATCGTCACCGTATGCCCCTGTCACCATGAGGTTCTGTCCGAATGTGCGCACCAGGCCCAGGGACCAGGGATCCAACCCACGGAAACCGCCAGCCAAAGTCAGTGTTCCCTCCTCTATTCCTGGCAGGTGTGCGCTGGCAGGGGCCAGATGGCCGACCCACAGAGGACTTAGGCAAGGAGCGGTGGAGTCGAGCGAGGCTCCCTCTCCGGTGAGCTGGCGTTCAGATGCCCAAGGGCGGGTGCCAAGCAGACAGCTGGAGGTTTGCGTGCGAGGCCCAAGGACAACCTTGAGGAGCTGATCTAGACCACAGCTTTAGAAGCCAGGGCCATGTGTGAAGCCTAGGGAAGAAGGAGAGATGGAGAGGACAGAAGCATTATGGGTGTGGTAGCCATTCATAAATACCGAGAGGTGGGAGCGCAGAAGCCCAGCAGTTGCCAGTGGAATTTACTAAGTAAGCCTCTCCAAATTTTTGTCACTTGTGTACAGATATTTGAGGGGAAACCCAAGAGCCATTTTGCATACCGAGCTGAGTAAGTCAAGCGTGTCCAGCTTACAGGATTCTCTGGCGCAGGCAGGGCGACTTTTCCGCGTGTCTCTCTCTTGGCCAAGCATCGATCTCTTGACCTAGCCTCAGGCCTCTTCCTCCCTCTCTGCGACCTGTGGCATGCTCCTGTCTCCAGGACATTCTGCCCACATGCCTGGGAACCCGCGAACCGCGGTCTGAATGCCTTGTGCGGCAACACGCCAGTTTGTCTCATTTTGCTCTCTTGTTAGCAGGACTCCCGTGGCTATAAATACTATCTCTCTCCCATACATTGGACTCATTTCATGAGGAACACACACACCCTCGAGGTCTGTGGAGTTCGCAGAAGAGAGCACCACTTCGCCCCTACCCGAAGGCCTATTTAAAACTAAAACTGAATTCCAATTACCTTTTCTTAGACAGTTTTTCCACACACCCTTGGAGATGACATTTACAAATGACATTGAGAGCCCTGGCCAAGAGACATGAAGACAAAAGGTGTCAGATGTGCTCGAGGCTTACCACAGTCTAGGGGGTCCACCTGGCTTTAACTGGGCGACATGGCAAACCCGAACCTTCCTCCTCGGGATTCATGGTTGGCAGAGAGAAGGGTGAGATCCTCTCAGCTGTGTGCAGTCAGTTGTTGGAATTTCAACAAGCCCTCCCCTTCCTAAGCAACCACGATGATTCTCAACAAAGGTAATTTTCTGCTTCTCTGGTTCAATTCAATTTGTCTTTTTAAAAGCAATTAGCACCCCTTTAAACTTCCTTTATGCCCCACTAATTGCGCTCAGTTCACGAGTTAAAGCCCTCCCCCATCTCCACTTCGACAACTCCAATAATATCTAGTTAAGGTACAGGCCAGACCCCAAATACACATTTTGGTTGACAGTCTCCTTAGCTTTGTACGTATTTAGATTTCCACCAGTGGGGAAAGAAGACGGGGACGCATTTTTATGGCTTTCCGGAGTAAGGTGCGTTTCCAATTAACCGCACGTCAGAGGAACTGGAAACTGCACACCAGAGGACTTAAATATGCATTAAGAAAAAATTCCACCGCACACTTGAAACTAGTTGGTAGGCCCACACGAGTCAGACACACCACGGAACTTGTATTTTTCCTCTGTAAACCAACACTGCTTATTTACTTGAGCTGGGTAAGGCAATCTGAACTCACCAACACGCTGACCCGATTAGATAGATCTTCTTAGGTGGCAGCCAGCTCTCGAGAAGACCCAGGTGTGATGGAAAAGCAGCTGGCCCACTTTGCCTCCAGCGGAGAGGGTTGAAAGAGAATCACGGATTTTTGAGCTCCAACCAACTCAGCATAGAGCTACCCCTGACTTTGCAAACGAACAGACTCCTGACTGAAAAGGAAGGATTGGAAATGCTAATGTGTTCTTTCCATTGCAGAGAGGGATAGTTCTTGAGGAATGTGTTATGTTGGAATGAACT
The DNA here is from genome assembly GCF_907164565.1 of Psammomys obesus. NCBI lineage: Eukaryota > Metazoa > Chordata > Mammalia > Rodentia > Muridae > Psammomys > Psammomys obesus. The sequence continues at coordinate 5,098,417 of NW_026585685.1, read as the reverse complement.
GGAGAGCTGGAGCAAGAAAATGGACCCCAACACCCCCAAGTTAGAGATGTCATTGGCGTGGGGAAATGCCTAGACACTTATTTTAAAAGATCATATGTGTATGTGTACATACATGTATGTGGGTGTGTGCATGCCACATCCTGTTAGGAGATTAGAGGACTGCATGCAAGAAATGGTTCTCTCCTTCTACCATGTGGATCTAGGGGATAAAACTCAGTTCTTTGGGTTTGATGGCAAGTGCCTTTATTTGCTGAGCCATCTCTCTTGCCCTGCACTGGGATCTCTCTCTATCCATCCATCCATCCATCCATCCATCCATCCATCTATCATCTATCTGTTTGTCTATCCATCTGTCCATCTATCATCTACCTGTCTATCTATCCATCCATCTATCTATCTGTCTATCTGTATTTTAAGATTTATGTTTAGCCAGGTGTGGCGGGGTGGTGGCTCACACCTTTAATCCTAGCACTCAGGAGGGAAAGGCAAGTGAATCTCTGTGACTTCGGAGACCAGCCTGGTCTACACAGTAAGTTCCAGGCCAGCCAAGGATACACAGCAAGTCCTTGTCTCAAACAACAAAACCAACAAAGATTTATTTTTTATTACAGTTATGTGCCTGTGTGCCTATGCATAGTATGTAGGTATGCGCGAGTGCCTATGGAGGCCAGAAAGGGGCGCTGAACCCCCCGGAGCAGGGGTTACAGCTGGTTGTAGGCTGTCTCTCGCAGGTGCCGGGGACTGAATTCAAGTCCCTCGCAAGAGCCTCAAGCACACCTGGCCACTCAGTCACCTCTCCAGTACTGACACTGGGATTTTTAAGCATTCCTTTCCCGACTTTGAGTAGCAGGAGGGGGAGAGGGAGGCAAGTGAGATGCGGGGCACACTGGACATACTGACAAGACACTTAGCTCTAATTCACTTGACCTCACCCACCGCCAGCACCAAGTCCCCAGCTAATGGAGACTTACTGAAACTCAACCCCCAGACTTCCCTTTTGATTTATAACTTATAGCATTCTTTGCTTCTTTTAGTGGAGAGGCCTGGAACTGATTTCTGCTTGGCTCCTGGGGCCAGTGTATTCATTTGGTAAACAGAGAATGGCCTTGCTGAAATGTTGTAGAGGTTGTTGGAGCCAAAAGAATCATCTCATCTCCTAGGAACCAATTAGAATCCCTGAATGGCAAAATTCCCAATTAGAAAAAAAAAAAAAAAAAAAGACAAAACACTCTCTGAATTATTTTGGAACTTTCCACTGGGCAGGGCAGGATGCTCTAGGATAGTTTGTCAGAGAACTGGGCAGTGCTTTGGCATTGAGTATTCAAGAGAGAAGACGGAGTGACCACCAGAACCTGGTACCATAGTTCAACTCCAGGCAGGCAAGCACACAAACACGCATGATGTATTGATGTTGGCAACAGTTCCCGCTACATTTATTAGCAGCAGCCAGCCAACTTAAAAAGCCACTGGCAGCTAAACTCTAGAGTTGAATTGAGAGCCGGTGGGCCCTGGAGGCCTCTTGCTTAATTCTGTGGCCTTGTGTATGTGTGTGTGTGTGTGTGTGTGTGTGTGTGTGTGTGTGTGTGTGTGT
>NW_026585685.1:5076808-5096816 GCF_907164565.1 Psammomys obesus | reverse complement strand
TGTGTGTGTGTGTGTGTGTGTGTGTGTGTGTGTGTGTGTGTGTGTGTTGGGGGGTGGTCCGGCACCTATTGAAAAGATGATGGGTACAGCTGTGAAATCTAAACCCTACCTTGCTGACCTTTCTCACCGCTTCCAACTAAGCCATTCACCTGACGAAGCTGAAAGTTCCCTCTGTTCAGTTGGGTGGTGAGAAATAAAAAGAAACTTCCTCAACCTGCCGGACTGGTTCTGAGACTTGAACCAGGTCCAACTCCTTTATATAATGCATAATCCAGGACACCGGTCCCCAGTTGCACTGACTTTTCACAGCGGGGCCCCCCCCCAATCCCACACCACACACCTTCCCCTGTGCAAATTTGCCTCTCCTTGACAAATCCTAAAGATCTGAGGGCCCTACCTTTGTCTTGGGGAGCCACACATCAGCAAACTATTTTAAGAGAAGCATTGTGTAGTTACAAAGACTGGGAAGAGGGCCTGGGTGAATGACAGTCCTGGGAACAGCCAATTAAACTGGTAAATCCCTGTTGTCTGCAAGCTGAACCACGAGTGAGGGAGGGAGGAGGGAGAGCAGCTGCCACCCAATTAAACTCAGTTGCTGAGCCGCGCCTGGAGGATTCTTGCTTCTGGTTTACCTAAACATATCTGTTCTCTCAGACATCTTAGGGACTGCTCACGGCAGCGAGCGCTCTGTTGATTTCCTTCTTTATCGCTGCTGGCAACTGAGCTAAAAGATGCACATAGGCGAACTGAACGGATGGAAGGGTCACAAGTCCCCAAATTACACCTTCTTTGGAGTTTGGGTGGAAGGGAGAGGGAGGACTTTGTAATACAGCAGACTGAAGAGACTAGCCACACACACAGCCAGCAGCAGAGTGGGGGTGGGGGGGTTGGGGGTAGGGTGGGGGGGTGGGGAGGGGAGTGCATTACAGGTTTGGTGCCCACTTAACAAGTCTCTGAGAGCTCAGCCTACCCTCCAGTTAGTAAGTTTAAAGAACCCTGACTGCCTTTCCCTGGACTGATAGAAAGATATTGTTATGCAGTTCTTGGAGTTGGGCGTCCTGGCCAGGATGTCTTCTGTCTGTTTCCACCCCATTTTATCTTTTCCCCTTTTCTGGTTGCAACAAATTTTCCAACTTCAATTCCTGATCAGAACAGAAACTTCAATCCGTAAATATGTATAACATAGAGGTTCTCAACCTGTGACCCCAAGGGGGTCACATGACCGATATTTACATTACTTCAGAACAGTAACAAAACACTGTTTTGAAGTAGCAATGAAATGCCGTGAGGAACCATATTAAAGGGTCACAGCGTTAGGAAGGTTGAGGATCACTACTAGAAGGGCTTGTTTCCAACTCACACAGCAAACACATCTGCTACTGTCTCTCCTCTGGTCCTGGATCATCTGAGTCAGCATAACTGCCTTGTCTTAAAAAAAAAAAAACAAAAAACAATTTGGAGTCAGATCTCCTTAGTGCCTGCAAACCTGGGCCAGTTGTTGAAAAAAATATTTGTTTTACTGTTTACTAATAATGAGACAGGTTTAATCCTATCGGACCTTAAGAGAGAACAGCTTAGCAGACATCATGCGCCCATTATTAAGCTTCAATAACCATCAGTATTCTCTTCTTTCACTTCAGTTTTGGGGAGGGGGAGGGAAATGGAGCAATTCAGCCATCTCTTCTTTATATGTCCCCTTAGCAGATAAAGAGTTGTTCTAACATAAGCCCAGTGCCATCACCAACCCTAACATTAACTAGAATTTCCTTATTTTATTCACGTTATTTTTGAGACTGGGTCTCACGTAACCCAGACTGGTTCTGAGCTCACTGTGTGGTGGAGGATGACCTTGAACTCCAGACTCTCTGGCTTTCGTCTCACAACTGCTGAGAGTACAGGGATGGGCCCCCATAGGCGGCTCTATCATGTATCAGATTTCCAGTCCAGGTTCCATGTGTCTACAGTGCCTCGAAAATGTCTTTTTGTGTTTGGCTCATTCAAAGGATAATGTCTGAAAGGAGCCGCATCTCTTGCCCTGTTTTTTTTTTTTTTTTTTTTTTTTTTTTTTTTTTTTTTTTTTTTTTTGTAGCTACTTTTCTTATTGTTGTGACAAAACACTGGAAGCTGTTGGGATTTAGACCCGGGGACAGGAGGCTGAGGTGCCTAATTTACATCCCAAAGCTGACCTGACCTCCAGATTTCCCCAGCATCCCTCAGTCCCTACCTGTTACAGGGCATTGCTGGCACACCCCGCTTTCTACCCTGAACTTTCCAGCCCAGGGGTGCGGCTTCCCTATATAATCCAGACATTTTGGTTCTTTCCATTCTCTCTCTCTGCTTCCCTCTCTCCCTCCCTCCATCCTTCCTTTTCCACTCTTCTCTCTCCTCTCCCTCTCTCCTTTCTCTCTCCTCTTCCTCCTCTCTCTCCTCTATCTGCATGCTCAGTTTCTTTCTTTCCCATCCTCCCCTCCCCCCACTGTTCAGTCTCCCCCTGCACGGTGACTTTTCTGGCCCATTCCTTGGGACAGGTGAACCCACCAGGAAGCTGCTCCCCATAAACCTGCATTTATGAACTCTAATCTGGATTGAATTAGCTCATTTCATTGGGCGGGAGAATGCTTATCAGAAGCAAGTCAGGAAGGCACGGTTTGCTTTGGTTCATGATTTGAGGGTATAGTCAGTCTGTCATGGTGGGGATGGCATGGAGGCAGGCGATGAGACAATTATAGTAATATTGTACCAATAGCCAGGAAACAAAGAGAGATAAACTGCACCACACCGAATGGCTGCCTGTGTTCAGAATGGGTTTTCCAACTTCAGTTAAACCTCTCTGGAAACACCTTTCCAGTTAAACCCTGCCAAGGTGTGTCTCCTAGGTGACTCCCAGGCCTGTAAACCATCAAACTTACCCACCACATCAGGTCTGTCTCTTTTAATTAGCAATAGTCCCCCTTGTCACATTAGGAGCATTATTTATTGAATACATGATATAATTTCTGCTACAGAATTTTCTACATTCTGGCTTTGACTCACCGTGTCCTCATGGCGCGTGTTTAACACAGTCCCCAAACTCATTTTCTGTAAGCTGAGGTTAGAAACTTGATTACATTCTATACTTTTTTTTTGGCAAGAATATTCCACAGGTGGAAGAACATTACGTCAAGCCGTTCCACTTCTGGTGAAATTCATCAGTGAGTTCAAGTGCTGTCAGCCTGGCCCAGCTCCCCTGACATTTTGTCTAATGGTTTGAGCAGCCAACTTGATCATTGACTGGCTCTGACTCATGTGACTTTCTTGTTCTTTCTTTCTCCATGCACTTACCGTGATTCCAAAGAGAGGAAATTTCCTCATGAACTACATGGTTACCGAGAAATACGCTCTGTCCAGGAAGAGGTATGATAAGAACTTTATTATCTCCTCTTAATTTTCTCTTTTGCTTTACAAAAGTTTATTTTTATGCGTGTGCGTGTTTTGTCAGGATGTATGTCTGTGGGGCACACGCATGCCTGGTGTCCAGGGAGGCCAGAGGAAGGCACCGGATGCCCTGGGAACCCCCATGCAGGTGCTGGGAACTAGCATGGGTGTCCCCAAAGAGCCAGTGCTCCTAACCAGTGAGCGACCTCTCTCCAGCCCCCGACGCACACTTTTTCTTTTTCTTTTTTTTTTTTTTTAATTTTAATTTTAATTTTTTTGAGTCAGAGTCTCACTATGTAGCCCTGGCTGGTCTAGAATTCACTCTGCGGAGCCATCTGTCCTCAAACACAAGAGATCCTTCTACCTGTGTCTCCCAAGTACTGGGATTAAAGGCCGGTGCCACCACACCTGGCTTATTTTTCACTTTTATCTGAATGATTGATGCTTTAAAGTTCCCCAGAGACAGAAAATGAAGTTTTCTTCCTTGTGGAAAAGGGATATTATGAGCTCATAAGTTTTTACATATTTGGCGTGGTTTAGTCTAGTCAATGTACTTTTTCTCATGTTCAGGGCCCTGTCATCGGTGGCCCATGAACGTTACTGTCCACTGTATTTTGCTTGACATGACCTAATAGTCTCAGGAAGTTCCTTGACTCAGGAGTGACAGGATCTCCTAGGCTAATAGACCTCAGATTCGTGATTAGCCATGTCTCCAAGGAGGCCTGAGTCTTTATGGAAAACAGTAGAGGTTATAATCTTGTTTCCAGGGTCTCTCCTCACTCATCTATCCTGAACATCTTCAGTGGACAGAACTTGGAAATTATTTAGAGAAAGAAAACCTGAGTTATGAACTTAGCTAAGTAAAAAATGTTTTATAATGAATTTTTTATGTGCATGGGTGTTCTGCTTGCGTGTATGTAAGGGTACCACACGCACAGCTGGTGCTTATGGAGGTCAGAAGAGGGCATTGGGTTCACTGGAGCTGGAGTTACAGATGGCTGTGAGCCAGCATATGAGAGATAGGAACTGAACCCAGGTCTTCTCTCAGTGGTTAAGTAAAGACTATACATTTTAAAAATACTATCTATCTATCTATCTATCTATCTATCTATCTATCTATCTATCTATCTATGTATCTGTAGGGGGGGAACACTTGTTTGTGGAGAGCAGAGGACAACCCGTGTCCTGAGGAGTGAACTCAGGCTATCAGGATTGGTGGCAGGTGACCCCACCCACTGGGCCACCTCACCCAGCCCAATTATGTTTTTGTTTGATTTTATTTTGTACCCAGTTTCTCTTGGGCCGAAAAGCTCAGCCTCTAGCACTATTAACATAACTGGGCTCGTCTACCTTCCCACAATGGCAAATCGGTACAAAATGTTTTGACCAGCACTAGGAGTACTAGAGACAATCTGAAGATTTCTTTGTGCCTAGGTTTGTTTTCAGAATACAGTGATTCAACATCATTTAAAAATTGTCGAAGGGCAATGATGCTTTTGCAGGGGTTCCAGGTTCAGTTTCCAGCACCAACACTGGGCGGCTCACAGCCACCTATAACGCCAGCTGCAGAGCATCTGACATGCTCTTCTGACCTCCTCAGACATCTGCACGCATGCAATGCACATACGTACATACATACATACATACATACATACATACACACATACATTAATAAGTAAGCGTTTTCCTTTAAAGATCTATAAGAAACCCGGCTTATGTATTACAGATATTCTGAAACCCACACCAAGCTTGGTAGAACAGCGCAGCCATGGCAGAACTGGCTTGTAGTAGTCCAGGTCCCCAACCTGAACTGCCCATTTTTGTCTCCCAATAGCTCTTTTGAGAACCTGTATCTCTTTATCCATCAGCCCTGGGCCTCTTGAGGGTGGACATGATCCCTGGTGACTCAGAACCCAAGCCCCATATGTTCTGAATCTGTGACAGCCACCCAAGTTGCTTTTCCTGCCTGAGCTGGGAAAGCTAACAGAAGCCTGGGTCTATTTTGACCTTCCAAGGGGTCACCATCCAACAAACTAGAGGTTTGTCATGATTCCTTGGATCTCTCTATAACAAGGAAGCCAGAAGAAATGCTCTTATTGTTTATGTGGCAGACACCACTAGGGTCCCATTAAAAAAAAAAAAAAAAAGCTGGGCACAGTGGTGCTCGCCTGTAATCCCAGCACTCTGGGAAGCAGAGGCAGGCAGATCTCTGTGAGTCTGAGGTCAGTCTGGTCTACAAAATAAGCCCAGGACAAGCCAAGGCTACACAGAGAAACCTTGTCTCGAAAAACCAAAAAACCAAAAACCAAAAACCAAACCAAACCAAACCAAACCAAACCAAACCAAATCAAACCAAACCAAAATCTCCTCCTTAGTCTATAGAATTGACTTGGTTAGTTTTCAACTTAATAAGTTAACTTCTAGTTTTTATCACATCTTATATAAGAATGGTGAGGATGCTCTGAGTTTCCACCTATCCCAGCCCCAGCCTGTCAGTTGTAAGGTATCATGTGGACGCTGGGGATCAAACTCAGGTCCCTACCTTTGTCTGGCAGGCACTTTACCAACTGCCCTATCTTTCTAGCACCTGAATGTTTGTTTTCTTTTGTCTCATGTGGCTCAGGCCAGCCTCACACTTGCTGTGTAGTTAAAGATGACCTTGAATTTAGGATCCTACCTCCACTTCCTAAGCCCTGGGATTGCCACGATGTTTTATGCAGTGCTGTAGACCGAGCCCAGGACTCCGTGTGCTGCAGGCAAGTGCTCTACCAACTGGGTTACATCTACACCCTAAACTCTTGGACATTTTTAATGAGTCTGGAGCTCGGTGTCTGGGGAGGGAGGACCACGGGATTAAAGCGGCACTTTCATCAAGTTCTGTCGAGGGTACATACTATTTAATATGACTTACCGCTACACACTATTTAATATGACTTACTGCTGTTGATGTTTCGAAAATAAGATTTGAAGTTGGCTTACAAAACAACGTGTTTTGTTTCTACAAAACAATGGGGTTTGTTATGGCATCTTCTTGCATATGTGTCAGTATTCTTTGCTTGAATTCACTCCTCTTCCTCCAGGGCTCCTCTCTCCAGCTGGTTCCCTTCCTTCCTGCACAGAGTCACTTTTTGCGAATATTCCAGTATTCACCCCTTGAAGTATTCAAATTCCCTGACACTCTCTTTTCTCACCTTTGGTGTTAACACGGACTCCCCACTGTGTACTGCTTGTCAGCCTTCTCCGCCACGCCACGCAGCTGCCCATTTCCCCCTTCATGCTGCAATCAAGGGAAGATGAAGTCACTGTGTCCAGCCCACAGCGAAGGGGCTCGTCTCTTTGAGGATGGAGACCTATATAACTTGCTTAGAATTGGAAACCCTTCCCTTCACATCTATTTGTTTATTAAAAAGTGTACTTCAGAACGGCAGGACGGCTCAGTGGGTAAGGGTTCTTTCTGCCAAACCTGGTGACCTGAGTTTGATCCCAGAACTCTATGCAGTAGAGAAAACCAACTCCTGCCAGTTATTCTCTGGTCTCCACACATGCTCATGGCGCATGCATGCATATATGTGAATACACACAGAGGCACGCAGAGGTACACACAGACACTAAATAAATGCAAAAACACTTGTTTTTTCTTCAATATACTCTCTAATGGATTAGCTTAAGCTTGGGGTTCTGACCCAGTTCTGTAATTTGCTGTCTGCCCTGGTCCAGGTTTGATCACTGGGAGTTTTTCAGTTTTCGTCTGTGCCCTTTAGACATGTCTCCATAATGTCTGTTTTTAAAACAGCACTTCCTTACTCTCTGTCACTACCAGATGTTTTGGGACCGTCTTCTCCATTTCTTGTCCCATTATAACCAGCCATTTCTCTGAGAGGCCCCGGTTCCTTTGATTGGAAGATGGTGTTAGACGCTGTCATCTGAATGGCGTGTTGCTTGTTGCTATATGGCCTCCTTAGCCAGCGCAACAAGGAAATAGCGGTCTGCGCAGCAACCTGTGCAGACAGACACGGAGGTGGCTATTTCTACGCATGCCCATCCCTGCCTAAATTAAGCAAAGCTTGAGTTCACAAGAGCAACTCTGGCTCCAGGCTGTCTCCACACGGATCCTTCTGTCTTCCTCCACCTCGCACAGTGAGCTGACTCCACTCCACTTACATAATTGTTCAACTCTGGCACACAGGCTTTGCCACTTCTCTCTGACTTTTTTAGATGTTTTCATTGTGTTTTAAACCTTTATTTATTTAGTCTGTGTGTGTATGAGGGTGTGTGCGTTTCACAGCACACATGTGAAGAACAGAGGCCAATTGTTGACAATTGGCTCTCCTTGTCCACCATGTAGGTCCTGAGGATTGAACTCATATAGTCAGGCTTGAGAGCAAGTGCCCTTACCCACTGAGCCATCTTACCCGTACCTTAATTTTGTTTTGAATTGTGCAAAATAATTGATTTCAAAGTCAGAACTATGAAGTAGGATGTATTTGGGCAGATCTTGCCACCGCCCCCTCCTTGATCTCTTCCCTTCATACATAATACTTTCCACATTCACTCCTTTCATGCACAAACAGCATGTGCCATGTACATTCTCCTTCACTTTGTCTTTTCCACTCAGCAACAGATCCTGGAGAGCATCCAGAACAGCCAGGAGTGATCCTCCTCACTCCTGCCCAGGCCCCTTAGATATGGCTGTCCTGTAGTGATCTAACCAGGCCTCTATTGATTGACGTTGGGTTTCTTCAAACTTGCTTTCATAAATAGCACAGTGAGAATAGCTTTGAACATGCAGCATTTGGGATCCTTGCCAGTGTATCTTCAGGATGGATTCCCAAAAGTGAGATTACTGGGCCAAAAAGAATGTATGTGTAATACTGTTAGAAGCTGCCAAATTTCTCTCTGTAAGGGCTGCACCATTTACATTCCCATCAGTAGCATGAGAAAGGTTCCCTCCCCTACAGCTTTGTCCAAATGTGGGCCTGTGTTTGGATTTTTGCTTATCTGACAGGTAACAAATGGTAACACAAACAGGATTTTTCTAATTATCAATCTATCTGTCTGTCTGTCTCGCTCTATCTATCTAGCATCGGTTTCTCTATAACCTACTTACCACTTATTTTCTTACCTGTCAGTTATCAATTATCTGCTTGTAACTTCTACCTTCTATTTATCTATCATCCATCTCATAATAAAATTAATCTGTCATTTGTGATTGATCTTTCCTCTACATACTTGTTATCTTCTATTAATCTATCATTTATTCTATCTATCTATCTATCTATCTATCTATCTATCTATCTATCTACCTACCTATCTATCTATCATCTATCTTTCCTTTGCCATACTGGAAGTTAACCCAAGGCCTTACACATACTAGGAGAGTGTTCTACCGCTTCCTCGTATACGTGAAGCTACAGCCCATCACATATCTCCTATTACAATGAGGTCCTACATCTTTCCATCTATTTAGGTGCCATGTGTATGTTTCTTATTTTTTTAGGGCCCTGCTTTATAGTTTGGGAGCCACTGCCATGATAAATGCAAGAAAGTGTGGAAAACAGGTCTCATTCTGGAAGGAACACTTGGAGCCTGCACGAGACAATAGAGATGCACAGCACACATTCAAGCTTTAAAGTTCTGGGACAAATGAGGAGTTAAGAGAATAAAGACAACTGGAAAGCAGTTACAGAAAGCTCTATGGAAGAGTTTGAGTTGGGGTTTGAGTCGGAGTTGGGGTAGCGTGAGCAGAAAGAGAACGGGAAAAGCGCCTGGCGTAGCTTGAGAACAAAGCATATTAAGGAGCAGGGACAGGAATTACTTCACTTTAGGCTTCCTAGGCTCCATCGCAGCCTCCTGGGTCAGCGGATTGCCTAGCTTTCAGCTGTACAGCAAAGGAGGTAATAATAGCATGTATCTTAGAAGGTTAACACAGCCTCTTCCTGTATCTGCAAGGGCTTCACCCCAGGAGCCCAGCCTCCAACAAGCCACATCTGCGGATGCAGGAAGTCCCTGGGAGGGAATGGCACTGTAGCTGCCGTTTGTGTACCCCGTGCCATTCTCCCATCAACTTTAAACCGTCTCCAGATTACTTATAACACCCAAAACAAGGTAAACCCTAAACAAAGAATTGCTGGACTCTCTTGTTTAGGGGATAAGGACAACGGAAAGAGACTGAGTGTTCAGGGCGGATGAGCTATTTTTTCACCTTTCCAATTCTCAGTTGGTTGAAGCCACAGATGTGGAATTCGTGAATACAGGGGATTGACTGTATAATGTTGGCTGAATATTTGTTGTTATTACAAAGCACAGGGGGCCATCTGATGGAAAGCAGAGATTCTGTTGGAATTGCGAGAGATTCCAATGAAAATAGAGATGAGCTCAGGTAAGGGATGTCATCAAACTCCATGGGGTTTGGACAATCCAAAGGCCATGGCAGAGGCTTGGAGGAGACAACCAAGGGAGACTTAAAAAAAAAAAAAAAATCTGTGTGCCACCAGAATGCTGAACAAGGGGAATCCTGAATTGGTATCAAGAAGAGACTTTAAACTTATAGCACCCTTTATAAAGGGGCAAATTCTCCCTCTGCTCTGTGTTTTAATTTTAGTAATTAATACTAAAACTGCAGGACCAAAGTAAGAATTAAAATTTCCGAGCCCAGTCTCCTCCTTTCTAGCGGGTTCACAGGGTGGCAGGGAGAAGGGGCATGTGGCTTCCCTTTCCACTGCCTGCTTTTCCTCTTTTCTTTTCTCCACAGTGATTTTGAGATTTACAGGACTAAAGGGAACCAGCTAGAGGAAACAGAGAAGTGCTTACTTTCTCAATGCTGTCTTAATAGGGTATCACAATTTGGGGTCCTATTTTTTTTTGTGGGTTTTTGAGAGGCTCCAATGTGGATGTTCTAATTACCTGTTTGTTTATTATTTTTTTAAATCTGATATATACACAGAGGGTCTTATTATTACAAGCTCAAGCTTGAGCTCAGGCACACAGAAATTGAGACTAGAGCCTATTTATTTATTTTTGAGACAGGGTCTCACTATGAGCTATTGATTGGCCTGGAACTCTCTATGTAGACTTGGTTGACCTCAAACTCGCAGAGATCTGCCTACCTCTGTGTCCTGAGAGCTGGGCCTAAGAGCTTGCTACCCCATCCAGCCAATAGTGCTGTGTATAGTGTAGTTGAGGCAATTTACCCTAATTGACCCCCTCCCCAGCCCAAGTTTTCCAAAAAACCTCCTGGTAGTCCTTTTAGGTAGACCTTGAAATGGCTCCAGGCCATCCTTGACCCTACTCAGTCTAGTTCAGCCCTATGAAAAATAGTCTTTACAAACAGAAAGCACGGGCTGTCAGTGCAGCTACCTTTAGCCAGCCATTAGGCTCTCCTGTCAGCTCATCACTACCTTTTAGATTCCCCAGGCAGAAGTGAGACACCAGTCTGGGATACCTGCTATGGCAGTCCATTTTCAATTGCTGTAACAAGGCACCTCAGGTTGGGTACTCTATAAAGAAAAGAGGTTAATTTAGCTCACAGTTTTGGAGGTTGATGTCATCTATCATGAGTTCCTCCTCACCGGACACTAAAACAAAGAGAATCAGGAATTGGCCTCACTTTTTCCTCGAGAACCTGATCCCATTGGAACGAATGGAGTCTTTTGAGAACCACATTGGTTCCCTCCCAAGAGCTTTACTCCCAATCACCTCCCTCCCTCCCCCTAGATTCCACTCTGTATCTGCCTCCCCAGCACGGGGATTGCCAGCCAGCGCACAGCAAACTTTTACAAGGATTCTGGGTACCAACCTCAGGTCTTATGTTTGCAAGGCAAGTACTTTACCAGCTGTCCCCCTAGCCCCAATTCTTTCCTATTATAGAGGTGGGATCCTCTTGGAAGTTTATGAAAATTCTTGGCCACTTAAAATACTTGCATAGTAGTGTTTTAAAAAGTTTCTCCTGTTGTCCTTTTGCCTTAGAAAACTGAGACCAAAGAGTCTTAATTTTAGTGTCCTATTGGAGAGACCACAGTGCTTCGCCCTCCATGGTTAATGGCAGGAGCATTAGGAAGATGGATCTGGCTGTTTATATGCTAGGCTGGCATGAGGTGGAAGCAAAACCAGCTTAAATCTGCCATGACCCAGAAATAAGAAAAAAAATTAGTAAATTAATCACAGGCGAGAAAACCCAGAAGAGCTAAGTCTCCTTTGCAAGGGGAAGGAGGAAGGCTGTTGGATAAGAAAGAAGAAATACTTTTTCTTTCTTTTCAAAAAGAAGAATTGGAGTAGGTGGATAAATTTTCATAGAAACAGAGTAGGATTCAATGTCAGGCCTTCCTAATGCCAATAGACTGATTGTCCTTGTAGCGAGAGCCCATCATTGAGGGCGTGCAGTGAGAAGACTTTCTGCCCACCACGCTCTTCCATCCCAGGCTTCCCCATCTCAAGAGCTCTCATCACTCGCTAACCACTGCTTGAAACAAAGCCTAGGAGTCATTCTTGATTCCTTCATTTTGCTATGTCCCCATATCCAATCCGTCAACAAACACTATCATGCCTACCTGCTAGACAATCACTGCATTGGTCCACTTGCCTCTATACTGCCCTACCAGGTCACCATTAGCTCCCAGCTGGGCTCCTAATTGCTCTCCTTGTGTCTTCTCAAGAGCCACACAATCCACTCTCACACATTAAGTAGTGAGAGTGATCTTATAGAAATGCAAAGCAGACCCTATCATCGCTTTCTTCAACCTGTTCTAGGGCTTCTGCTTGAACATAGAGAATAAAGTTCCAACAGAACCCTGCTTGAGGAGCCCATGTGGTCTGGCCAAGGCAGCCCCTCATCTTCTATAGTTCTCTTGGTTCTCTGCGTTCATGCAACATCAGCCATCTCTGTTTTTTGTTTATCAAACCAAGTCAGGTTTATTCCCACACCAGGACCTTCACACTTGCGGGGGTTGCTCCTGCAGACGTGCACAATTGTTCTCTTCTTTCTTGTGGATCCAGACTCAGATACCTCTTTCCCAGAAAGGACTTCTCCACGCATTCAGTGGCTGGAGGGTGTCACTGTGCCTCCTGCACCCTCCACCCTCGCTTTCTGTGTCACCACATGTCATGCCTACCAGGTGTCGCTTTTCAAAGTGATTTCATGTGTTTCCATAGCGACTATGTGAGAGCCAGGCCTCTGCCATCATTGTCTAATAACCCTATCCCCAGCAGCTGCAGTGAGTCCTCAGTAAATATTTGTTGATGGAATGAGTGGTTGGAAGATCCTGGCTGAGGATATTAGAGAGAGAAGCCCAGTCATCGGGGGAGGGGTCACTCGAAGTCTGTGTCTGGAATGAATGAATTAATAGGAATGTAGGACTGTGTCTACCATGTCCATGGAGGACAAAAACGATAGAATGATGTAAGAAGGATGAAGGCGAGAGACATCAAAACTTAGCTCTCCAGTTAAACCCAGAAGTGCTGATACTGAGGGGAAAGGGATTTTTGCAAGAAAATATTTCACTTCATCTTGGACATGATGATAAATTGCAAGTATGACAGGAGTCTAGAGACAGGAGTCTGGGCTAAAGATGTGATTTAGACGTCACAAGCCAACAGCTCTCCATTAAGCTGATAGGCCTTGTTCAGTTGGGGTTCCCTGGTAGCCAGAAATGTAAGGTCACTGAGGACTGCGTCAAGTTTCTGGTGGTGCGAATAAGACCTGACTAAGGGACTGAGAAAGAACTGTGCAGAGGAGGCAAGGGCACAGTGATTGAAGAGAACCCTGCAAGCCCTCATCCAGCTAATTCCAAACGAGAGCTTCAAATGAGAGGCGAGGGCAGAGGAAGGAAGAAACTTCTATAGGCTACACACCCACGCTCGCGTACACACACACACACACACACACACACACACACACACACACACACTGTCTATGACAACAAGGAGAGGGCACAAATCATGGATGACCTTTAAGGGAAATTTTACTAACGTAATAAAAATCATATAGCGAGAGACTGGGGAGGAAGTGAGTGCTGAGAATACTGATGAGCCGATGAAGAAAGTGCCAATCATTCAGAGATACACACGGGAGACATCTGCAAATGGCCCGGAGAGCTGCATCACAGGGCATTCGGTGGTTTAAATTTACAGATCTAGGCTTGGGGGTGTGGCTCAGAAACCCAGAAGAGTGGGGTCTGCAGTCTCGGGGGAGGGTCTTCCCTCTACCCTCCTCCCCTGCCAGCCAGCAGTGTCTGTCTCCTCAGGGAGGTCTTCCTTGATCCTTTAGAAGTTGCTCCAAATCTCTCCTCAGCCACACCTCATTCTTTGATTCTCACTCCACTGAGGAGAAGGAGGAAGGTCGGGTCTCACAGCTTCTGCCTCCCTGACCCCAGACCTAGTGGACAAGGTCTCTCCCCTCCACTAAGGTTTGCATCTCTCCTGACTCTTCTCTCCTCAAGGTACCTGGGCTCGAGCCTGTCACTGTCTTCCTCCAGGTCACACGACAAGATGGAAAACGCATCAGTTAATTCTCCGGTAAGCTAGAGATGCATCTCACTGTCTCTGAAAGAGCCCTTCAGACATCAATCAGATGGAATCGTCTCCCTGCCTAGAAAGCCTTCCCACAGCTTCCATGCAGCCTGGAAGCTAGCATCCTTCTAGCAACAGCCACCTGAGCTGCCCCCGGAGGCTCCAGTTTCGCTCCTGCCGCCCACCGCTGCCTGGCAGCTCTCCAGCGAGCCAGCGGTCCTGTTTTTCCGGAGACTTGCCAAGCTTGTTCCGGCCTGCAGGCCTGTGCACTCGCCTCTCCTCTGCGGAAGATGCCATAATTGTTTTTCACAATGTTCAATACCTTTCAAATGTTCCTATGTCTTTCTCCACTCAGGCCTACTGGCTTGTCCCCTCCTCTGATGGTCAGGGACAGCTACATTGTCTGAAGTGTCAAGTGTAAGGCGGGTCTCCTGTTCAACAAGAAAGCTTGACACCATGTTCCTTTGGGTACAGGGTTTCCCCTGGGTTCAGCCTCCCACCTTAACCCTCCAGTGCCAGTGCTCGTGCCTAGACCCGGGTGTGTGTGTGTGTGTGTGTGTGTGAAGGCAGCAGTATGGCTTCAGGGATGTGGGAGATGGCAGTCAAGAATCTGAGGGAGGCTGACAAGATGGCTTAGAGGGTAAAGGTACCCACCACCAAGCCTGATGCTCTGAGTGCTAACCCGGGGATCCACATGATGAACGGAAAGAACCGACTCCTGCATGTTTATCCTGTGACTACCGCACAGGTCAGTAGCATATACGTGACCACACGCATGCATGCACAACACAAAATAAACAAATGTAACAGGAAAAAAAAAAGAGGGAGAATTTGAAGGAGTGAGACTAATGTCACCTGAAGCTCTAGGCTTCATGCTCGCTCCATTGTCACATGTCTGGGGATGTATTTGCCTGGGATGCAGGAGGCCCTGGGTTTGATGCTCAGCACTGTATAAACCGGTTGGTGAATGGCTGTAGTCCTAGCACTCAAGACTCATGGAGATGGTGACAGCAGAGACCACCTCCCAGAAATGATGACACATGTACCTGGCTCCTCACAGGGGATCTTCTTGGCCGCTGTATTCCGTTTTTGTCTCCTCATTCCTGCCTTTCTTCACTGTCTGCGTCTGCTTTATTTTCCTTATAGCCCTTGTCACTACCCAAAGCTGTATTGGTTTCTCCTCTCTCCCCTGCTGGAGGCAAACCCGCTGAGGACATGACCCTCGTCTGCCTCACTTGCTGCTGTATGTCAAGCATGTACAGTAGGTGCCCCGTAAACACTTTTGCATGATTGCATGAGAAGAGGCCCGTCCCCTCTTTGGCTTGGTTTCAGTTACACTTCATAAAACCATCATGCTTTTTTTTTTTTTTTTTTGGTGAGGGTAAGTTTTTGTAATATTCATCCTGGCATATTTTGCTATATTTGAGCTAGAAAGTTTTTTTTTTTTTTAATTTCAGATCTCTTTTGCATCTTTGCCAATTCACCATTTTCATTTTTCGAAAGAGAGATTAAAAACTAAAGTAGTTATGCCAGAGAGGGAATAATAGCAAAAATGGCCAAACTATGTTGTGTTTATTGGGCACATCTGGTACTGAGCCAGGCAAACCAGGGAGACTCATTCTCTCTTGTGTGCAGCCTAGCCCTCCTTGCTTTTGCTCTCACACTGCAGGGGGGTGGGGGTAGGGGATGTGGGGGTGGCTCAGGTCAGCTCGGAATGCTCATCCTACTGTAATCCACATGCTGTCCCACAGTTCACTGCTTCCCTGCAGGATCGCGCTGGCCACCTGCCACGGTTCAGAACAGCTCATACTAGGTTCCAACTTCCAGCCCTCTTAGGAGCTTTTGGACGATAGCTACCTTTCACCTCCCTGCACATCCCTTCCTCACTTAAGCCAGCTCCTACTGACGCTCTGTTGCATAAGACAAGTCTGCCTCATGTGAGCAGACCATATTCTCTCCATCCTTGCTCACAGCACCTGCTGGGCCCCACTAGGTTCCAAAATTTTGGTGAATTCCTTCACTGTGTAATTATTTGTTGAACGACCATCTCCCCGACCAGGCTGTATGCTCTGTGGTGAAAGGGGAGTCTTAACTCTGAGCACCTCATCTACTCCCCACAGGCACTCAGGAAGTATCTGATGAGTGGACGCGCAGCCCTCATGCTTAGTAATAACGGTGTTCCACAGAAGTATGTCAGGCGGTTGTTGAATTATATTGGGAAAATATATTGCTTTTTCATCCCAACAATCATGACTCGCTTAGAATGAGTTGGTTTTCCTTATTATCAAAATAAAAGACAGCTTGAATAATTAAGCCAGTTCCCAAACTCTGGTCTTTCTTAACGGCAAGATATCCGGATGTAATAAATGAGCAACTCCTGGAATACACGTGAGGCTCCTGGGGCCTTCACCTCATCTTATTTGTGCCATCACAGACCCTCCTTTCTCTATTAACAGGCATAGCTGGTGGTCTGTCAATCTTATCACCCATGGCTAAGCTTCATAACATCATTATGTGCTGGCTTTTGGAGCCATTTGATACTAAAAGTAATTATAGGCAGGTTTCCGAGACAAAAAACTAATTTCTTTATAGTTTCCTTCTATCAGACTAAAGACTCTGGAGGTAAGGACTCAAACGAGGTCCAGGCTGCAATTTGCATCGAGAGACAGGATAAATCAGTCTTGGTCAAGGCAGAGGAGCGCTTCCTTCTCTCACAGGCAGAATCAATATAGACAAATGGCAGGGCTGGAAACAGACGCTCTGCTCCGCTGGCCAGGCATCGTCATGGTCCGTCCTAGCAGAAGAGCCGACCTTCCTTTGGTGATGGTTATTTCTGCAGGTCTTTTGTGTTTTAATGTATCGATTCTCTATTTAGCAATAATGAAACACAGTACTGATAAATAATGCATGTCAACAGCATATCTAGAACAGAGGCTAATGCTTCCTTGAGGGCTGGATAGCCTCTTGGTTTGTTTGTTGTTTTTTTTTTAAAATAAGTAAATCAAGCAGTGTTTCATTGTTACAAAGGCTAACCGCCCCCCACTCCTATTCTCTAAGACCAACTGCTGTGAATGCTGCTGACACCATTGTCCCTGAGTCTTCTCTGCCATTTCCTTTACCAATCTCACCTCTGCCATGCCTCCCTAGTGTGACATTAATCAAGCAGGTCTTGCCAAGTGGCTTTGTGGAGAAACCACATCCTGCAAGATGTAATTTATGGCCTTAATACTGTTAACTGTGTGGCATCCTTCACATGGCAACTGATTAGGCATTAGCCATTAAGCAGATTTATATATATCTCTGTAGAAGGAATATGCATGTCCATATACATATGTATGAATTGGACAGCTCGTTCTCCTTTGAGCAGTGGTCTCATCAAAGGAGGTTGTGTTCTCTTTCCTCCTTGAAGAGACATAAGTGACTTTCCTCCCTTCTAAAGGGCTCATTTAACAGTTTCCCTCTGCCTCTCCATCTGAGTGATGGAGGCAGAGCTAAAGCGAGCCAGCGCCTTGGAAGGGGTGGCGGCTGGTGATGGGCATATTGAATCGAAGCTCGTATCATCCTGTCTCATGACCTGGAAGACTGCAGTATAGATCATTAGCCCTGTGTCCCTGAAGGTGACAGCAGAGCCAGCTCACAGGACCGTAATACAATTTGGGCTAGAACAGGATCCTAAATGAAAAGTACTGATGTGAAAAGAGGTGACATTGAGCTCTGATCGGAACTCTAGTTCAGGCTTAAGGGCCTGTCCTCTCCAGACTGGAGCTGCAGAATGTCTGTTGACGACTCTTCGGGGCACCATTCTATGGGTGCAGAGCACAGGCAGTTCCTCCGTGGCTATTCATCTTCATCGGCACGTACTCATTTTCCCAGTTTCTCTGCTCCCGCCGGCCTTTGATCACTGGGGAGCAGTGAGTCTCCAAACGCCATTTCCTTGAAGCCCGGTGCGGTGCCTGGCACACGGGGAGTTGAGATGCAAGCTGCATGCTTTATTGATGAGCAGATGAAGAGTTGTGGAAGGGCTTCCTTGGAGGCGCAGCCTTCTTTTTAAAATTCTCCCTCATTACAGTAAGCCTAAATTTTGATTATGGAAAATTTTGAAAATATACAAAAATAGATATGATATATGCCTACGTAGTATCCATCTATTCTCAGCCAAACCTAACCATTTTGGTTACGTTTACCCTTTGCCCTACTCACTCTGCTTTGAAGCAGGTGTAGTCATCAAATGACTTTAACTCTAAATATTTTGGTTCAGAATTTGAATCTCTAAAGTTTAAAAACTCATTTTTTTTCAGTTACAATAGCTTTATGGAATGAAAAATAACTATATATATATTTTTTATTTATCAGTGTGTATGTGCCTACATTCGTGCGTGAGTACATGCGTGAGTACGTGCGTGCGTGTATGTGTGTGTGGGGGTAGGGCAGAGGATAACTTGTACGAGTCAATTATGAGTCAATTTTTTCCTTCCTCCATGTGAGTTTCAAGGATCAAACCCAGATCAAGCGTGGGGGTAAATGTTTTTACCTACTGAGCCACCTTGACAGCCCTTTATAACTACCTAACAGCATCAACTACGGAACCAATGTTCAATTTCATCATATCACAAATATCACATGCATCTTTAAACATATTTTAATTTATTCGATCATTTCATACATGCACACAATGTAGTTTGACCATTTCCACCTCCAACTATCTCTTTCCAGCCCACAAACTTTCCGCTTCCTACCTTCATGCCTTCTTTTAAATTTGTTTTTACTGATACTCTAAAATATTATGTGTCTACGTGTATGTCCGTGTGTGGAGATGTGCGCAAGAGTGCAGGTGCCTGTGGAGTCTAGGACAGGGGTATTGGATCCTCTGCAGCTGGAGCTAAGAACCCTGTGAGCTGCCCAGTGTGGGTGCTGGGAACTGAGGTTAGCTCTTCCTCACCACTGAGCCGTCTCTCCAGCCCCCTCTTTTTCTATATAACCTACTGAGTCCAATGTGCTGCCTGTATGTATGCACATGGGTGTGGGGGCGTCCACTGAAACGTGGGCGACCTACCAGCGGCCACCCTTCAGAAGAAAAACAGGTTTCTCTTCTCTAGCAACCATCAGCTGCCAATAGCCCTCAACCAGGGCAGAATCTTGCGAGCCTCCCTCATCCCTGCTGGACTGTTGCCTGGCTTAATCCTGCGCAGGTGACCAGAGCTACTGTGAGTTAATGAGTACAGTGAATGTCAGAGCCAGAAAACAGCATCTGCGTGGACTCCTTCCACTCTCTGGCTCTTACGGACTGTCCCCGCCTCTTTCAGATGTTCCCTGAGCCTCGGGGATTTCAACATAGCTGCACCTTTTAGGGCTGTGGCTACTCAAGAGTCACTTATTTTCAGTACTTTGACCAGTGGTGAGTCCTTTCATCGACTCCTGTGCACTATAAAGGGAAGATTCTGTGACTGAGGTAGAGAACAGCACTAGTCTGTGGGTCTAAACAGGGGTTTAGAAGGCAGTTTGACAGCGTATCATTTAGCAGAATAACAGTCGTTGTTCCCTGCTGGAGCCTGTGATATCCCCACATGCTTTTATGGTTTGAATTAGAGCTCAAATAAGATAGCAATTGGCTGATGTATATGTATATATACATATATAATCAAATTATAGATTTCTACCTTTTTTTAACTTTTAAAATTCAATGCTGGGGACTGAATTCAAGGTCTTGACATCCAAACCTTTGGTTCATTGAGACAAAGTCTTGCTAGGTAGCTATGTAGGTACTTGTTCTTCACTCACTGTGTAACCCAAACAGGCTTCAAGCTCATAATCCTCTTGCTTCAAACTCCTGAGTGCTGGGGTTTTCTAGATCTTTCTCTAGAGATAACTGTAGATCCATACGTAGTTGCAAAACATTTTGCCAAGCTGACACTAGGCTCTTAGCCTAGTCTCTCTCAATGTTAATATTACACACGGCTGCGGGACAACAGCAGCACGAGGAAAGTGACCTTGACACGCTCTGCCAACCTCACTCACTCAGATCTCAACAGTTCTGGATGCTGATCTGTGTGTGTGTGTGTGTGTGTGTGTGTGTGTGTGTGTGTGTGTGTGT
>NW_026585685.1:5073990-5076798 GCF_907164565.1 Psammomys obesus | reverse complement strand
TGTGTGTGTGTGTGTGTGTGTGTGTGTGTGTGTGTGTGTGTGTGTGTTTACATCCATGCAGACCTATGAGACTCACCACTGTCAGGATACAGGTCAGTTTCAGCACAAAGTCCTTGTGCTGTCATTAATAGGCACATCTCCTTAACACATTTTTCTGGTCTCCATTTCTCTCATATATATGTGTTTATTCTTTGGCAATTTCAAATACATACATACATACATAATTATATAACTATAATACACAGTGTATCTTGATAAGATCCACCAACAATTTCGCCTTCCTTTCTCCCCATCTTGATATTTTTGTTGCCACAAGCTACAGCTACAGACCCTCGTCTCTGTAATTTTGTCACTTTAGGAATATCATATACCTGCACTCTTACAGAATCTATTGCTTTGAGGCTGGCCTGTTGTTTTTTTTTTTTCCCCAACATATTTTTATTGATTATTTGGGAATCACACATTATGCACCCGATCATACTCACTTCCCAGTCCTCCTAGGACCGCCCCCACCGGGGCCCCACCCCCACCCCGACCCCCACCCCTTTTGTGGCCTGTTTCTTTTCCCATCACGTTTCTCTCAGGGTCTATGCAAGTTGTGTGTGTAGTCCCTGGCTTGTTTCTATCACTGAGTACCATCCTACAGAAGGGATGTGACAGTTTGTGCACCCACTGACTGAAGGACGCCTGGGCTGTTTCTAGCTTGGACTATACAAATAAAAGCCAGTGAGCAGTCACGAATAGATTTTGTATAAACGCAAGTGATTACGTTTCTGGGACATAGATCCCAGAGTGCAGCTGCTGGGTCATTTAATAGGCATGGGGTTAGTGAGAAACTGCCATCTCTTTTCTGAGCGGGCGTACCATTCATAAGCCTGTCAGGAATGTAGGAGTGTTTTTCCATTTCCCTCAAGCCTCACCAACATTTACTGTATTTTCTTTTAAACTCTAGTAACCCTGATAGGTGTGGAGTAATACCTCCTTATTATTCTTTAACGTTGTTTTCAGCTGTAAATATAGCTCGTTTTTGTTCCAGTATGAAAGCTGATTGGAAGAAGCAAGATACAGCCAATGTGTTGGTATATTAATATTTTCTCTTCAGGCATATTTGTCTATATTTTAGAAAACTAGAGCTATGATATAATTTTGAATCAATAATATATTGAACAATACTGTGTATATTTCAGACCTTACACATTGTGGGTATGGGGCAAAAATATATTGAGAAATATATGTCCTATAAAATATTATTTGAATGGGCTGGAGAGATGGCTCAGCGGTTAAGAGCACTGTCTGCTCTTCCAGAGGTCCTGAGTTCAATTCCCAGCAACCACATGGTGGCTCACAACCATCTATAATAGGATCTGGGGCCCTCTTCTGTCATGCAAATGTACATGCAAATAGAGCACGCATATGTAAAATAAAGAAATAAATCTTAAAAAATATATATATTATTTGAAAACGTGGTTTTCTGTTGGGTCCCAGGGATTGAAACTAGAACCTCTGAATGCTAAATGACTGTTTTTACCATTCCTAACCCTGAAACATTTTTTTTTAATTCTTTGTGCAGTAATGGCGCACATGCCTTTAATCCCAGCACTCGGGAGGCAGAGGCAGGTGGGTCTCTCTGAATTTGAGGCCAGCCTGGTCTACAGGGTGAGTTCCTGGACAGCCAGGACTATACAGAGACCCCCTGCCTCAAAAAAAACCAAAAACCAACCAAACAACAACAACAAAAACCGTGTATGTGTGGATGCACGTGTGAGTGCAGGCCCTTAGGAGGTCAGAGGGACGCAGTTGTCTTCAGAGTTCATCCTCTCGCGCCCACCTCCCTCCTCCGTGGTGCTGCGGGAGTGCGCGCTACCTCACCTGGCATTGTTTGTGGGTTCTGGGGTCAAACGAAGGTCATCAGGTTTGCAAGGCTTGAAGTTCAGAGGGGGAACCTGCTGGAGACTGTACTGGGGGAGCTAGAGGGGAAAGGGGGGGGTGTCTGTGATCACATTTCATTGTAAACCTGTATGAAAGTTTCAAGAATAAAGGAAAAAATATCACCCACAAGAGAATACCTATATGGAGTCCCATCACATAGAGGTGAGTATTAGACCATTCTCTTGTTTTGAAACATTTGTTTTTAATTTTTGACATGATAAATGCTATTTGAATTGTCATATACAATTTAATTTTTTTTTTTATGTTTCTAGTAATTTTTTTGTAATCCGTTGTAGGACAGGGATTGCTAGGTTGAGACACGGACAGACAGACGCACTTTAGGGCTTTGGTACCTATATACAAGAGATCCAAAGTAGTATCAGAACAATTTTATCTAAACTCACCGGACAGTGAATGTTACGCTTTTATATTGACCAAGTTGATAGAGGAAAAAAAAAAAATCCACTTTCGAAATTTGCATCTCCTTGATAATCGTAATTGAAACACATTCGTTAGCTATTTGGACTTCTTCCTTAACCGTTAGTGCTTTCTGGGCTTTTCTGTCGGCACATTCCTGATGTCATTCGAGCCATATTTGAGGGAGTTGTGTTGTTTTGCAGTGCTGGTGAACACCTGGAGCAGACTTTAAGCACGGGTTTCTAACGGTCCTGGCTCTGGGCACATGCCTGCTGCCAACCCTGGGAAGCCTGGGTGGCTGAGGCAGTGTGGGGGCAGGCAGCTGCTTTCTCCGGAGCTAACCTTCCTCAGTTCTCCCCGGCCATCAAGCGTTCTGAGTAAGCATTAACTAACTAACTAACTAACTAACTAACTAACTAACTAACTAACTAACTAACTAACTAACTAACTAACTAACTAACT
>NW_026585685.1:5062414-5073980 GCF_907164565.1 Psammomys obesus | reverse complement strand
ACTAACTAACTAACTAACTAACTAACTAACTAACTAACTAACTAACTTAGCATCCTAATTGGAAACTTCCCTCTCTCCTCCCCTACCCCCCTGAACCCCTTTCCTTTCTCCTCAGAGAAGGAAAGACCTCCTGTGAATTTTACCCTACCTTGGCATATCAAGTTGTAGAAGGACTGGGCTCATCTTCTTCTGTTGAGGCCAGACAAGGCCATCCAGTTAGAGGAAAGGGATCCAGAGGCAGGCAGCAGAATCAGAGACAAGCCTGCTTCTGCCATTAGAGGTCCCTCATGAGGACCAGGCTGAACATCTGTCACGTACGTATGGGGGGCGGGGCCTAGGCTGGGCCCATGCTTGCCCTTATTCTTCTAATACTAACCCCTTTATCGGTCAAGCTGCAGCCAGTTCACAGTTAGGGAGACCACCACCAACCAACCAACCAACAAAACCCAAGGACGAATAGACAACCCCTGCCTCCAACAACGTCAACAAAACCGACCCAGGGTGTGTGCAAGCTCTGAGGAACACGCAGTGCCGGTTTCGGCTCTTTTCATGTGTTTCTCTTCCCCACTCACAGGCGCCAGTGGCGGCAGCGTTCGGGAGGAGACCTGAGGGAAGGACTAGCAGGAGCAATCCACGTGACCTACGGCTAGACGCCACACTCCTCCCTTGACACATCTGTCCCCGCGCCATCTGCGACAGCATGCACAGCAGCCACTGTCCCCGATTTGAAATTTTATTCATTTAGAGTTGTTATGTCTATGCTTTTTCAGACATCCAGGTAGCTGTAACTTCAGATCCTTGTGATTTTTTTTTTTTTTCATAGCCACATCACACAGTGCTAGATTGGCCCATGATTGGGTCTCAAGCTGAGTGCTATTTACCCCCTGGCAGGCCGTGTGGACCTATTCCGTACGTACCTCAGTAGGGAGTCTGTCCTCGGTGTTTCTGTCAGCAGAACAGAGGTCGTGGGACAACCTCTCATCTCCCCATCAAGTGGTATCCGTTCCAGAGGCCTGTGAGTTCCAACCAAGCCTTTCTGTTAGAGACTACTACCTCAAACAAAAGCCCCTAGGAATGCCTGGTTAGGTTCCTTCATATCAAAAGAAAGATACATGAAGGGCAAACACATGGAATAAACACACATAAAATAAAAATAATTACGTCTTTAAAAGAAAACAATCTAAGGCCTTATTTATTTGTTTATTTTTTAAATTGAGTTTCCCCATGAGGCAACCTTGGCTGAAAAAAATTCGACTTCCTCCCCTGGAACACTGCCTCACAGTGGGAAGCAGCCCTTGTGATCTTCAGGGAAGATACAGGCAGTAAATAAGATGATCTCAACGCTTCTGAATCGAAGACGGTAATTCAGTGAGTTGGTATGTCAGAGGTTTAGGAGGAACAAGATCTGGGGTGGGGGAAGAGCAGAAACGGGATGGATTACACTCGTCAGAAGCCAGGGAAGAGCTACAGTCTAGCCACTTCACACCAATTACTTCACAGCATCTCCTCCTGGGCCTAGGGGGTGGGGGGAGGGGACAGTTCTCCGTTCGGAGGAAGAAACAGAGGTTCCGAGAGGTTACACAACTTGAATAGGGATTGGATTTGTGGACCAGCTTGGACCAGCTCTTACAGTTTCTTTCGCTGTCCACCCACAGCTGTGTAGCCCTACCCCACACACCTCTAAGACCCTGGAGAGGGATCACGTAGTCTTAGTCTCTCTGTATCCTTTCCTCTCCCTTTCCCTTCATTTTCGACAGATGATCCTGGGTTGGGGAAGGGGTGCTCTGAACATGTGAGTGTGCACATTTCCTTTTAACCCTCCCAACAACAACTGAAAAATCTTAAAAGGAGCGGAGATGACATCACCCACAGTATCCTAGCCGTGTCAGGGAACATTCCCTGTCAAAGCTAAATCACCTTCGTTTGCCCTATGCTATTTTGGGGACAATATGATTTGCTAAATCTTAACTTTAACCTATATTTCTTAAGAGGACTTTTAACTTGGGATATTTATAATCTTCTTTGCATCTTCAAAGCGCTTTGCAGTATTAACTAATTAAACCTCAGCAACACCTTTGATTAACTCCTTTTTATAGATGTGGGAAAGAGGCATGGAAGAAATGCCCTTGGCCACGATAGAATCAGCATTCCAAGGTAGGATTGGAGCCTGAAATTTCCTGTCGCCACCTCTTGTAAACCACACATCTGTCTCCTGCCTTGATGTCTTTCTTGGTGGAAGGACATGACGGGGCCATCTTGTTCCTTACGTCAATAGAGCTGTCTCAGAACTACCTGTCATCTTTCCAGCTCTTCACTATTAATTCTGCATGTCCTTATGACATGACTTTTTTCACCTCAGAAATCAAGAGCTACTGGGAGCAGTGAACAAAACACCCCGATCTCACGATGCCACTTTGCTCCCTTGTAACTCCCCTTGGAGTCTATTCTTAGACAAACTGTCTGTTCAGGAATCCAAGGTAAGCCAGATTTATCCGGCAACATCCCCAAAGATTTCTCCTTTCCATATGTCCGGACAGAAAGTTAAACAGTAATTCAAAGATAGAAAGGGGTCAGCAATAACCATTTTCACAGCTACCAGGCAAAAATCCCCCATCAGGGTTGTCTCCAGCACAATTTCCCAATCGTTTTTAATGCTGGAAGAACCACTTGAAATGTATGGTTGATGGGCAGCTGTCCCAGTCGGGTGAGACTCTTGCCGACAGATATCAGACTCGTATTAGCATCCTCTGTTCTAAATTAGAGGAGAAGCTTATCGTGAACTGCATCCTGGAGTCTTGGAGGATGCCGGGGACTGGGCGGGGTACCGAGGCACAGCACTGTAAACACTAGGGGAGAGGCGATGCCATCTTTAAAGACCTCCTTTTCTAAGAATGTACTGTTCTCTGATGAGCTTGATAGCTTTGGTGTATTTGAAGGGAGGGTTACCACTGAGACAAATAAGGACTTGATGTCGAAGCCTGTCATTGAGATTTGGTGATGCTCAGAGGTTTGCATAAGTGACAATCACTTGACCCCAAATCCAAACCAGACTCAGTAGGTTTAGGGTCGTAGGAGATTTGGCCTAGAAAAATCTCAATTGGAGTTACTCCTGTTTGTCTGACTAATCAACCTTGCTGAGCTGTGCTTCCTCCGTCGGAAATACAGTGGCAATATTTGCCTTATGTAATTGGTGGAGAAATAAAATGAGAACATTTTCTGCACTCTAGAAAATTATTTATTTTAACTAATTTTGGTTATTAATGGTAACGGCCAATGTTTATTATGTCGTTACCATATCCCAGACTCTGTTTGAGGAGTCTTTTATGCCCGGGCTTATAGAGTTTTGTCACCCCCAAAACTCTATAAATATAATTTTCTTTTAAATGAGGAAACTGAGGTCTAAAATCACCAGTTAAAGAGCTGATTCGGCCATGCTATATTGTCTCTCCGACCACTTTCAAATTTGTATTGTTTTAAAATTGTACAGGTCTAATATCCACTTATGAGTGAGTATATACCATGTGTGTCTTTCTGCTTCTGGGATACCTCACTCAGGATGATATTTTCTAGTTCCCAACATTTGCCTACAAATTTCCTGATTTCCTTCTTTTTAATTGCTGAGTAGTATTCCATTGTGTAAATGTACCACAATTTCTGTATCCATTCCTCAACTGAGGGGCATCTGGGGGGTTTCCAGCTTTTGACTATCACAAATAAAACTTCTACGAACATGGTTGAGCAAATGTCCTTGTTGTGTACTTGAGCATCTTTAGGATATAAGCCTAGGAGTGGTATAGCTGGATCTTGAGGTAGCACTATTCCTAATTGTCTGAGAAAGTACCAGATTGATTTCCAAAGTGGTTGTACAAATTTACATTCCCACCAGCAATGGAGGAAGGTTTCCCTTTCTCCACATCCCCTCTAGCATGTGTTGTCAAAAAGCTAATCAAGAAGGAGGACTCTGGGTAAGATGCTCGATCCTCATTCAGAAAGGCAAAGGGGATGGACATTGGAAGAGGAAGAAAACAAGGAACAGGACAGGAGCCTACCACAGAGGGCCTCTGAAAGACTCTACCCTGCAGGGTATCAAAGCAGATGCTGAGACTCATAGCCAAACTTTGGGCAGAGTGCAGGGACTCTTATGAAAGAAGTGGGAGATAGAAATACCAGGAGGGCACAGGAGCTCTACAAGGAGAGCAACAGAACCAAAAAATCTGGGCACAAGGGTGTTTTCTGATACTGACACTCCAACCAAGGACCATATGTGGAGATAACCTAGAACTCCTGCACAGTCATAGCCCATGGCAGCTCAGTGTCCAAGTGGGTTCCCTAGTAATGGGAATAGGAACTGTCTCTGACATGAACTCAGTGGCTGGCTCCTTGATCACCTCCCCCTCAGGGGGGTGAAGCCTTACCAGGCCACAGAGGAAGACAATGCAGCCAGTCCTGATGAGACCTGATAGACTAGGGTCAGATAGAAGGGGAGGAGGATCTTCCCTATCAGTGGACTGGGGGAAGGGCATGGATGGAGAAGAGGAAGGGAGGGTGAGGTTGGGAGGGAGCTACAGCTGGGATACAAAGTAAATAAACTGTAATTAATAAAAATAAAAATAAAATGTACCTTTAAAAATTGTACAGGTTTTTCACAATAAAGCATTTTGTTATTTAAATAACTCCTAAATGTTAATACACAATGAATATTTTTTTTGAAACTCAATCATGAGTTACAAATGCATTAATATTGTTATTTCAGACAGTCCTGGATGCTGGGGAATTCTGAGTCCTGCACCACAGTGCTGCCTTTAACCTCCAGTTGTCCACTGGACATTTCTAGTCTGCTTTGCTATAGTTCTCCCAACTGTTACGACTCTCAGGTAAAATTCATTCTTGTCTCCCACAGTACCGTCCTTCCATTAACTTTCCTATTTGCTCAAATTGCCATTTTTCTCCCTGGCTTGAAACGTCTAAGTTATCTATTTCCTTTCCCTTCTGGCTGAAGAGTCCCCTGGCTGTCCAACTCCATCCACAGGAGCGGCTCCTCTTCCCTTCTAATTCTTTTGTCAATACTGTGGTCGAGACTCCATCTCTTCAAGCATGCATTGTTCAATAGCTCCCTAATTTGTTTTTCTACCTTTGATGCATTTGAATACCATCTGCTAATTGATCTTGAATTACCATTTCAGCAGCTACTTCCTGGGTCAAAAATGTTCAGTTGTTTATGGGGCAAAGCCCACGTTCTGACTCAAGGTCCAACCGCACCACCCAGCCCTATCTCAACCCTGTATGCAGTCTTTACCGCCTTTGGCCCTAGCTTATGTAGTAAGTCTCTTTTTCCTTCATGTCCTGCTTCTATTTCTCTATTTAGTGAATGACAACTCTCCACGATCCAAACCAATTTCTCCTGCCTTGATTTTTCTAAACTACTAATATGTCCTCTTAAATCCGTAAGCCTGGAACACTCGGCAGTCTCTGCTTCTTATTCCTCTTAACTAGTTAATTATTCATAAATAAAATGTTAGTTTATCTTACCTTTTGGAAGGAGGGGTGGATGAGAAATGGACCTTATATTTCTTTCTCTCCAACACCTCTTATCTACTGTAAGACTGTGCTGCGTTCTGGGAACACCGAGACGACCAAGGTATGCTAATGAGCTCACAGATGAACAGTACAGGTCTCTATGCAAACAAATCATCACAATTGGATATTAAACAAGCTATGCTGGGTAAAGCTATGCTTGGAGGATTCTGGAAGTGCAGAGTAATAACAACCCAGGACAGGGAAGGTCTCATAAAGAATACCTTGAAGCGATTCTTAGAAAACACGTTGAAAATAGTTCTCCGGACAGAGAAGGTGGAGAAGGCTTTCAGGAACAGAGAACACCATGTCCAAAAGCACATAAACTATGTGTGTGGGGGGAGGGGGTGGCGACTGTGTCGGGGAGGGGCCAACACATGTGGCCGAGAACCAGAAGAATAGGCTGCTAATTAGGCAGAGTTAAAGTTCTCAAGACTTGGTCATGCGAAAGAGATGGGACTTGATCCTACAAGGCAGGTAGGATAATCCGAGAGTCAGGTGGGGGGAATGGGACTTGTAAGAAGGCAGTGAAATGACCTGGGTTTAGGTCTAAAAATTTAACTTTGGGGGCTGGAGAGATGACTCAGCAGTTAGGAGAGCTTGCTGTTCTTACGGAGGACTGAGATGCAGCTCCCAGCACACAAGTCCGGTGGTCCACACTGCCTGTGTGTGAGTCTAGCTGCAGAGACACAGAGACACAGAGTCCTGAAGAAGAGGAGGGGCTAACTCTGAGGGTAGCATGTAAACAGTGTCTGGAGACCGCAGAGGAAGAGGGGCCTCGAGATTTTCAGAGTGTGGACCAAGGTAGGAAAATGGGACCAGAACGGGCTGCTGTTTTGGTATGTTAAGCAGGGGACTAACTGCTTGGATGTGGCACACGGCTGGAGACTGGTAAATGAGGAAGAGGACAAAGGGTCAGTTTCATTATTGTTATCATTGTTTGCAGTTTGGGGGATAGAACCAGGGCATGCTGAGCGGTTGCTCCCCCAACAAGCCACACCCAAACCCTTTGGACTAGACTCTTTCTGTTGAGAGACTACCTTAAGAGACCCCCCCCAACACACACCGAGGTAGAGAACGGTGTGGTAAAGGGCCGTTACCACCACTCTTGTCATTCTGTGGAGTGAGGAATGAGCCGCAAAAGTGATAATTACGGATAAGGAGATGCCGTGAAGCACGTAAACACTTCTCTCGGGCCTAGCTCAGTGCCTGGCACAGGTGGGCACTTCACAAATATTTGTGGAGGAAGAAAAAGACCTTGCTGGCTAAGCAGGCAAATAATACACGGATTGCTTACATTCCTCGGTAGAACCATTTCCCAGTCTTTGTACTGAATGCAGCGTACCCCGGGGCTTCTAGTGATTCGAGACTGCACAAAAGGCACACTGAGGTCTGTCAGGTGGGTTGGTGCTATGACTGGCTGGCAGGCACTCCACCTTCCCTGTCAGACATCATCTGGGGAGAAGGATGAATAGGGAGCTTAAGAAGGAACCCTGTGGTGTGACCTTGAGGTTTGGCTGCCTCAACAGTGAACAGGGCCCCCAGGTTTCTCTCAAAGACGCCGACGACAACAACGGGTTTCTAGGCCCTGTAAGTGTTGACTCCGCATGACTGTTTTTAATGAGGAATGGCTATTCTATTCATTTGGGTTTCTTTTTACCTATATGATAAATCATAACCTAGGATGTGTAATCCTTTCCTCACCTCTTATAAATAACTTTTCAATTACTCCCAGGGGGAAAGGGTACAGTCAGGGGAAAGAAAGGGATGGAAGGAAAAAAAAAAAAAAAACCCTCAACAGGAAACTTAAGAAAAGGATGATTCACCCAGCAGATTCCTGGTCTTTCGGCTTCCCTCAGCAGAAATGAGTGATGTTCTGGGACATGGAATTTTAAACATTAGTGGACATGTTTCAGTAGTCCAGTACAAAACCATTAATTTCTTTGGCATTTTCAGTACTTCCTTGCTGTTAAGTGTTCCCAGTATGTTCAAGTTAATAGAAAATTTGCAAGCCAAGGATATTTTATGCCTGCATAATTCTGGTTAAAAGCAGCATTGGGCAATATTTAGAAAAGGTACGGACTATGTTTACACATGTCCAATGCTTCAAAGATGATAATGCTCTCTTCTCAATGTAATTGCTTTTTCCTGTTCCTAGACTCCAGTCTATATAGCGAGATCACACTCCAGGGTCCATTTCTCCATGTTATGTAAATGGCATCTGGTGAAGTTCTATACATTTGCTGTCCATGAGCATGCAGAAGGGAAAGAAAACAATGTGCTTAAAGTACAGCGGGCACTCAATACAGTTCACCCTGTTGACGACGATCAGGAGAGCCAATGCGGCTGGCAGGATATTACAAAGCCCTCCCGCTTTAGAATCAGAGCTACGGGCTGCAGATAGATGTACCCTTTTAGCAGAATATCCCTGTTTTTACAGATGAGAAAACCATTAAGAGATGACACCCCCCCTCCCCGTGCTCTCTTGATAGCAAGCGACAGAAAGCAATTGACTTAAGCAAAAATGGAATTTGTTGGTCTATGGTAACCAAACATCAAGGGGTAAGCATGGTTTCAGATGAGGCTGGATTCAGAGCTCAAATTCCACCTTACCTGGCTGTCTTCCCCCACTGTGTTGGCTTCTATCCCAGAATCTAAGTGCACACGATGGCGCTGGCCCCACCTTCTGCTAGAGCCGAAGTGCCTCCTTCAGTCCCAAATGCTTTACAGCATCCCGTTGGTCCTAGTAGGGGCCTGGGACCCTCCTTAGTGGGTGCCAGTGGCTTAAGGTGCCTTAATGATGGTCACATGCATACCACAGGACCCCGTTTCCATCCAAGCAAGAGGGTGTGAAGAGAGGAGGGTTGTTGTCATAAGAAGGAAGAATGCATCTTAAAAATCAACAGTGGCCTTGCTACTCTAAGCGATATTTAAATAAGATTTTTAAATAGCCTTATTTACAATAAGGAGTCTATCTCAGGGGCCCCCAATGGGGGGGGGGGGATGTTAGTTTGTGATTGTTGGAGGAAGCAGAATGAAGCCAATGTGTTCCTCCAGTCTGTGTCTCTTCGTCTTCTTTCCATTATTGTCTTTATTATCCCCCGCATCGGTTCAAATCCCTACGGTGTCTCTCCTCTGGAACAAAATATTTAACAAATACTTCTTCCAGATCACCGAGAGGAATGTCCACTGGAATGTGGGCTTCTTCGTTGAATCCTGAACCTTTCAGTTAATCTCTCTCTGTCCCTCATAGATCACCCTGATTATTTTGGTGACCTTAATTTGACCCCCTTCCCAGGAGCTTGCATTGTTTGCTGGTTTAGAGAAGTTGACTATTCCTGGTTATTTCTTTACCTGGAGGGTAGGCAGAACCACAGAAAAGGTAGAGTCTCTGCTTTGAATGTGTCTATTGCTCTTGTTTCTCATTGTTTTTAAGTTCTTCAGAATCTTTCAGAGCGCATTCCCCACCCACCTCCTTGTCATAGGTATGAGTTAGCAGGCATGTTCCTTAAGTGAGGCTCTAGAATTTACTCAGCTACTTAGCTACATCTGTTCACCAGGTGAAGATCAGCTTTTTTCAACAACCGAGCATGCCTGCGTGATTGTGCATGCTGAATGTCAGGGCAAAGGATTGCTGCTGGGATATGCAGAATGGTGTCAGGAACTCATTTCCCAGGAGTGTGGCATGTCCTTGCTGCCAGCTAATTTCTCTCCTGCTATTCAGGGACTCTTGTTTTGTTTAGCTGACAGTTCTGCTACACTTCTCAAGAATTTCCCAGGCAGAGCTTCTAGTCTGGATTATCCAAAATCAACTAAACAAACAAACAAACAAACAGGGCTCTCTGGACTTTCCACAAACAAATCATGCACCAAAAGCCTCTTCTAGAAATATAGACAAGAGGACAAAAATGACCGCCACCGTATCTATAAATTTTAAGTTCCTCAGTTATCTGCTTTGACAAACCCCTCCGGCACTTGGTAGCTAAGAACAACCGCAGTTTTATCAGTTCATTATTCTGCAGGTCAGCAGTGAGGGCTGGACGCAGCTGGGCATTTTGGGGACCAGTTTCATCAGAGCCATTCATGCGGTTGCAAGCATCTGGCAACTCAGATGGGGCTGGAAGCCCACAATGGCTTTGCTCATATGGATGGGGGCAGGGGTGGGGGTGGTGCTGGCTGGTGTCTAGGCTGTCATCTCCAGCAGGTTGGCTCGTGTTTCTTCACCTAACGCCAGAAAGTTCTCAGCAAAAAGAACGAGTCAAGCTCAATTGGCAAGTCTGCTCCCAATCTCTGCTTCTGTCAAGTTCGATAATGATCCCATCAGCCAACTCAAGTGGCCAAGTCCAGAGACAGCATGGGAGGAAAGTGCCCAGATATGTGAGAGTGGGAGATGGGATCTATTGGAGACCATTATTGTAAAAAAAAATAATAATAATCTATCACATGTATTAAAACATTATTATTTCTTTTCTGAAAATGATTCTTACCAGAGAAGATTTTTGGGCAACCCATTACCAGGAAGGATGCCTGTCAGAGGTTTGTAGATACAGAGCAGAAACATAACCTTTTTGTAGACTTACCAGCGCCGAGAGAACACTGTTCTGTGTGTTGAGGTCTTACCCCAATTATAAAATCAAACCCGCTGTAAAAATGGGAGCCTGTAGTTAGACAGGAGCAAGCTGTTTCCGTGCGCGTAGTAGGGTGATTGCAGTTAGCAGCAATGCGGTGTGCATTTCAAAGTACTGGAAGAGAGAACTTTGAATGCTTCCACCATAAACTGTAAGTGAACAGATGGAATGGTATGCCCTCATTTAAGCGTTACGCAACTTATAGATGTCTCAGAATGTTGATACCCCATAAACATACACAACTTTTGTTTTTATATGCATTAAAACACGTGGGCATTAAAAAAATGGAAGCTGGCACGTACATAGACCCTACCTAGATATTTAATGTACAACCGTGACTAGGACTCTTCTGAAGGACTTAAAGTATGGAGGGAGTGAGACTTTTGTTGGCTTAGGTCATTTCCATTGATCGCTGCAGCCCTGACGTGGAGAGAGAATAGGTCATGAGATGGTTCATGGAAATAGCATTTCTGAACTACTGTTCTCAGCCTCTGCCTTAAATTTTGGACTCTCTGTGAGGCGAGTAGTAATCTTATCTCCATTTTACAAATGTGCAAAGTGAAGTTTAGAATGCCTAACTGGCTGGAGCTTATACAGCTAAAACCAAGGACTGGGTCTCGAACTCTGTCTACAGAGCCACAGTGGTTGTCTGCATATAGCTGTTTTTGTTTTTTTTATTTTTATTTTTTTCCAACCACTTGGAACAGAAGAGTTTCACCCATGCTGTGATGTCTGCCCGGCCAAGCATTCCACACTTGCAGTTCTGTGGAACACTACTTTCCTCAGAAGCGTTTTCTTCTGGAAAACTCCTGGACGTGAGCGTTAACACGGCACCCTGGAAAGGCAGCTCCCGTGGTTGTGACAGCATGAGAACCGATAATGAGGTCCATTACCTCCTCAGTCAGCTCTGGGACCCTTTCCCGGGAGTTACTCTGGCAAATCCCTCGCACGTACATGGCTGCCACTGTTTCGTGAGAGAAGTCACACTTCTGTCTGTCTTTTCCCAGTACTAAGGCGGTGTCCCTTATGCTTCTCGGTGAAGCTGCTGCTCAACTCAGCCTATCTGAGTTTCATGGTGGAAACAATCTTTCATGCCAGCACCTACCCACCAAACAGTATATCTGAGGATCAGAGCTTTAGGAGGCCTGAGCTCCCACATGACTGAGGACCTGGTGGCAACTCAAATATGATGAGGAGGGAGCAGTGCTACCCTGGAATGAAGACTTTTTCTACCAAAGGTTAAAAGTCACAGCACTATAATAAGTAAATTGAGCTCTTGTGCTTTGTGTGTTCTTCCCAGCCTTTCCGGAAGCTTGACATTTGGCACATCATCACCACCTCCACAACCATCACCACCACCACCA
>NW_026585685.1:5030101-5062014 GCF_907164565.1 Psammomys obesus | reverse complement strand
TCACCATCAAAACCACCACCACCATTACCATCACCACCACCACCATCACCATCACCACCACCATCATTACCATCACCACCACCACCACCACCACCACCATCACTACCATCACCACCTCCACCACCACCACCACCACCACCACCACCCCTTTGAGACAGGATCTCATTTTGTCTCGGGCTGGTCTGAAACATATTGTGTAACTCAGGCTGGTGTCCAGGTCCTGGCAATCCTCCTGCCTCCGTCCTCAGAACACTGGTATTATATGCATGCGCTACCCTCCCCAACTTTAGGACAGCCTAGCTTGACTCTCCACCCCCACGGCCCTCAACCGTGCCTCACCCTGGGGAAAGGCTGTCTTTCCTCCTTCCTGTCTGGGCCTGGCAGCTGGGGGCCCTCCGCTTTCATTCCGCACACCTTGAGCATCATCCAGATTTTAAAGTTAGTTTTTGTGAAACAAAGCCCTACAGATTGGAGGGTTTTTTGTTTTTTGTTTTTCTTTTACTTGTCCTTTCCCCCTTCCCTCGGGTGGCCTTAAACTCACCAGGTAGCCAAGAATGACTTTGAACTTCTGACCTTCCTACTCCTACCTCCCAAGTGCTGGGATTACAGGTGTGCTCCTCCATCCCTGTCTCTGTTCTCTGTTGAGAACTGAGCCCAGGGCTTTTCAAGTGCTAGGGAAGCACGCTCAGAAAGGAGTCACGTCCCAAGCCCCTCCCCCCATATATACATTTTAAACCATTGTCCGGCCATATACTTTTTTGGCAAAGAGAAGATAATGAGCCATAGCACATGTCAGACAATTTGTCCTTACGCTTGTCTTTGTAGAGAGATGAATTTAGCAGGAAAAAAAAGTTGGTGTTTAGCTAATTTTGAAGAAGAATAAATGCATTAGATGGTATTCAGTGAAGCACAATTTGCATAGCATGTAAATGGCATAGAATTGTAATGCAGAGAACCCAGAGTTTTCCAACGGTGAATGGGTCTAATTTATTGCTATTTCTGGGGAATGAAACATTCTGAAGCAATAACTGGAAGATTTAGTTTCTATCTGACAATTTTTACAAAGAGAAATTAGATTACAGAGTGTGTTTTTTTAGTAAACCCCTTGACTAATAAATTGTAATTTAAAGGCCATAATGTACTTCTTTCTTCTAGCTCTGCACCGAAATCGTACACACATCATCTGCCTTAATTTCTAAGCTCTCAGCTCATTTTTATGTACTTGGGAAATTTGCTGTTCTCCGAGTGGAAGAAATCCTAGAAAAATTAATTATTTAATGAGTTTCAATATTCAAATTTGTGGCTGTTCGCTCAGAATGTAAATGCAGAGGCACGTTTAAATTTTAACCAGAGTTCAGTGCAAATTAATATCCACATGGGCAGTGTGCAGCCAGACGAGAAAGGGAAGAAAAGAATGTCTTCAAAGAAAATAGGACAGAGGTCCGCTCCACTGTGAAGCTCGTTGCTCTGCTTCCATGATGAGGTGCCCAGCAGGAAGGAGCTTAGATGCTGATCCCAGATCCAGCCTTTCAAGTGCTTCTCAGAAAAGAAATGGGGAAGAAGGTATGTGGAATTCCATCCAAGTCGGATCCGGTGAGCATCTTAGGAATGTTTATATGAGTGTGAGGATGAAATGGACACCCGTGTTGGCGTCAAGCGACTGTCCAGTCTGGTAGCTAAATATCTTTCAACATGAGAAAGCATGCACAGTTGAGTTTGGCAGTTGGTAGAGACCACGGCCCTGCAGCATGGTGAATGTTGTGAATGCCAACACAGTGCACACTTTGAAATGGGTTTGGATGTGTTATGTGAGTTTTACCTCAATGTTGAAAAGAGGCATAAAAGGAGAAAGAAAGGATCCTGTCTGTCTGGAGGAAAGATGGTAGGGACGGACCATTTGAAAACTGAAGTGCTCAAGACTCTCAGTTTGTTTTTGTTTGTTTGTTTGTTTGTTTGTCTGTCTTGTGGATATTTGCCATTCTGAAAGCTAATGTTGTTATCTGAGTTAGGACAAGAGTCCTGTGAAAGGTAGGTATGACAACACCTGTCCAGTACCCCAAAGCTCTGGGACAAGGAAAGAGGGTGTTGAGTTCGAAGCCAGCCTAAAGCATGACCCTGTCTTGAAAATAAAAAATAGAAGTAAGACAAACTAAGGCAGTCCTGTGAAGACTGTGCTCTTAGAAAGGTATTTGTATACCTGGCGCACATTGGAGACCACAGCTGGCCTGTTTGAGCAAAATACCAGTGTACCAGGTAGGGAGAAGGATGTCTGTTTTAAAACTCAGCTCTGTCCCTGCTTGCTGTGTGGCTGCGGGCAAGGCAAGCTAATTAACCTCTCTGAAACTGTTTCCCTGCTAGCAAATTGGGGGTCATAAAAAACAACCTTACGTGATTTTGGGAAAGATTAATGCCATATGCACAGTGTACGGTGCAGAGAAGCCACTAAGGTTAATAGCCGCGCTTCTTCCTCATCTCCCAGACTCCTTCACTCCGCTCCTGTCTTGAAAGTTGTCATTCTCATCATAGATGTTATTCCCTATGATACAGCAACAACTCTCATGATTGACGGCATTTTCTATGGTACAGCAACAACACTTAAAAAGCTGATCTCAAAGTTACTCTCATTAGGATAACAATGGAAGGTCTTAAGCTCTCCTCGCCTCATATTTCCTTGTAGGAGGGCTTTTTACTGAAACATTGTTCTCCAAACCAAATGCAACCACTGTGTACTTTTGTACAATTCACAGGCTAAGAACAGTTTTAATTGTTATTGTTGTTGTCGTTGTTTGTTTGTTGAGATAGGGTCTCGTATAACCCAGAATGTTCTAGAACTCCCTGCGTAGCTGAAATTGACTCTGAACTCAGGAGCTTCCTTGCCTCTACCTTCAGAGTACTGAGATTATTATGACCCACCATCTCAGCTTCAGTTTTTAATTTTAAATAACAGCAAAAATGAATCAAAAGAAGAATTTGCTGTTGCACCTGAAAATGCAAATTTCATTGTTCATAAATGACATTGTATTGTAACATGGTCACATAATTGCCAAGGGCCGTTTTTTGCCCTGCAGGGGGAAAACTGAGTAGCCCCAGAAAGACCCAGTGGCCCACAAAAAGTACATTCTTTGGTCCATTGCAGAAAATGCAATGTAGCATCATTCCTGGACTCCCCCTATCTGGTTTTCTCTCTCTTGACAGAGACTTCCTTGAATGCATGGGCCACTTGCAGACTGAGTTCATTGCTTTTCTTTATTCTTTTTCTTTCTCTCTCTTTTTTCATAGGCCAATGGAAAACAGAGATCCTGAGGGTCAGGACCTACTCCGCAGGGCTGTGCCAAGACCTGGTTGGAGGACAGGTAATTAAAATGTCCAGAGTGGATGAGAAAGCTCTTCTGGCTGCTGTAAAACCACATTATCTGAACAGCCATCTCGTCTCAACCCAGATGTTCAGATCTCTATTGGTTATGACCCCAGGAGGGAAGAAGGCATGATTTATTGAGTCATTAGACATCCAGCAACCCTTTCCTACCCGGTTGCAGCCTCTGTCTGAACCTTCTCCGTCTCTTATCTAGATCACTAAACACCCTGTGACCCGACCTTCCAGAGTCAGCATCCACCTCCCTCCAATCCCCAGAACCAGGGTGACCTTCCTAAACAGCACCATTCTGACCTCCTTTCCTCTCTCCTGTGAAGAAAGACTACACTAATGGCTCTCTCGTTCACATGTCTGTCCGTACCCACACCCCTGGGTAGCACCTCTCCCTATTGACTCTGCCCCGTGATTTGCTTTGGCCAAGGGGGTAATAACAAACAGTGACACAGCAGCCGCTTGAAACACACCAAACCACTTACTTGTCTGTTTCTTCTCTCGAACTCTGAGTGCCCACACCAGCCTGCTGGAGGGTTGTAGGAGATGTGTCGAGGAGAGCTGAGTTAGCCAGTCAAGTCCATGATGAATAACCCAGGCTCACGAAACCTGATGGCTGACTTCAAATACAGAATGAGTCCAACCAAGGGGGCGGACTGCCTTCACCAACCAGCAGGCCTATGAAAAACAAGCAAGCTGTGTTCAGTCTCTCTCTTTTGGAATGGTTTGTTATTCAGTGCCTGTAACTACCTCTGCAAGCAAAACAGAACCAAAGAATCCCAGAACTCCCTAACAACTCGTGAGGCCTGTGATCTTTCTGAGCTCTGTGCCTTCGAGCTGACCAACTCACTCCGCTACCCATCGTTGTAAGCAGGCTTCCTACAGCCCGGTCTGCTCGAGCAACTGTATCCTGAGTTTTGTGTCTGGCTCTTCTCCTCCCCCAACCCCAGCCCCGATCAGCTCCTCTGTTCTGATGACCCCTTACGTGGAAGTGACTCTCCTACCCTTGCTGCTCAGACCAGATCAGAACTTTGAGTCATGACTCATTGGGTCACAAGATAAGCTTAGATATGCATAACTAGCGGTTTTGGTTTTGGTTTGCCCTGGTTTTTTGTTTTTTGGTTTTTTTTTTTTTTTTTTCTATGCAGGGTTTGAAGCATTGGGCTTGTGCAGAACGGCTGGCATTTTTAAAAAGATGAACTAGCCCCAGGCATGGAGGCACCTGCCTGCAATCCCAGCACTCGGGGAGACCGAAGCAGGGGGAGAGTGAGTTTGAGGACAGCCCAGGCTTTATAATGAGACCCTGTTCCAGAAGAAACAAACCAAAAAATGGTGAAAAAAAAAATAGGAGAGCATAAAGCAGCAAATATCACTGTGGGTTGGGCATAGTAAAAGCAAGTTTGCAATGTATCAGTTCACAGAGCATCGCTATCTGTGGGCTGCAGCCAAAACCTTTTGGAAACACATTGCTTTTTAGCCACATCTTCCGACTCCAAATGACCACCTCCACAAATCTGCCTGCTCCTCCCTCCTTCGTGGTCCCATCCAGGCAGCTCTGACTCAGTGCCTATTCATTTTCACCTACCTCACTACCCGAATCTGAACAGGCCCAAGGCGTCCTGAGGCACCAGCTTCCCTGAACAGTGGCTATTTATTTCTCATGCCTCTGTGTCTCTGGCGTTTGGTTTTTCTTCTACTAATGACAACATTTCTTTATTCATTTGGCTGGGGAAAAAAAAGTTATTTGTTATGTCTGGTCTATATGCATCCTCCATTGTTTGCTTTTCAAGTCAGTTTCAGTATCACCCATCCTCCGCCTTCTCCTCCCTTTTCACCCCCTTCTCACATACACCTCAAAATCTATGTTCCATTGCACCTTCACATTTCTATTGGAGATTCACCAGCATTCCCCTGTGCTCCCATAGTTCCATGTA
Organism: Psammomys obesus; assembly: GCF_907164565.1. Taxonomy (NCBI): domain Eukaryota; kingdom Metazoa; phylum Chordata; class Mammalia; order Rodentia; family Muridae; genus Psammomys; species Psammomys obesus. The sequence continues at coordinate 5,056,716 of NW_026585685.1, read as the reverse complement.
AACAATGGTCATAACCCTTATCAATGACATAATGATAAAGGCCGAATCTGGGCAAGGGAGCTGGGGTTTGGAGAGACGGCTCAGCGGTTAAGAGCACACATTGAATAGCCAGGCATGACGGTACACTCCTTCAATCCCAGCGCTTGGGAGGCAGAGGCAGGTGGATCTCTGAATCCGAAGCCACCTGGTCTACAAAGTGAGTTCCAAGACAGACAAGACTGAGAGGTCTAATAACCCCACAGCCTCCAAGAGACCCCCAGAAAACCCCAATCTGTTTGGCTAATCTGACTTTATCCTCGAAACATAGAAAAACAGTTTCTGGAAAAACTGAAGCTCACAGGCAGCCAATCAGCTTAAAGGTCAACACATGGGCTTGAGTAAAGTATAATGATTCAGCAAACCTGAGGAAAAGTCCTTAGCAACTCCGGAAAGTTCCTAAATGTTTAGCCAATCCTAAATCCCCCATGCCTCCTGAGTCAACCAATCAAATGAGAGGTTACCTCACTTCTGGAAAGCTCCCTAATTGTCTTTGAATTGAGCGTGCATGCTCACTTTGTGGTCCCATTCTAAGGAGTTGTGGCTCTGGTGTGCTGGTAAAATTTTGCAGAATAAATGCTCCTTGCTTTGCAAAGTACTTGAGTCTGGGGTCTTCCTTCAGTCATTCTCGGACCCTAACAAGGACTACACAGAGAAACTCTGTCTTGAAAAACAACAAACAGACAAACAAACAAACAAACAAACAGAAAAGTGCTAGTTGTTTCTCCAGAGGACTTGAGTTTGATTCGCAGCATCCACATGGAGGCTCAAAATCATGTTAACTCCAGTACCAGGGGATCAACGCTCCTTCTTGCCTCTATGAGCACTGCATGCATGCGGTGCGTAGGCAGAGAACACCCGAACACAGGTAACACTAAAGGCTTATAAAAGGTTTCTAATCCATCTCTGTGTGTTTTCCACCCAAAGACTGGAGGCTGTCAGGGGTGAAAGACTGAATCTTGTTTGTCTTCATGTCACCAACATCTAACGTAGCTTCTGGCATCAGAAGAGCTGGCACTCATCTGGAGGTGAAACGGTCCCTTTGTGCATTTAGGAAGCACAGGTGTCCTGTGGGGATGAGGTGCAGGGTCACTGTTGGTGAAAGGATGATGACACCAGGAAAAAGATGGGAGGGAGGAGCTCCGGTGACCGCTGTGAAGTCCACTCGCCTCTGCAGCAACTCTAGAGCTTCCGTCTAAGGCCTTGGAGAACAGTGACCTGAGCGTGTGAAGCCACTCCACAGCCTCTCCTACTGGGTCTTGTGTGCTGCAACTCAGGAGATGGATAAAGGAGCACACAAGGCAATTGAGAAAGGAGAACTGTGAAAGGCGTCAAACCCTCAGAGCTGGGGAAAAGGGCGCTGTTTATGGACTGGGAGGAGAAGAGAGAACACACGCTTCTGATGCAGAGAGCCCCAATTGGTGGGAGGAACATTTCTCTCAGATTATTCCAAAGAACAGAAATGAGCAGGGAAGTAATGACAGCTTTGGAGAGACCAAGGGAATCATTTAGTTACATGGAAGTATATTCCCATGACACTCGCATGGCTCTCTGCTTTGAGCTGCATTCACAGGTGCTACTGTGAGACTTTTTTTTTTTTTTTATCCACATAAAGCTTGTCCCAGTTACTGGGTTTCCAATAAAGCCTCTACCATGGCCGCTGTTAATTAATTACAGGTTCAGTGAATGGCTGCTCAGTACCACAGGGGAAAAGTCAGCACTGAAATCGCACATCCTGAGTCCCGTGGGCATGGGGGAATGGATGTCCTCTTGGATGTTTATAAACAACTGAGTAGGGCAAGCAGCTCAAGGGGAGCCAATGAATCCTTTCCTTTCTTTAGCTCTTTCACCCTTCCTAAGGCAGCTAAACCATTCTGGTTTGTAAGAAAAGCAGTTCCCAAAATAGCCTGTGTGTCTATAGAAGACTGTACTAGTCAGTAATGAGGGCTGGAGAGTGGAGGGAGGGGGAAATGAGGGAGGGAGAAAGAGGGGGAGAAAGGTCCACTTCTTTTGTGTCGGATGAGTCCATTTCAAGGAGGAAATTTCCCAGGTGAATGTAAAAGAAAGCCAGCTCAACCAGAGCAAAAGAAAGTAAAGGAAGCAGGTAAGAGTCAAAGCCAGGAAGAACAGGAGTGGATTTTGGACTTAAAGTCCATGATGATAAGTCTAAAGTCATGAAGTTCCTTTTGAGGCAAAGACTTGCTTCTTTTTTAATCACTTTTGTCTTTGACTCAGAGAAACATGGGGATTTGAACCGGGTGATGAATCAGTGACCTCAGTGAGCTAATATGCCCAAGCTCTGCTAGCACACTGGGAAACAGCAGCAACCAGAAATCAGATGTCTTCCACAAAGCAGGCTGAGTGATTGTCTGATGAAGCGCTCCCAGGCACAGTTCAAGGGTTACAACTGGAGAAGATATTCTACTGTGCCTTGGAAAAAACTAGGAAATGAGATGATGGGGAGAGCCGAAGGAAAGGAAAAGAATCAATTAGATAATGAGGCTTCGAAGGAAGAAATGGAGCTAATTAAAAAAAAAAAAAAGTTCAAGCGTAGCCAATGGGGGCTTCTCCCTAGACAGGCTTCAGAAAGAAAAACCATCTTTTGATGGCCACTTGTTGACTCCTGCCTCCAACAGTGGCCTCTGTGTCCCCAGCCTGGGAAAGACATTCTTAAGAGAGTCAAGCAGCTAGAAAAAGGACACAGCACTGAGGGACAATTTTAGAATGAGAAAGACTTGTGGAGATGGAAGGTCTTATTAGATGCTGAATCAGAATTTTGATACCTTTAAAATAGTTTGATACATAAAATAACCCATTTGTATATAAGTGACACTGCTGTAGTGTATGTAGCACACACGTTCACTCACGCATTCTGAACTAGACAAGGCATTCAGGATTCTGTGTCTACTGCTGCTGTCAGTTTTTATCCAAAAAGCTAGGCCGTTTGGATCTGTACTCAGGCTAAGCTCTCTTGGTGTCATTTTTTATGACCTGTCCGAACCCCAGACGGTAAGAATTTCTGAAGCTGCAACCACGGCCTCTGGAGCAATGTGTCAGGTCACCTCACTATGAGTCCAGCCCTGTTCTGTGCTCCCAAGTAGATGACTAGCTTTCTGTATCATTAAACACCCGTCATCTCCTTGTACTCAAGATTGCCAGTGGGTTTCTGCCTTGGGAACGCTCCCTGCCTGAGACCTATTTTAGCTAGTTTGTCTACTATAACTTGGTACTTGTTAGAGTCTTACGCTCCTCAGCCGCAGTGACAGAACCCAAGGAGAGGAAGAATTGGGACCCTCCTTCTCCAAGAAAGGGATCAGGACAGAAGAGAGCCAGGGATGGGGGTATGGAGGGAGGTGAACCAATCGGTGTCACAGATCAGCAGTCATAGGGGACTGGGGAACAAAATGGGGATACGCACGGCAAGGTGGCTATTCCTAGGAGATTTGTACATAGCTGCCAGTGTCCCAGGCAGCAGACGGGGATCTTAGGGGTAGAAACTCAGCAGAAGGGGCCTTGTTCCCAGGCAACCTAGCTGGGCATAGAAGAGACCTGATGACTAGCAACTGCCTCTGTAGAGAAAGACTCTCACAGGCCTGGGCAGACAGACGGGGGAGGTGCATTTGTCTCTAAGGCTTTCCCCAGCCTCCCCTCCGGCCCTTACTCTCCCCTGTCATCTGCATTCAGATCTTGCTTCCTAAGATACAGCTTTCTTTCCATCACTCCCTGCTTGGTATCTTTACCAAACGCCTGCCTTGTGGGCATGGCTTCAATTGTCCAGTCCAGTAGCTTTTACAAATCTCCTAGGACAAGACAGCTTGGTACAGACAAAGCCAACTATGGGGCATGCTGCAGACAGATTTAGAAGACAAGGATTGAAAACTGATAGACAAACAAGCTGGGTGTAATGATGCAATCCTTTAATTCCAGCATTTGGGAGGCAAAGGCAGGTGGACCTCTGTGAGCTTGAGGCCAGCCTGGTGCGTATAGTGAGTTGTAGGACAGCAAGAGCGACATAGTGAAACCTTGTGTCAAAACAGAACAAAACAAAAACAAACAAACAAAAAAATCAACCAACCAACAACAACAAAAAACCAACAAAAAAGAAAATAGCTAAAGCCAGGTGTGGGGCGGGATATGTTTGTAATCCCAACACTGGGGAGGCTGGTAGGAAGTACAAAGCCAGCCTGAGCCATGTAGCAAAATCCTGTTGAGAGACAGAGAGAGAGAGAGAGAGAGAGAGAGAGGAATTCTATGCCCACGAAGCTGCAAGAGCCTTTAATGTAGACATTTGTGGCTTTTTGTTTTATTTATTTATCTATCTATCTATCTATCTATTTATTTATTTATTTGAGAATGATGATTGTCTCTAAGGTAGACATAGAGAGAAGACGGTAGGTTTGTTGGGGTGCTGAGGGTTGAACCCAGCGATTTGTGCCTACTAGGCAAGCGCTCTACTAGCAGCAGAGGATTTGGGTTTTGATTTGTAGTTCAAGCAAAAGACCAATGATGCTTAGTGTCTGACCGAGGGAAAGTCCATGTAACCAAGACGTTTTCTTCATGCTCTCGCTTGTCCAATGTTTACTTGTTGAGTGCTTGTTCTGTGTGTTAGCCTGCAAGTGATTCTGATGGCCTGCCCTTAGGGATGTAGCAATTGTTTACATCATCACCTGCCTCCGCCACCAGGTGTGACAGGTGTATGTGTTCTGATAAAGGGACCACCTGCCACCCCCCTGCTCTTTCTCTCTGTTTCTGCATTCTCTCTCTCTCTCTTTGTCCTTGATGTCCTCTTTCTCTCCCTCTCTGCCTCCCACCCCCCGCCCTCATGACTCGCTTGCTGCCCCTACCATTTCCCAGGTCCTCACTCCTCTCCTTTCCCCCAGTAAACCTTCTTTGTGCCAGAACTATTACATGACGTAATTTCTGAGGGGAATACCTTGGCATGGGCCTCACTACATTTATATTTCATAACACTGTGCCAGGGCAGAGGGACAGAGGTGTGATCAGGAACTGCAGGGGCCTGTGTCTGAGCGGTTACATACCAATGACAATGTCACTGTCACTGGGGCACGTGTGAAGGGCGCCTACCCTGCTTAGGGATCTGTCAGCTGCCAACCACCTCGTTTGAGTGCCTGTGTTTCCTTGCATATGTCGGATGTGCTGCTGACTTAGGCTCTGGAAACAGATCTTCCCCAGCCTACCCCTCTGAGCCCACCAGTTCTTTAAGGCTTATCCCGCATTTTTCAGAGTCTTCCTGAAGAGATTTCTAGTGAAGGTGGTACATAAATGTATATTTCACGTCTACACGCCATTCCTGGCTTCAAAACAGAACGACGGCACATTCGAACAATTTAAAGGACACTGAAACACAAACGGCCGTACTCAAAAATCCAACGCCATAAGTAATGTTGAAGCCACAGGCTGCCGGCTGTGATTGTGAGCACAGACCAGGAATTGTTGACATCTGGTGTAATAGCAGGGATTAAGGCACTCTGTGCATTTTCCTTGCACCGAGTGAAGCATGAACTCTCACTGGCCTCCCCAAGCCCTGAGAGGAGGGTGACAAAGGTTTCAAGGGACACTTCCCTGGAGTCCAGAGAGCACGCAACAGAGTAGAATGATGGGAATAACAAACCTTACGTTGAAGTAAGGACTGGGCCAGCGATGGGATCTTTTTCTGTTGCAGTGGGATGGAGCTTCTGAATCATAGGCAAAAAAGGCCACTGTCTGCACACTGGGACCTGCGAGGCCAGGATAAAGCAGCCATAAAATTGTTGAATCTAGAAAGAGAGAGAAAACAAAACAAAGCAAAAAAATCTATTCACAGTGGGCCTCCAACCCTCCAAAACACATCGGAAAATGAAAAAAATGATAGAAATATTGAGGGTGTGCATTTATTCAAAATAAAATGAAAATAATAGATTAATACTTTTTTTTTAAGTCCCTAAAATAAGCATGGTCAAGACTGCCCAATGAAATACAAGCAGGGCTAGCACTCAAAAAAAAAAAAAATGAGAAATTGAAACCTGAACATTAGCAGAAACAAGAACAGGTGGAAATGAAACATGAGGACTGCAAAATGCCGGGACGGTGCAATCACTGAAGTTAAAAAAAAAAAAAAAGTCACAATCGATAAGACAAACTCCAGACTGGACATATTTCAGCAGGTGGCTGAAGACTTGGAAAACATGCTGAGAAATTCAGAGAATGGAGCAGAGGACAATAGAGAGATTAAAGCCAAGATCTATCGGCAAGGAGAAGAGGCTGAGCAATTCCAGCTGGAGCAGGAGTTCCTGAAAAGGAGAGCCGAGAGCGGCAGATGAGAGATGTTTATGCAGGGATGGAGCCTCAGAATGTTCTGGACTTTCAAGACAGAAGAGTGCAAGCTGAACTGAAGATGGACGCTGTTTTATGCTTTTACGACTCGGCTGTGAGTGCCTTTGTGGCCGATTTCCCTTCATCTTGCTCACCCTGGGCTGTACCCCCCCCTGCCCTTCCACTAATCCCAGGGTAATTCACCTCCTCCTCAAAAGCATTCAGCTCGTGCTTCTTCCTCGGGAATGCTTTTTGTAATGCAAAACCAACAGCTCTCATCTTAAAGGGACTGAGAGATAGTTTATTCTGGAGCGCAGAAGAGTGACGACGGCCCAGGAACACAGATTTAACTTACCTCCAAATTCCATGCTCTAGTGTGGAAGCAGGCTCATGAAGTGGTTATAGTTGTATGGAACAAAGAAAGCCACAAATCAAAGGCAAGATTAAAATACATTGGTGGGTACGGTGAGATGGGGAAGCTTCCTATAGGCCCCAAAGCCTCTCTGATGTCATTTTGGTTGGTGGACGCTGATAGTCTGCTAAGTTAATAGATTCTGAAGTATTCTGTATATTAGTCACAAGCTGTTAGTTCTGATGCAGACGTCCGTGAGGAATGGCTGTCCAGGAGGGCTGGAATGAGGTAATCCGCCTCTGGACCTGCAACATTCCAGCCTCTCCACAGCACTGAAATTCTAATCAGCCAGCCAGTCTCTGTAGGCACAGCTGCTTTTCAGGAGTTTTCAGCCACATTTCCCACAGTTCCCTCGTCCCTGGGTTTCCCTTCATAGGTTACCATCTCAGTGAAACCTCCCTTGTTAAAGGCAATAAACATCTGCTTAGGAAATGAGCGACTGAGCGGTGGAGAGATACACATTAACCCTTTTCCCACTCACAACCTTATCCACCCATTCAAACCTGCTCCTCAGTATCATGTTGGGCACATGGCATATGTCTATTTTTTAATTTAAAATTATGAATTAATTTATTGTGTGTGAGAGCGTGTGCTATAACATGTGTGTGGAGGTCAAGGGGCAGCTTTTGGGAGTTGGCTGTCTCCACCCACCAGATGGATCTTGAGGACTGAACAGGGTAACTGGCCTTGGTAGTAAGGGCCTTTATCCTTCTCATTTAGTGATGCTAAATGCCTTGAAGAGTCCTGTCTGTGTCCTTAAAGCTGCCATCATTATGTGTGCTTATGAATTAATGACAGATGTACTCAATCTCTTTTCCCGAAAGCTTTATTATTCTGTATAATAGAGTAATGAAACAGAGGAGTCATAAAGCTGAAAGGGGGGAGGGGAGGGGCGGTTAGAGCACTTCATTCTCCGTGTTTTACATGTGAACTATGGCACCCAAGAAAGGTGAGGTGGGCGTGTGGCCAAAGAGTTGAGCAATGTTATAATGAGAAATCAGCTTTTGATTCTGAATCCAGTACCCATTTTACAATGCTACCCATCTCTATCTTAACTGCATTCCCAGAGAAACTGGGCCATAAATAATTCTGTTCCCCAAGGAACACTCTCCTAACCCCTATGTGCACACACACTGTTTCCAGGTAACAATGAATGGGTCACCCCACTTGCTTGGAAAAGTCCAGGCTTCCAGGTGCCACTTCATTAAAAAATGTCATTTTAGCATGTTTTTATTTCTATGGCTTTTTGTCATTAAGAGCCTATCATTAAAGTAATTAGAAGACTCTTGCCTGTTAATCAGTCTACATTTCAATAAAACATTTTAAAATTCACAGTCCAAAGCTGTTATCTTATTATTTAAGCATGAGTTCTATTATATAAATTGTCACCACAGCACTGCCAAGCAGTTATTTATGGAAAAAAATCTGTTAGCTTTTCCTTGATAAACCGATGTCACACTATGCTGAAGTTATTGAAGAAATTACAGGGAGATGGGAGACTGGGGGGAGGGGGGTTGGTCCCCATCCTGTCTCCAGCTCCTGCAGTGTCACTGGGCTCTGGAAGATTCCCAAAGCCTCTTTTGGATGCTGTGTATGCCAAGATGGCTGAGCAGGAACACGGTTTTGCTGTGGCAGTGAGAACTCATGGTGCTAAATTTTGGGTGTCATGCATACATATATATATACTCACACGGCACATGTATGCGGTGATGTGAAGAAAACAGTTTCGTGGGGTTTTTGTTTTTAAGCTGCTGTAATTCAGGCAGACTGCATTCCACTTGTGGAGCAGGGCTTAAGGCATTCAGAAGCAACCAAAAAGATCATCTCAGAACCAGTCTCTTCCAGGGAATGTGCTCTTCTGTTTCCTGCAAGCCTGTGTCTCCAGAAGCTTTAGCATTTTTGTGGGGCTTCCCAGCTTGCATTCTCTCGGGAGAACCTTTGCTTGAGCCAGGAGAGTCCTCCAGAGAGCACGTGCAGCCTTTGGACCCCATCCAGTGGGGTCCCATTAACTGCTCACTTTCCTGGTGGTCTACATGCAACAATCTGATTTCCAGACATAGGGCACCAAGGCAACTAATACGAAAGCCCAAGAAATCAAAGACAAATATTTTTGAAATCACTGTTGGGATTGTTAGGTATTTAAGATTTTTTTTTCCTGTCTGTTGGTTGGTTTTTAAGATAAGTACTTGTATATCTATGCTTGCCTTGAACTTAATATGTAGCCAAAGGAGACGGTGAGTTTTTGATACTCTTGAGGCTGCCTCCCAAGGGCCTCCATTGCAGGTGGACACCGCCATGCCTTGTTTGTGGGGCTCTGTGCCAGGCCTTCGTGCTTGCTAGACAAGTATGTGCCATCTAACCAACATCTTCATCCCCTTCAGGAAACTTTGAAGGTAATTATAAACTCTTTGTTATCATTGTTGCTTTGCACAAGGGACTTCATGACAAGTGCATGAGTTGGTAGAAATATAGAGGGAACTACGGGACGTTTGGCATAATTCTGAGATGCCCCACCTTCCAGGTTCATAGTCCTTTAAGTCTGGACAGACCTGTGACTTGTGCATGAGCGAAAGAACACAGAAAAGGTATGTGTGTGTGTGTGTGTGGGGGGTGTCACAACTGTCATGGTTATGTTATGTAAATTGCATCTTGACAGCAAACTCTCTCTATGCATTCTCTCCCTTGATGTCCTTGAGGAAATAAGTTTCCGTATGGACCCAGCAGACAGCACAGGGCAGCCTGTGGGTCACAGAGACAAGAAGCTAAGAGCTTCAGTCCAACAGCTTGTGAGGAACTTGGAAGCAGACCTTTCCTTGCTGAGCCTCTGATGAGATCCTGACCGTGGCTGACACACTGACTGTAGCCTTGGGAAGGAGCCAGAGCCCAATGCCCCATTGAGCTGTGCCTTGAGTTCCTGCCTCAAAGATATGCGTGTTGTTTTAAGCTACTATCTTTGTGGTGGCTTGTTAGGGAGCGAGGGCTAAGTAATACGCTCCTGGGCGATACAGGTTGGGCTGCATCCCAAAGCAAGGAACATAGAATTGAACAGTTGAGTGTAGTGGTGCATGCTTGTAACGCCCATGCTCAGGAGGCAGAGGCAGCGGGGTCTGGAGTTCTGGATCAACCTGAGCCGGATAGCAAGTCCTTGTTTGGACTAGGGACCTTAGCTGTACAGTGCTTGCCTAGCATACACAAAGCCCAGGGCTCAACCCTTGAAAAAAAAAAAAAAAAAAAAGAGGAAGATGGAGGAGGCAGAGGGAAGAGAAAGAACAGAAAAGAGCATCAGTTTGCATGCTTGTGGACTCTAGATTTTAGTTCTTGCTGTGTCACTTAGCATTCTGTGTAGCTGGGGAGTTAGCCCCACCTTTTCTTTAAACCTCCGTTTCCATGGTTCTAATTTGAAGACAGTATTTCCTACCGCATGGTCCTATTTGCAGGAGCAAGTCAGATACAGTATTCGCCAGTGTGCCTGGTAGATATGAAATGTGAAGTATCTGAGTGCCGATCACTGCCTCTGTGTTGCATAGACTTTAGCAATTGGGCCAGGTAGGACCCTCACTTGAGAGCCTCTTGGCAGGATCGCCGTAGCTGGCCAGGCTGGTTTTGCTAGCTGTGTTGTTTGTTCTAGTCAGGACTTTCTGGTTCTGGGAGACTGTGTGACCTTCTCTCCAGTTCTGGGAGGATTTTAACTCTTTGGAGTATTTTAAATGCTTTCCCTCTTGCTATGTAACAGGATTATTTGATTCTTTTTGTCTGGATAAAAAAAAAAAAAGGGGAATATGGGAAGGATGAGTTATTAAGGATCCCTTTTCAACTAAAGAACTATGAGGTTTCCTCAGAGACATGAATATGGGGCCTCAGTCTTCATACACAAGGTAACTCCGTATTCAGGAGAGACTTCATTGTCTGGCTGAGGACACTGAGCTGTCAGTCACACACGCAGTTTTTGCTTTCTTCATCAGCAGGAACACACTGGGAAGTGTGAGGTTTTCATCTGCCCCTTGAATGGGGTGAGCAATACTACAAACTTCGTGGTCTACACTGAAGAGGGTTCTCAGACTCAGGTCAGGACGAGCTAAAAGAAACTCATTTCTATCTAAGTGGCCTTCCTTTGTTACTCAAAGCATCAGTGAGATTTTATATTTAGAAGTAGTCTAGAGTGGGAGCCGAGAGAGGGAGAGAGAGAGAGAGACCTGTTTTGAAGCTATAGGATGGATGTCTGCTTGGTAAGAGGACTGAGTTGACTCTTCCAAGAAACTGTCCTTTTACAGATAACTACAGGGAGGGAAGGATCCCTTACTTCTTTCCCCTCAGTGCCTCCTTTCCTTCCCCTTCAAATCTGCCTCTCCTCCCTCTCTTTCCCCCACCCTCCCTTAAAAAAAAAAAAAAGAAAAAGAAAAAAGAGTCTTGCTTTGTAGCCCTGAATAGGCTGGTATCAAACTCACAGAGATCTACCTGCTTCTGCCTCCTGAGTAATGAGCCTAAGATGTGCCTCCTGAGTATGCACCAGGGCATGTGTCCATGCCTGTCCTGCCTTTCCTTTTCCTCAACAAGAGAGCAAAGCCCAAACACACTTCTGCTATTGCCTTGTGTACATACAGGCTGGTTGACCTGGACACAAATCCTGACTACTCACACATGGTGATTCTGTTCTGAGGTACAGTGGAAGTCCAAGATTTGCTAATGATTCCCTCAGGTAGAGGCGATGCCTGCTGCCTGATGTTGGCCAGACAGTCATGTGCGTCAGTTCTTCTGATTCTTGTAGTGATTCCACGAGGGAACGCAGTTCAGACAGGGCAGCTTGATAGAGGTCACACAGCTCATGGAGTTAGGAATCCAACACAGCTTTCTGAGTTAGTAAGCCAAGCCATAGCTGCTTCTGTGGCTCTCGCTGCCTTTAGAAAGTGTCTCTATTGCAGCTGTTTAAGCTCATAACCAGTAGAACCAAAGAAGCTGGGAGAAAACAAAAGAAAAGCTTGCAAGCTAGCCAAGATGTAGCTAGAGTCGGTTCTGCAGACACTTTGACCCTTGTTTGGGCTTTGGAGAAAAGAGCTCCCGATGATGGGACCCGTCATAGCCTGACGTGATGGCTGTTCCTGGGGCATAGGATGCTGAACTCTGATTATGCAGCTTTACAGAACCCTTCAAAGGAAGAGTGGGTCCTTACTAGAAAGTGGCTGTGTGAACTCCTGTCTCCGATCATGTATGTTTATGAAAATCAACCAATGAGAAGAGAAAGTGCTGTGATGGTATTGCCTATGGATGGGCCTACTTCTGACAAACCACATGGTCTTTCAGAACAGTACGATAAGTAAGCAGCTTTGGTAGTTTTATTTTCCTATTTTCCTTTCCAATCACTGTGATCCATGAGCCTCCCAGTGCCTATCCCATCCAACGCATCGGTAATAAATCATAAATATTTATAACATTTAATCATGAGGCAGCCAAAGAACTAAAGAAAGCGTTACATTATTCAGCAACTCATTAGGCACCCTGCATGCTGATGACCTGGGAATGGTTTCGTCCATCACCCATTGTTTCTCCCTATCACAGGAAAAACAAAACAACAACAACAAAAAACCCAACATTTCTTAACGTTCACACGTGGGCCTCCCTTACAGCAGATGTGGACCAAAGTCAATTAGACAGCATCATCCTTGGTGTCCTAGAAACGTACAATTTAACAGTAAACAATAACAAAGTGCATCCTCCGTGCCATCCCATGGTAGAAAGAGAAGGGGAAAGCCAGAGTGGGTGCGGAGGTGGAAGAGAGGAAGACAATCACAGAGCCCTCCCGAGAGCCAGGCATAATGGCTGCACCATCACATTTACATTATTAATGACTGCGCTGCATCCCCATTCCCACACTCCCTCTGTTTTATTACTTCGGAAGGGAAAATAATTAGATCTGCTACTCAGTCTCCAAGAAACACCAACAACGAGAACCATATGAGCGTGGAACAGAGGTTCCTTTAAGAGACAAGGACCTCATGCTGGGACTGTTCAAACAGGGTGTTCTCCATCAGAGAGAAAGAGAGAGAGAGACAGAGACAGAGAGACAGAGACAAAGACACACACAGAGAAACAGACACAGAAAGAGAAAATTGTTTTACTGAGTGGGGTTTACAGTTTATTTTACTTTGTACTTAAAGATCCAAGGTTTCTAATTAATTTTTTTAGCATACAAGTGGCTTTCACTGTAACATTATACACATATACCATTCCTCCTCCTCCTCTCTTGCTGGTCCCCTTCCCCTTTGCAAAATAGTCCTCCCTTCAGCTTTCATGGCCCGTTTATTCTATTCTCATTTGCCCACTCATAGACCTCTTCCCTCACAATCATCTTACTTTCACGTCCTCCATATGTGTGTGTGTTTATACAAACACATTTATATGTATAGACACACACATGCATGCTTAGATAAATGGAAATCTGGGTTCTGCCCGTGAGGGAGAACATGCAAAACTTGTCTTTCTGTAGGTTCTTTCACCTGTGATCACACCCAGTTCCATCTGTTTTCCAGCAAGTGTCACAGTTCCATTCCTCTTGGCAGATGAATGAAATTCCATTGTGCCCACATCACGTTTTCTTCATCCATTAGTTTGTTGATGAGCACCTAACCTGCTTCCCTATCTTGGCTACTGTGAGCAATGCAGCAATAAACACCGACGTGCCTGTATCTCTGTGGTATGCTGACTCAGTGTTCCAGGTGGACGCCTGGCAGCAGTATACCTGAGTCATAGAGTAGCTCTATTTTTAGTTCTTCGAGGAACCGACATACTAATTTCCATAGTGATAAACCAGATCCCATCCCCACTGGTTTTTCTTTTCTTTTTTTTTTTTTTTTTTTTTTTTCCTTTTATGTTTCAAATAAGGTCTCACTGTGTTGCCCAGCTGGATTTCCTTGTGATCCTCCAGTCTCAGCTTCCTGAGCCATTTTGGACTACAGGTATAGCACTCGGCAGGCCATGGGGATTTGAGGAGGAGTTTTCCATCAGAAAGGGTAACATTCCCTCAGGAGACAGAAGCCAAACCTCATTTTCCATGTGCACCGGACATTTGAAGGTTGGACTGAGCGGCCATGTGACCCAGTTCTGGTCAACGAGTGAGAGATGGCTGTGGGGAGGCACGGGCAAAGCGGTTGAGAAAACATTGTTGAAGACGTAAATAGGCTCGTGGAAGCCTCAGACACTGCCAGGAGGGTTGATAAAATGATCTCGCTTATTTTTTTCTTTCCTTTTTAAAATTACATTTACGTATTTTTATTTTTATTACTTTATTTATTTATTTATTTATTTTTACAATTTAACATGTGTACCCTTTGCGTTCTGACCACCGCCCTACTATTCCTGTCCACATTCCACCCTCCCCATGAATCTTTCTCGCACTGTTCATATCTGTTTCGTACTGTGACCCAGCAAGATTAACCTGGCCCATCTGTGGGACTGTGGGTTTGAGGCTATCTGTCAAAGCTTGCTGGGGACAGCAGTCAGCACGCAACTTAAGATGGTGAGGATTCCCCTTCTCCCATAATCTGTCGATAGCCAATAGTTCAGCGGTGAAGGTAGGGCCCCATGAGCCCCTTCCACGTCTCTGAATGGTTGTTGGGGGGCCTGCTCTTGTGTTGGCCCAGAGCTGGTCATTACAGTTGATGTGAGTTATAGGAGTCTCATAGAGTTTAGGAAATGATAGTACACACGGCACTTCAACCTAGCTCGTACGCTTCCTAGCCCCTCCCATTCCTTTGTTTATTATTTAGTGCGTGTATATGTGTGCATGTGTGTGTCAGAGAACAGCTGGCAATCAGCTCTCTCTTTCCACCGGATAGAATCTGAGGATCGAGCCCAAGTTACCAGTGTCCCTGCCAAGTACCCTTGCCTACTGAGCCGTCTCACTAGCCCATGGTATAGTTTCTTTGGACAAGTTTGGCAGTTCCTCAAAAAAACAAAATACTTACTATATATAGCTGGGCAATTCCTAGCTATGCTGGAGGAACTGGAAAACATGCTTCTATGTAAAAGTGCAAACACAAATACAGCAGCATTATTTTAATAGCCAAAGAATAGAAATCGCCCAAACGACCATATACCGAAGGGTATAGACATACAATGAAATGGTCTTCAGTTATAAACAGGACTGAATTACTAAGATTCCATTCACTGGACGAATGGAATGGATGAATGGACAATATTGTGCTGGCCAGAGACAAAGGCCACATATTGCTTAATTTGACTTATCCAAAAATGCCCAGAACAGGTGGCTTTAGTGGGCAGATTTTATTTGAGGATAATGGTTTTAACTCACTGAAAACCATTGGAATACATGTTTTAAATGTATGGTTTGTTATGGTATGTAAATTATATCTATTTAAAAGGGAGAGAGAGAGAGACTCAGTGGGCATAGAAGTAAGGCCTATTGTCCCCACTATGACCTTCTCTTCCTTCCTGGAGTGTAGACAAGAGGTCAGGAGGCACAGCAGCCACGTTAGGATCAAGAGAACAAAAGCCATTTGCCAAGTAGGATGAGCAGTTTGCAGGCCCAAAGCTGCTTCCTGTTTAAGATGTGGGTTGTCTGGCAGCTGGACGCCATCCTAACTAATACACCTCCCAACTTTGGACTCTCATGAAAAGCCAATTACCATCAAAATTGAAAAGAATGGAGTTCTGAAATGCAGTAAAACATTAGATCAAAAAAATGCCATTTCCAGGGGACTCTCCGTTTATAGGGCTATTTAGTGATTGTGCTGGAGCAAGAATTGGCTCATGTCTAACTTCATTCTGCTGCATTATGATGCAGTAATGAAATGTGAAATATATTCAGGCTGTCTTCGAGAAAAATACAATAAACATGAATAAGTTCCACAATGACTATTTCACTAAGCCATTCTCTGCAGTCAAAAGTGAAAAGTCTAATTTTGGATTGTTTCCAAAATTGCCTCATAATGGTAGATCCTCATTAGATCCCTAGGTAGGACTGAAGACATTTAAAAACTACAATTTGTTATGTGAGGAATAGCTATAATCTGAGTATAAGGGAAGCCATTATGAATGAAGAAGGCATGAAATATGTGGACATTTATAGCCTTCTCTGAGATGTTAGCAGGTTTCACTGCCACTCTGAAGCAAACTTTCTCAAATCTGTACCTATAAAATTTCCATCTAGTTTCACATGTTTTTACTTAACAGATCTCTCTCTCTCACACACACGTACACACACACATACACACACACACACACACACACACACACAAGTGTGTGTACATGCACACACACACACACCAGGAAAAGGAGAATTGGCTTGGTGGCCAAGGTGTTTTCTGCTCAAGCCTGATGACCCGAGTCTAATCCCCGGCACATAGATAAGGAAAACCAACTCCACCAAGTTGTGCTCTGACCTCCACACATGGTATCACGGCTTGTGCCCTCACACCCACACACTATACCCCCTCACACTGAATTTCTAAAATGAAAATCCTCCGGTTACTGATACCTACCTACCTAACCTACCTACCTACATACATACATATATATCTCACTATCCTAATGTTATAAAATTCTGGGATTCTGAATCTTAATGTTGTTGGGTGAATGTAGAGTGGTTAGATTTACTTCAGTTAGCGCTAGAGAATTGAAGTATAGTTTGATTCTTATGCTTGATCATTCTTGGATGGACTTCATTCATGTGGAAGGAAAGGTGGTCCCAATGTCTTCCACTCATTAGGCATTTCAAATTACCCAAAGGTTTTGTTCAAAGACTTAAAAAATCAAATTAACCACGTAATTGTGTGAGCAAATAACAGACAATTATGTGATGATTTTTTTTTTAATGGAGGTGCATTCAATAATAATACAAATTCAAGAGTGTGTACAGACTAAGGCACTTTCCCCTTCATAACAGTTTTGGGAGGAGGAGGAGACAGACTCGCTAGGCTTCTGTCAGTGCCTGTTTCTATGGTAGTGAAGACGATGACTCACTGTTCAAAACTGAACTGTTCCTAACGGGCCACACCTCGACCAATATGCTTCCCTGCTCTGCCCAGTCGCTCTATCAGTGTACACTCAACTGGTGTATCATTCTCAGCTGCACAAAGACCATGTGTGTGTGTGTGTGTGTGTGTGTGTGTGTGTACAAAGTATAGAATCGGACACAATTAAAAAATCATTCTTGTTTGACATAATTAATATGGCTTGATCTAACATATTCCTCTTTCACCCTTCTGACTATGGGAACAGGGCTCATGGCTTTCTTCTGGACCTCTTTTTGCATGCTAGTCAGTAGAGAGGCCACGTTTGATATAAACCTCTAAAACTATGGACAATAATTTTACAGGGAACAAAATTCTAATTTCAAAGACTTGTAATTTCTATACTCACTGCTTTTTTTTTTTTCTATCGATATACTATGACTGCTCATTAGATTAAATTCTAACATTTTGGCAACCAGCTCTATGCAGAGAACACGAAAGGTCAGCTGAGGATATTAGCAAGGCAGGGGCTGGGTGTTTTCATTAAGCCCTGGTTGGCTTTATCAGGCTAATACTGGAGGAGAAAAGTACTGTCACAGAAGGAATAGTGGAAGAAAGGTAGCCTAGCATTTGTGGCAACATATGAGAACACACTTCCTAAGTATAGGGAGGAGACATATGGGATTCCTCTCAAGCTTGAAATATTATACTTTTTAGGGAGAGAAAAAAAAGAAAATAATATGTTTAGCTCTACTGGCATCTTTGCTGATGAAAATAATCACAATAATTAGTCACCGCCTCAAAAATGCATTGTGGAGAGTCGCCCAGCCGGAACAATTACTTTCCCCACCCCACCCCCCCACTGCCCTTTCAGCTCTCACAGTCACATACCGCCGGCGGCCCACACAGAAACCTCTGCGACTTCAAGAGTCAGTTGTGACGCATGGTTCTGTGCTAAGTTTATAAATATACACAGATGTGATCACAGGAGAGTCTTGAGGTTCACATCCAAATGTTACGGCTCCCTAAAATAGCCGTGTCTCTGTTACGTGCTCCTTAATGATGTGCCGGGTTTTCATGTCTTTATTCTCGTGTGGTTTGTTTGTCGCTTCTCGGAGCTGTGTTGACGCTGAGAAGGAGGCTCCTCCAGGCGCTGGGAATGCGTGCTTCTTCCTGAAACCTAGAAAGCCAGGGACTTCAGGCTGTCGTAGGCATCAGATCTGATACCAGAAGAAAGAATGCTGCCTTTCTCCTTTCCCTTTGCAGCCTCCAAGTCTTACACAGACCAGATCCCGAGTCAAACCCAAGAGATCCTAATAGGAAGCGAAGAACAGTTTCTCCATCGTCCTTAGACTGAAAGGTCGATAGAGGGATATTAACAACGTCAAGGATGATAATGGCTACTTTAATGACAAGTCGAACTGTAATATTTTAAAGAAATTACCCTTACATTGAGATTATTAAGATGTAGGGCTGCGTTAAGGAATAGAACTGCTATGACCATGTGAAAGGAAGTAATATTCAGAAGAAGAAGAAAAAAATCACTTGGCAAATGCCATTTGACTTCGGTTGGTTATTGAGCATTATCACGAGCATCAGTTCTTATGAGAGGGTGATGGTCTGCCACTTGCTCTTAGCCTAGAATGACCTTGAACTGCTGATCCCCCTCTGTGGAATTAGAGTGCTGGGATTCCAAGTGTGCACCACTGTGGCCAGTGTATGCAGTGCTGGGGATTGAACCCAGGACCTCATGACTACAAGGCGAACCCTCTACTAACGGAGCTCTGTCCCCACTCCTGGGATATATTATTGCTATTGAGCTCATCATCAAGAACACCATTTCCCTTTTCCTTCCTGCCGCTCAGTCATTAGGAACCATCTAGAACTGTGGTCATCTGACTTGGAAAGTGATTTCCTAATGTGCTAACTTCAAAGGGACTTTGAAATCTCAGAACATAAGGCCCAGCCCAGGGTTAATCCAGCAAAGTGGTACTTAGTGGCCTGTTCAGGGTTTGTTTTGATGGGTCTTTAATGAGCAGTCATGCCTCACAGTTGCGTTCTGAAAGGCGCATTTTTCTGTGAGGTTGCTCGTATCTTTTTCTCTGTGTAGTTGCCATGTTTTTTTGACACTGAGAACTCAGTGAACCAGAAGGAAACAATTGTTTGTTTTTTCTTTCTCTCTCTCTATACCTGCCAGCACGTAGCCTCTCTAGCTCTTATGTTGGCTCTCTTAGGCTCACGTAACTGGTCTTTTCCTTCAAGCCAAAAAGGACTTCTGTCACAGAGATGGTGTAAGAGTGTGTCTGAACTACTTAGGATCCATTTGACTTTTCCTTCCTCTTCAAGAGAAGAAAGCAAGTGATTCCAGGTCCGGTGTTCGTTGGGACACTGAGGCAGGTTGTCCGGCAGGATGCCGCAAGGCAGTGTGTGTGTGTGTGTGTGTGTGTGTGTGTGTGTGTGTGTGTGTGTGGAGGGGGTGCTTAAGACAGAGTTCAAGCTCTCCCAGGCAGAGTGGGGATCCCTTATTAGTCTTAGGGGAATAAGGAGATTTTATACCCCATAGCTGCTCCTGATTCCTGTATTTCAGGAAGGATGTGGGAAAAATGAGAAGGGCGCATTAGTTGGGGTGTAACCGTTACAGCCATAAGCAGCTCTCCGATGTCCTGGAGTCTGACAGCCTGAACATATAACCTTCCTTGGGGAAAGGACAATGGCGCCTTCAGGTTTCCCGGACCCCAGCCACCTGCGGAGTCTCTTATGGGCTTAGAGCCTCACAGGTAGGCTCTGGGTGAGAAACTTGCCAGAGGCTCATGAAAGCCAAAAGCCACAAGCCACTGCTAGTGGTGGGCACCGTCTGACCAGCCTACAGCTCTGAACTTGAGAGAAATAATGCTAGGAACAGGAAGCAAAACGAACTCGGCACTGCTCACTCGGATTTGGTGTGGCGGTTGCTGGGCAGGCAAGCCATACTCTGCTAGCTTCAAAGGGAGTTCACCTCCTGCCATGCTGAAAAGCTATGAATAATGACATCATTGTTGTGGCTCCTCTCTAGTCACAGCTCTTCTGTACCCACATACCTTTGGAAGGTATATGTGTGGCCAAATATGGAGGTATTAGCCCAAGAGTGCAAGAAATAAAGACTCCATCTTTCCTAGTCTGCATGTAAGAGAGTTCCTAACAACTCAGCTCTCATACATATGTAAATTTTCTTAGCTGGAAACTATCACCCATTAAATTGTTCAAGGTCCCTTTTACAAAAACCTCTGTGACAAATTATTTTCAGAGCTCCCATGTCAGAAAATGTTTGCCTTTCATGAATAACAGACCTGATTTTTTTTTTTCTTACTGAGAGAAGAAAAGTAAGGGAAGTCATTGCATTTCTCTTTTTGCTTTGCTTACCAGGAAGCTAAAGTTTGAACATAAATGCTGTCTCTGTTCTCTTCCTTGTTTTTGCCTACATAAAATTTTCACCCTCCTTCTCTTTCCCATTTTTATGTATACTTTATCTGGTAAACTGATCTCATTCAAAACCAAAATTTGCAGGGCTTACAGCAAATTAGGAATAGCAGGAATTATTTTACCCACTGACTGTCTTGAAGGTCACATGCGTAGCTGTGGTATAGACCTCTTGACTTTCTCACAGTTCCTGCCCTGGTCGATCTCCATCTCCCACTCTCCAGCTTCTTGTTAAAGACCACAGGTCAGATGAGGAAGGGCAGTTTCTGTTGATCTCAGGATTCTGAGGGCTTCTGTGAAGGGGAAACTGAGGCACACTCAACAATACGGGGTGCTTGTTCTTGTGCTTTCATCTCTGTTTTTAATTTGTGGTATAAAAAACACATTTGCTTAATTAAAATTTGCTTTTTATCAGTAATAACCAAGCCACACATGGCTTTTCTGCATTTGAAATTGGACTCTGCTTCTTGAAGTCGGGCGTTTTGGGGCTGTCGTATGTACCATGTTCATAAATCTTGATTTTTCTTTTTTTAGACTTTCAATATTCTTCTTCTATCCAAATGGGGAAAACGAACCAGAGATTTTAGTGATTCACCGTCCTTAGTACATGAGGACTTTTCTCTCATGAAAAGATGAGAATAGAAGTCTGAGGTCAAGCTGTCTATCTCGTTTAGAGCTTAGAAAATGTGCCCATCGCCTGCTCTACAAGCGGGAGACTGTGCCTGGTACTGGAAACCTCGCTAGCTGCTCAGTGTTAGTGAGGTCATGGTTATCGGAGAAGATTCTACAACCACTAATTTACCAAATCAGCACAATCCCTAACAACAACCTAAACATTTGTCCTCATACCCACAGACAAGCATAGTCCTTACCCCTCATCAAGGAAATGTCTCTTTACAATGACAGAGGCTACAGAAAGCTACAACCAATTAATATGAAGAGTTACGGAGCCCAATCCCAGCGAACACAGCTACAAAATACAAGGCTCAGGGAACATTGAGGAACTGGGGGCAGAAAGACTGTACGAGCCAGAGGATCAGAATTTGTTCTGAGGTTGTGTCTCCCAGTAACGTCAGATGTTACAACCATAAAGTCTCACCAACATGACTGCCCAAACATAAGCCAAACAAGGGTGCTATCAGCGGACATGTTAAAGTGGCAGGGAAAGCCCACGAGGCCTAAACCCTACCCAAAGAACCACAAGCAAATGAGGAAAGCTGGGAGCACAAGAGGTGGTCTTCCCCAGGGAGGAGCACAGCAAATGGTTCTCCAATACTCAACCGTCAGTCCTGAAAACACACATACAGGTAACACTGTAGAGACTGAGCAGGTCATATTTAGGAATGTGTGTACATATATGCATGCAACAACATTAAAAACAAAGGAGAATGGGGAGGGGAATATGGAAGGGTTTGGAGAGAGAGAGGGGAAGGGAGAGATGTTGTAATTATTTTATAACCTCAAAAAGTAAAAAAAAAAAAAAAAAATTGCCCATCAGAACCTCGTACTTTAAGAGGGGCTTGGAGATATAAACTACTACAAGAAAATAGCTGTAACCTCTTATGGGTTACTGTTCTAGTTTCACTTCTGCTGTTGTGGTAAAATGTCACAAAAGGTAACTTGGGGGAGAAAGGGTTTACATGGTTTACAATTCCAAGTTACGGTCCCATTGTGGAGAAGTTGAGGTGGGAACCTGAGCCAGCTACTTGCAATACATCCGCAGTCAAGAGCAGAGGAAGATGAATACATACGTGCTCACCTGCTTGCTTATGCTCTGCTCAGTTTCTCCGCTCTTACACAGTTCAGGAGCCTGTGCCTAGGAAATGGTGCTGCCTACATTGCTTTGGGTCTCCCTATATAAATTAAGACAAGGCCCATAAGCATGCCTATAGACCAACACAATGTAGACAATCTCGAGTTGAGATTCTTCCTGGGAGGTTGTGTCAAGTTGCCATAAGTATGCCAGCTTAGGGTTAGAATCTTGGTATTCATAACTTGACTCCCAAGATTTTCTAACCAAGACCCTTAGTGAGCAATGACCAGATCTTTCCTTGGATATAGAATTGTTCCAGAGAACTTTGCAAGGTGAATTATATTAGTAATCACCTTCTATGTGCTATCCGTTTGTAACCAATCCATCCCAATCGTGATCTTAAGATAATTTGATCTAGTGGGCAGCACACACATACACACATACACACACACACACACATGAGAGAGACACACACAGAGAGACAGAGAGAGAGAGAGAGAGAGAGAGAGAGAGAGAGAGAGAGACAGAGACAGACAGACAGACAGAGAGTTTCATCTTATAGATGGGAAAACCCAGGCGCTCAGAGGTATCCAAAGTTGCTTGGTAAAGTTTTATAACTCCTTCCCAGCTCCCTGTCTCTCCTAGGTTAAAAAGCGCACAATGGTGTTTGCACTGTGGCTTGCTGTGAAGCCCAGAATGGTTACAAAGATTAATCGGCCTTAAGTGATTCAGAAGCACCGAGTAAACATGGGTGTGTATACACAGATGAACAGTCACATGCCAAACGGCTTCCAGCCCTGGGTGTATTTGAAGAAGGGCACTCTAGGAAGAATTTTAAGAGCTAAGCTCCAGAAGTATATGAGTTTATGCAACAGTCTTATTAATATTCTACAAAACTATTGAAAATTGATGAGGACACTACATTGCATCACTAAAAATCCAGAAGAAAGTAATGATTCTGTTTAATACTGGTCCTGGGGTCCAGGCAACTCCTAAAGCAAACAGTAGACAGTTTTGGGATTTCCATACAATCATTAATGTATTTGTAAAAAGAACACAGAATAGGGAGGAGTGAGGCTGCTCAGCAGGTAACCACACTGATCATTGTAGGAGGAAAGATCCAAATGAGGAATAGGTTTACAGACTTTTTTTTCCTTTGAATTATCTGAGTTATTGTCTTTGGATTTTTAAAAATATATATAAATATAAAAAATATAAATATGAGATAGACCACAGATGCAAACAGTTTAAAGAATTACAGTACAAAAAAAAATCAAACAGCTGGGCCATGGTGATACACATCTGTAATTTCAGCCCTCAAAAGGCTGAAACCAGAGGACTCTGATCCCAGCCAGCCTGGGCTAGGTTCTGCCTCAAAAGAGCAAAGCAAAATAAAAAGAAGCAGATTCCTTGTCATTGATCCTGATGATCCTGCAAGATGATGATCCCTCAAAATAATAGTCCAACTGATGCTTCTGTTGGTAGAGGCAGCAGGGACAGAAAGACCAGCTGCTGCTCCTCAGCCATGTTCCTCTGTTCTCTTCCATTTCTTAGGCAGTCTTGAACCCACTGCTAAGAAAGCACCCTGAAGTCTCTGAAGAATTTCTGCTTTTGTCAGCCCAAGTTTGCCTCAGCCTTTACGTAAGAAAAACCCAAAGATCATTTGTGTTGCAAATTCCAGTGGCTTGTGTGGTGGAGAGGAAGCCCGGACTGCCTTTTGTTGGGTAATCAAGAGTGGTCTGTATCTTGTACAAACATTCGTCTTGTTCAGTAGGAAAAAAGTAATGGGGTATGCAGATGTAGAATTCCTTCGGTCTTCCAGAATGTGTGGCCTGCTGCCTCTTCAGGAGAACCCCAGCTGGGACAGGGCAAGAACCTGAGGATTCTAGGTCAGAGTTTAGCAGAACTGTTTTGTAGTGAGTCCAGGAGTAAATATTTAGGCGTTTGCAGGCCATATGTATGGTCTGTGTTGTAATGATTCAGCTCCACCAAACTGCTAATGCTGAAGCAGTCACAAGAAAATATGATTGTATTTAAGTAAAGCGTACTAATAAAAAACCAGCAACGTGCCAGCTTTAGTCAGTTTGGCCCATGTTCTAAGGCGATGGTTCTCAACCTCCCTAAGGCTGCAACAGTTCCTCATGTTGTGGTGACCCCAACCATAAAATCATTTCGTTGCTACTTCACAACTGTGATTTTGCTACTATTTTTTTGACACTCTTAAGCAACCCTTGTGAAAGAGTCGTTCAACCGCACAAAGGGGTCGTGACCCACAGTTTGAGAACCACTGTTCTAGAGTTTAGACCAAACTCTTTCCAACCCAGAGTTTCCTTGAGAAGGACTCAGACAGTCCTATATCTGAACAGCTTTTCTTGTATGTGCTAGAGCATGTTTCCTTGACATCCTTACCTGACTACCACCACCATCTTCAGCGTGGACCATGGGCCAAAGCTTCCTAACTGGTCTCTCTGTTCCAACCTTTCCTTCCCTTCCTACCATATATGTGGTTGCCTTGAATAATTCTTCTAACATATAAACACAATCATATCATTCTCCAGTCCAAGTTTTGCCGAATGTTCAGAATAAACCAAAATGGTTTACCTTGACCTCTGTGGCATGAAATCCTGTCCCTGTTGTTTCTCCAACCTCACGTCCTGCTACTCTTTGGCCACACAAACCTCTCAGTGTTTTCCAAACAAGCTATGTGTGTTCCTACCTCAGGGCCTTTGCACTGGATTTTATTTCTGCTCCCAGGCATCTGCAAGGCTTGCTCCTTCCCTTCATTCAGGTTTCTGCTTAGCTGCCGCCATTTATTTCAGAGACCTCCTCCAACTGCTTTATTTGTTACACTTCATGCCTTGTTTTACATATATATGACATGCTTTATTTCACATTCTCCAGCGCTATTGTTACAAATGTACGTGTGTAATTCTTTTTATCATTTGCTCCCAAACATGCCAGCTTTACAGCAATAGGAATTTATGTGCCTTATTCACTACTGTAGTTCCTATGCCTAGGGCAGTGGCTTGTGTATATCAGGTACTCAATATTTGTTGGCTACATGATGAATATGACTGTCCTTTGCAGCTTTTGAAAATACACTCAGTCTTCCATGTAACAACCCTTCTGTTTGCACAGGCAAGCTCTGGATTCTTCCCACGTCTTCCAGGACACGGGGTCATGTCATAGTCACATTATTCCCCTAGACCCCATACTCCTTAAGTTTTTACTTCACCTCTGCCTGCCCATCAGATTACACCTGTACCTAACCACCCTGTTTCCCTTTAGAGACCTTTTATTCCCTGGTGTTTGCCCAGGCCCTTGTGAAAATCAATAAAACGCTGCATGTATGGACATTCGTTACTCATTTTAGTTGCTCAGCATCTGAATTCCTTTTATGACTGAGGACTCCCCACTTTGTGAGAGGGAGCCCCGTCTTCAGCATAAGATTTGAAATCTTCCCATGCTCCCTTTCCCACACACCTGTGCAAGCAAGAGTGTTGGCATGGGCGCTGGGTGCCGTCAGCCAGATGCTCTGTGGAAATGTCACAACAGAAGCCGCCTAAGAAGCAGCCGCTGCCTCATGAAGCAGCAAGTGTAACGTCTCAGTTAGCTTTCTTGTTGCCATGCTCAAACCCCACTACCAAAGCCACTGGGGGAAGAAGAGATTTATTTCATTTTGCAGTTCATAGTCCGTCATGAAGGAAAGTCAGGGCAGGGACCTGAAGGCAGGAATTGAAGCAGGTTGCACAGAGGAACATATTTTGCTGGCTTGTTCCTCGTGGTCTGCTCAGCCTGTTTCCTTTCTTTCTTTCCTCATTCATTTATTCATTCATTCATTCATCCACTCACTTTACATCCCTCCTTTCCTCCTTACCCTACTCTCCATTCCTCCTCCCTCTCCCCCACTTCTCAGAAAAGGGAAGCCCCCAACCCAGCCCAGCACATCAAGTAGCATCAGGACTGAGTGCACCCTCTCCTTCTTTCCATGTGGCCTGGCCAGGCAGCCCCACCAGGGGGAAGTGATTGAAAAACAGGCAACAGAGACAGCCTGCTTTCTTACTCAAGCCAGGATTACCTGTCCAGGGGCAGCACCCCACCCCCAGTAGGCTGAGCCCTCCTACAGCAATCGTTAAGCAAGAAAAGGCCGGATAGGCTTGCCTGTTGACCAATCTGATAAGGGCACTGTCTCAGTTAAGGTTTCTTCTTCCCAGATGGCCCTCACTTATAAGTTAACAGTCAGAAAAGCTAGCAAGCAAGCAAGTAAACAAAAAAAAAACGCCCATCAAAACGGGACAAAACCTAACTAGCACAGGCAGCAATGTGTTTCTGTCGGAGAGGCTGCAAGGCAGAGGTTCTAGAAGTCCTAACCTTTGCCCCTTCAAACTTGCCAGAGGAGTTTTTCATTTTTACATTTTGTATATTATTAAGTTTATTGTGCTAGAGTGTTAGCTCTTACAGAGAGCAGGGACCTTCATTTTGTTTATTTGGTGTCCCAAGCTCCGTAGAGCACATAGCAGGAGGTCAATAAATATTTGAGTGAATGCACACAGATAGTTTCCCTCCCTTCCTTCCTTCCTTCCTTCCTTCCTTCCTTCCTTCCTTCCTTCCTTCCTTCCTTCCTTCCTTCCTTCCTTTCTTTCTTTCTTTCTTTCTTTCTTTCTTTCTTTCTTTCTTTCTT
>NW_026585685.1:5004825-5030091 GCF_907164565.1 Psammomys obesus | reverse complement strand
TCTTTCTTTCTTTCTTTCTTTCTTTCTTTCTTTCTTTCTTTCTTTCTCTTTCAGTGAAAGTGCATACTCAGAGTCAGAGCAAGTCTCTCCGGAAAGATGCATGACCCAGAATTCTGGATGGGACCTTACCACTTGAATAGAGGGGAGAGTGTTTACTAGTTATAGACTCTGTGAGATTTTTAGATGTCACTGAGTCAGATGCATAGTAGGAACAGATGGTTTTGCAAGGATAATGATGCAGAGATGCCACTGTAATGAAACAGGACAGTTAGGAGTAGTCTCAGCCTTGTTGGTCCCAGCGCTAGGCTCAGTGGGCCATGTTGGTCTCGTATCTCTACTGTTTGCATGATCCCGCGATGGCTTGCTGCTAGACTGAAACAGCGCTGTGTTATCTCCTCCAGCAGGTGTTGTTTTTCTGGCCTCTTTTTCTTTGCCTATCCAATCTCCTTCACTTTTCCCCTCAGAGATTCCCTTAATCATAGGAGGTTGAAGATGAGCAGAAATGTATTTTCCATAACCAGTGCTGGCTGCCACTAGGGTGTGGGACCCTGTCTATCCTGGGAAAGGGAATCGCTGGCTGTTTTCAGGGGAAGCCTAGAGCAGAGCAGGAGCCTTCAAATGAGGATGGGCCGGAAGCATTTCAGGATCTTTGTTTAACATAGAACTGAAAATTTCAAGAAAGTTAAA
This sequence comes from Psammomys obesus, assembly GCF_907164565.1. Classification (NCBI taxonomy): domain Eukaryota; kingdom Metazoa; phylum Chordata; class Mammalia; order Rodentia; family Muridae; genus Psammomys; species Psammomys obesus. The sequence goes on along the minus strand of NW_026585685.1, from coordinate 5,029,404 downwards.
AACGTGGGACCCAACTATAAAGTGAATAATAATGGCTATCAGGTACCCCGAGAATGGTTAAAAACAAACAAACAAACAAACAAACAAACAGTTAAAGAGGCAAGGTGACTGTTACTGTTGTCCAAATGGTCCTTAGGTCTGTATAGAAATGATCTTCCTGTCTATATCAGCTTGATAAAAACTCAAAATCTTGACCAATAAAGTGGTGGTAAAGTAAAGTTACATTATTCTGATGAGACTGTGAATTGCTGCAAATATTTTTACACTTGATCTTAACCAAAAGGTTGAGAAGCAATTGCTGCAAACACTTTTAAATCTGAAGTCTGCTATAGTTTAACATGTAGAAATTCATCCCACACAGTACCCTAATTCTAACATGTTGTTTGCAGTATTGTTTATAACAGCAAATTATTGACAGGGAATCAAATGTCAATCTATAGGGAGCTAGTTAAATATATATTTGATTTTTTCATGAAGTGGTGACATATGCCTTGGCATGGAAAGGGTGTCCAGGACCCAGAATAGTTAGATATAAATAGTACCTAGTGCTAGCTCGCAAAGACTCATGAATTTTTTTTTCCAGAAAGATATATTCAAGAAAGTTTCCACGGTGATTGCTCTAGGGGAGGGAGGAGCATTTGTAGTCGGTGGAAGGAGGACTGTTTTATTTATTTATTTTATTCTTGCCTTTTTATGCTATTTGCCTTTTTTCCCCATATACAAAGTGAGTTATATTTTTAAGCAAAAATTAAATGAAATTAGGCATTTTTATCAATCAAGTGTTTTTATTTTATTTAGTTGTTTTTTAGTAATCATACATTACAAGAAATACATTGCAAAATAGGTAAGCCTGTACTACTTAGTGGCTTTATACATTGTCACAATCCTTTTGGAAAGAGATTTGATAGTAGATGACAAAAGTATATACATATTCATTTATCCCCTGAGACAGGCTCTCACCCCAAACCTGGAGATGGGCTGGCAGCCAGGAACTTTCAGCCATTCTCCTGCCTCCACTCCCCACAGTATTGGGATTATAGGCACAGCAAGCCAGGCTTTCTGTTTTCAGTTACATTTTTATTTGTTTGTTTGGGGATACCTCCACTAGAAAGTCAGAGAACAGCCTGTGGAGGAAATTCTTCCTCCACCATGTGGCCTTAGGGATCGAACTCCAGTCATCAGGCTTGGCAATAGGTGCAGTAACCCACTAAGCAATCTTGCCAGCCTGTGGAGGCTAATCTTGGTTGTTCAAGAACCCAGCTTCCTGGGCCTTTCAACATGGACTGAAGCCCAGCTGTTTCCCCAGAAATTCTCCAGGCCTTCAGTGTCAAGGCGGGACTTCTGAGGCACCCAGCCTCATGCACTGAGCAGCTACCTGGCTCTTAGCTTCTTCACGTACAGACAGCCAGTGCTGGATTATCGGGCCCTGTGGTGTAAGCCAATCTAATTAAACCTCCTTTTAAAATACATATTCATTGTGCTGCTTTTGCCTCGCTGGAGAACCCTAATACCAATTATCATTTAAAATCATTAAAGTGATAATTAAAGTATAGCATTAATAGAAAAAAGTACTACGGTGGATAACTTTGTCACAGCCATGTTAGAAGAGCCATAAAAAAAATATGCCAACAGCAAAATGTCAACATTGGGTAGCAAACTTTTTTTGGCGTACCCTCATTTTCACATTTTCCAACATTTATAAAATAAATGCTTATTGTTTTTAGTGGAAAAATATTCTCTAAAGAAGGAAATGAGATGCATTTGGTATGATTTGCTCATAGGCACTTACTCAGGCGCTAAGATAATTTACCACTTCAATTTCTAAATTAAACACTCACTTATCATTTCTAAAAAATTGGTTATAGCATTTTGCCAAGAGTCAGTCATCAAACTTGTCAATTTTTATTATCCAAAGGCATTAATTACTCATCGTCAAGTGATGCCAATCTTGCCTTCTGTGTAATGATTGACATTAACCCTTCTCTCCGCCCTACTGTTGGCGCTGGCAAAGGCCTGGATCCTAACCACACTCTCAGCCCAACCCGTTTCCCTTCATTCCATCTTCCACTCTGCCTTACGAGATTTACGATGCTGATCTGTGTTATTAATTTGCCTAAATCACTCCATTACTTTGTTGGCTCCAGATCAGAACAATGTAGACTTCTGAGGGAGCCTACAAGGCCCTCTTCACCAGACACCCCCCCCCTTACTTACAGACCTAAAAAATACCATTTTTTTCTGCCTTTTTGGCTCCCCTGCCACTCCGCACCCCCAACACCATCACCTTTTATGGAACTTTCTTCACTAGCTACTTCTCCACCTTCTTTAATCAGCTCCTGCAGGAGAGACTGTTCCCAGTCCCGCTTGTTAGGGTTTGGATATAAGCTGTATTCCTAAAAGGCTTGAGTATTGAAGGTTCCCAGTGCAGGGCTGTTCCGACCTGAGGATCCGAGGAAGCTTGAAGGTTCTGACTTCACTAGCGGATTGATCCCTTGATTGATTCATAGATTCATATTATGATGACATTATTGGAAGGTGGGAAAATCCCCTGGGCAGATAGAGCTTGTCCCTGCTCCGTTTCTGTCTGAGCTTCCTGGCTCTAATGAGGTAAGATGCTTTGCTACACTGCACACTCATGCTATTCCGCCTCACTACAGGCCCATAGCAATGGAGCAGTGAACTGAAACCTTGGAAACTACAAGGTAAGGTAAATCTTCCCTCCTTTCAAATAGTTCCCTCCTCTCAGGATAGACACTTAGGCACAATTTCAAAATCACTTTCCCAGAGCAAATAAACCAATACCACTTGATATGCTTTCAAGATATTTGCATATATAGTGACAATGTTAACCTTCAAGAAAGCCTGTCAAACAGGAAGAAAATGCACCATCCCCATCTCATGAGTAAGAACGAGAAGATTCAAGGTACATTTGTCTGCACTCAACTAGATCATAGGCGAAACTAGGACTGGTAGGTCCTGAGTAGGTGTTCTGGCACCTGAGTAGGTGTTCTGACCTCTGACAATTATCTCTTCCAGCTTTTTTTCTGAACTGTAAAAACTAGACTGCTAGATCTGGGACTGCAGATGAGTGGTAAAGAATGTTTTTAGAATTTTTGGAGACTTGAGGGTACCACCACCACCATTCTCTCTCTCTCTCTCTCTCTCTCTCTCTCACTGTTACATGAAACTATTCCTGGAGAGACATGAATAAGTGTCTACCTATTCCAAACAGGGAACGGACAACAGAGTGAAGTATGGATATCACCAAAGTCCAACTTGGTGAACTAATGAATTTTATTAAGGTCTTCTACAGGAATACGAGTGAGGGGTTAGCTACAGGAGCAGAAATAATCCAAAGACGGCTGCATCACCAAAGTTTATCTCAGCACGGGTGACAGCTCACAGAATCTGGGAACCCGGGGAACACTGCATGACCTTTAGGCAGTTCAACAGATGGGGAAATGTCTTTTCCAGGAAGCTCGGTTGGTTTGAACCTCTTCAGGCTGATCTCTGCTTCTTTCATGCAGTCCATCTCATGTCTGCTTTTTCCAGGCAGTGTGGCTGGTCTAAGAGTGTTTGTCAGCTGTCCTGATTGCCTATATGTGCTTAGGAAAGGACGGGTCTAGTGATTCTGCTCAGTTTCAGGGACTTTCTGAAGCTATTAAGTTGTTTACTTCCTGCGCTTAACAAGCTTCCCTGCAGGATAGAACATTTTACCTTCCCTCATAACATCCCATTAGCTCCCTGTAAATATCCTCTATCTTAATGAGCTCCCTGCTTAGGACATCCTGGTGCTGCATCTCTCTTTTAGCATTCAGTCTTAAAATATTCTGTTGTTTTGCCTCCCCTTTAATATCCTGTGTCTTAATCAGCCTCACGTAGAAATGGAATATTTTCGTCTAGAAGGAAACTTCTACACAACCCAATACATATGCCTGAACACACTCACATATGCACACCCGCACACGTACACACACACAATTAGAGAGGTGAAAGTGGGGAAGAAAGGAAATCTAGCTGATAGAGGAGCAGGCAAACAGCCTTAAAGGACTATTCTGCCTTTATAAATACTATTTATTGAATTCTCACTGTTTCAGATTCCATGCTAGGGACTAACTGTAAACTGTCTTATCTAGCAGTTTAGAGCCAGATCTGCCTTGTTTGAATCCCAGATCTACTGTTCAGTGTCTGGATTTGGGCATGTTGCAGTTTCTCCTTCTGTAATACAATGCTGATAACGGCATCTCCCTCATGTAACTATGGTTCATACTCAGACTAAGATTTTTTTAACAACCATGCTAGCATTTTTATTATTATCACGTCATCCAGTCCCCCAAAACATTCACATTTTTACCTATTAAAAAACTGAGCTGGGTGTGGTGGTGCACACCTGTGATCCCAACATTTGGGGAGGCAGAGGGAGGTGGATCTCTGACTTTCAGGCCAGCCTGGTCTACAAAGCAAGCTCAAGACAGCTAAGGCTACACAGAGAAACCCTGACACACAAGAAAGAAAGAAAGAAAGAAAGAAAGAAAGAAAGAAAGAAAGAAAGAAAGAAAGAAAGAAAGAAAGAAAGAAAGAAAACTGATGCCCACAGCAGTCAAGTTGCCCAAGACCACATATTATATAAGTGATAGTGCCAGCCCAAGATAGTTGGACACTAAAACCTGTGCTCTTTCTACATTTAGGAAAAAGAAAAAAAAAAAAAAAAAAGGCTAATGGCTAAGGGAAAAGGTGGGCCCTGGGGCCATATAGTCATTGGCCAACTCTTTATGTTGGTGATGTTATCTTGAGCTGGTTGCTTAACTTCTTTCAGTGGTGATTTCGACATCTCAAAATGATCAAACAGGCCCAGAGATTGCTCAGAAAAGATGGCTCAGCAGGCAAGGCTTTGCTGCCAAACAAGATGACCTGACTTTGATCCCTGGTTCCCACATTGTGGAAGGAGAGAACTGAATCTAGAAAGTTGTCTTCTGACCTCTTCACATGTGCCATAGTATGCAAAATATGAATAATAATTGAATAAATGTAATACAAATAATGATCAAATATAGCATGTTATATAGCTGATACATAGCAAATAGTCTCATATATTAATTTTGCTTATTGTGCTATCACAGTGCTGAAATTTTTTTTTCTTCTTTGAGACAGAGTTTCTTTATGTAGCCCTGGCTGTCCTGGAACTCCCTGTGTAGACCAGGCTAGTCTTAAACTCACAGAGATCTGTCGGCCTTTGCCTCCCAGAGCACTGGGAGTGCCACTATGCCTGACCTAGGAGCTGCAATCTTATAGTATATAATTATGAGGAAGGTTGTGGAAACTCTTCATGACAGCTGTGTAGAAGGCTCAAGATTCTAGGAGACAGAGCTACTGTCACAGCCTTGATAGTGTGAGGACCCTGTTGTCTTAACAGGAGGGCAAGAAAGAATGAAGAAAAGGAAGGAAGGAAGGAAGGAAGGAAGGAAGGAAGGAAGGAAGGAAGGAAGGAAGGAATAATGTCACTGATGTCTACTAACTTTACTTCGTGGTGTGGGCTTTGAACTTTTAATCCATGTTACTGATGAAATTAATATATAAATGATAGATATTTTCTAACCTGACTGGGGAAGGGATATCATTACTAATTCAGTTGGGACTTTAAAACTTGTCAAAAGCCATTACAACAACTGTCAGCCATAAATCCATGTCTGTCAAGAAGAATCAAAGTAAAACACTCTTCAGTTTGCAAGGTCTGAGCAAGGTAGAAATGATGTCTAGATATTTGTTAAGAGTTGGTGACTGAAAACAATACAGTCTAGAGATATTCAGGCCTACATTCTCTTTCCTTCTTGAAGGTTAGGAGTCATCTCCTGGAAGCTGAGACAAGACCAGTTTGGACAAAGAAAAAGTGAAGGGTACCTATTGTTTTCGCTGAAGCAGAACAAAAACCTGTTAAAAGCCTGGCTTACTCTGTTTTCTGCTTTACACACACACACACACACACACACACACACACACACACACACACCCTTTCAGAACAAATTGTATAATAAAGGTTCTTTAGTAAAACTATTATGCTGTACATTTAATGTGAAAGATGATGGTTACCTGGAGCAGGCAGAAAGAAAAGCTAGAGTGTGGCAATTGTATGAAATGAGAAATTTGTTGTCACCAGTGGGCAAAGCCCTGTCGTTAAGCATAACTTGTAAGATGCTGACCATGCAAGCAGATGTGGGCAAGCCATATCCAGAGACAGAACTCTGACCCAGAGCAGCGACCCAAGACATTTATCCATATTTGGAGCAAACAGCCCAGGAAGTAGTCTTATGCAACTCAAGAGTTGAAGGAATCTGGTCTGCTGCTCCCAGTGGCAACCCAGGAAGCAAAACTCAACCCACCCAGCATGCCAGGACTTGAACATAACTTACAACTTATCTTAAAATTGTAAAAATAAAAATTTTTGTTGTTTTGCAGTGCTGGAGATAGAAGCTGTGGTCTTACACATGCCGGGCAAGTGCTCCATATCTTCCCAGCTTGGCTGGGAAGGTGCTCAGCATCCACAAAGTCCCCAGAACCACGTACCAGCCATGGTGCCACACAGCTGTAATTCCAGCACTCCCGGGGCAGGTGGGAGAGGCAAGAAAATCAGAAGTTCAGAGACATCCTGGGCTACATAGTGAACTCAAGGATAACCAGAAATACTTACAAGACCCTGTCATCGTGTCATTGTGTCATTCGCTTCTCAATTATGGGTCCGGGGTCCTGCACACACCAGCTAAGTACTGTCCTCAGTACTCCAGCTCTGAAAATACCTCCACTTCTGCTTCACTTACATACTCCTAGGCTCCCAGCCTCCCTGAGGTCATTCTTGCCATTTAGAGCTTCCATTTTCTGTAGGCTAGCATCTGCCAGGCATCAGTGAATGACTCTCATGTTACAGCAAGCTCGGAACAAATGGCCTTTGCTTTTTTCATTTGTTTTATTATTATGAAATAATGACAAGACTCTTGGTTCTCAAATATCAACCTTAATTACTTTAAAAAAATTATGGCCATTGTGCAGTATGTAAACAAAGCTACAGACTTTGTGCACAGACTGTTCACACAGAGTCAAATAGGTGCATGGCGGGGGAAAAAAGAAAGGAATACAGAATCTGGGTGCACTGGCACTTGCCTGTAATCCCGTACTCAGGGAGGCAAAGGCAGGAGGATTTCTGTGCATTTGAGGCCAGCCTGGTCTACAAAGTGAGTCCAGATCAGTCAAGGCTACACAGAAAAACCCTATCTCAAAAAAAAAAAAAATATATATATATATATAATTTGTATAATATTCATTAAAATATCATACTACACTTCATAAATGAGAATAATGTAAGTACCCCTTAAAAGTATTCTCAGTGGGAAGTGATATCAAATATATAATATGATGATATAGCAAATATATGTCATCCAGGTCTGGCATGATAACTCAGTGGGTAAGGGCGATGGCGGACTGTCCCCAGGCCTGATGACCTGAATTCAATCCCCAGAACACACATAATGGAAAAAGAGGACTGACTCCCATAATTTGTTGTCTAGCTGCCATGTGCCCCATCCCTATACAAAATAAAATAAAATTTTTCGTGTAATAAAACCACACATATGATTTCTCTTTCCAGCCACATTTCCCCTGTCACAAAAGAATTGCCGTTGAAATGTTTTCTGCTCCCTCCTCTGCCTACCATGGTTCTTTTGTTGCTCCTTTTCTTGAGTCAGCTTTATTTAATAAGTCTTTTTGCTTTGAGGGGGAAAAAGTGCATCTTTTTCATCACATACTTCACTAAGCCACAGGACCAACTACATCATCTGTGCAGAATGAAAATGCAAAGGCTTCATCTTCAAAGTCATCAGCCACATTTAGATGGGGGTAGCTGAACATACGACCCATGCCAGGTGCTTTTGAGGCCTCCTAGCCAAAAAGCCAGCCAGCCCCGCCAGCCAAAAGTAACACATCCAAGAAGATATTCCTACCATTCCTTGGGTTCTTCTTCTCTTGGCCTTGTTAAGGAAATAAACTCTAAAATACACCATTATTTTCATATTGAAAACAAACAAACTAACTAAAAAACAAACGAAAACAGAAAATGAAGAGAATTGGGTCTGGTCTTTCTTTTCCTGGAAACCCCAGTGTGGACTGCACAGTGATCAGGCCCTGCACACAGAGGCTCTTCCTCCTTGCACTGGCCTTCAGCAGCCTCTTCCCCCTCGTGCTGGCCTTTGTCAGCAGCACTTTCTCATCTCTGAGGCTGGAGATTCTGAAAACCAAGCCTGGGGACCTCTGATGGGCTTTCCAGGAGTCTGGGAGGCCACCCTCATAGCCAGACTTCCATCCTCTTTTTAAGAGCAGAAATCTGCCTGTGACAGGCAAACATTAGGACCCTAGTAGTTCATAAACCAGGGTAAGTGTATCATTAGATAATCTGTTATTTGCCAAAAATAATAAAACTGTGCATCGAATAGCAAGTGGCCATGAATATTTAACCACAGCTGATGCCTTTTTTTAATGCAGCGTACTGCAGCTGTTATAATGTACAACAAAGACAGAGCAGAGGGGGGCACTGGAGACGAGGAGGCTCCTACTGTCTCTTTACTGTAGAGAGTCAGCTTTTTTTTTTTTTTAATTAGGAAAAAAATGAAGCGATGTTGTCGCACGGTTTCAAAATACCAACCTTCAGCAAATAAGACCTGATGATGTCTGCAAATATGATTATCAGACAAAAAGAATTCATTATTCATCCTCCTCTGGAATATTTATTGGCATAAAGTTCAGACAGTACAAATCCATAAAAGACCTGAAAGTTTCTCAGGGCAAGACTAAACTCGGACTGTTTTCTGTAAAAACTAAAACGTTGTATAAAATGACACAACAGACGCAGCCCAAGCACCGTGAGCTCTACACGACTTCTCTACCTTCGCCAACAGTGGCACACGAGAGCCGTGGGTTGCCTGAGGTCAAGGCACTAACAGGACAAGTCACAAGTCTGGCTTGTCGCCCCTCCATTCCACTATCACATGGGCTGTGTGATGAGGGTCGTTGGGAACACTTCAAGCCACTGTGTGCCTATTATTCAAGATCCTGCCTTGGAAGCAAGCACTCACCTCCCTAAACCCATTCACTCAGTGCAGCCTCGATATAGAAAACTGTTCATTAGGCATTATGAATTAATTAAGATCATTCATGAATTTCCTCCTGAACAATAATAACAAAGGCTTATTGTACTAGGCTATTTAATCACACTGTCTGTCATCTCCATGCAGACGCCGTGCAAGTCCACAGTGTCATGCTAACAGGTAAGAACACTGAGCCTCAGAGAGGTAAACTAACATGGCTAAGGTCACACAGTTATTGTCCTATTTGATTATGTTCATAAAATGAGGGAATGCCCAGCCAGGATAAAAGAACATATCTTCTGGTTGCTAGTTCTGCGGTGTCTTTGACCTAAACAAATGTTTTCCTGCATACGATCTACTTCCTCATCACTTTGACAGATAAACTTAAAGAAGGATTGGTTTTTGGCTCATGGTGTGAGAGGAGACAGTCCTCTCTGGAGGGGAAGGCATGATGGAGTTCAGAGTGATGGAAATCTACATCCCCAGAGATCATGAAGGAGAGTTTGTTAGCAGGGCTGGGATGTAACCTCAATACCTAACTCCTAGAGACCCACTGTCCAGGCAGCGCCCTTTTCCCCTCACCCACAACCACACAAGAATCAAATGTTCAAACACATGAGCTAGTGGGAAACGCTTCATGTTCAAACCATCACAGCTGAGTCATAGCTACATGTGCTGGGCCCCAAGAAGTTGGGGAGAGCTGTGAAGGTCCTTTTAAAGAAAATGTCCATCGGGCCAGCCAGATGGCTCAGCAGGCTGAGAACCGCAGCTTGATCCCTGTGGTAGAAGGAGAGAACAAATTCTCACAATTTGTCTTCTCATGCCCACCTGTGTGCTGTGGCACACGTAAGCATCACTGTGTTCAGCTACGGCCAGGTTCAAATCTACATCTTCAGGGCATCCTCACTCCTGCCTCTATATCAGTTCCTTTAAGCATCTTGTAGAAGAACGTCAAGGTAGCTCTATATGAGTAAGTGAACGTAATTACAATTTTTCAATAAAATAATAGTTTCAGGGAGCTGGCAAGAGAGATCAGTCAGTGGTCTTGCCACCAAGCCTGACGACTTTGGTTTGATCCCTGTTACTCATGGTGGAAGAAAAGAACTGACTCTCAAAAGTTGTCCTCTGACCTCCGTGCATGAGCAGTGGCCTCCCCGCTCCCCCTGCCTTCTGTCCCCACCCCCACAGAAATAATGAAACAAAGTAAAAATCCTCTCTAAAACAATCTTCAGCTCTTGGCCCTTCTAATATGCCCTGCTTGCTGACACATCATGAAAATAATGTATTTAAGTCTGTTTGGCACAAAGTATTTTTAGCTCTTCTCTATTTTGTACAGAACCACATTCAAGTTCCCCTACAAGACAGTTAAAGAAACTGGGATAGAGAAAAAGAGTGAGGATGTCCTTAAGACATGAACTTGATCCTGGCTGTCATTGAGCACAAGGGGCTTGTGTCTTGGTGAATGCTAAGACAAAATAAGGACAGCCAGGACATAAAAGAGTGGAAAAAAGATTTATTACCTGCAGCAGGCAAGGAGGCCAAGGGAGTCATTTCGAAAGCAACACTCGCCTCTAACAAAGGCAGCATGGGGGTTTCATTCTGGGAGCCTATCCGTGGTCACATGGAGGCGGCCCATTCCTAAGCATGCCCAGTTTAAGGTCACAGAGATTAAAGTGATGGGCAGGAATTTTCTGGGCATGCTCACCTTGCACCGTAAAGTTTTAGCTGAAAACAAAAGAAAGGACACTTTGTGTACGGTGACACGGGGATCCACGGCCCCCTCCCCACACATGGGTGCCTTACTTAGTGGCTAGCGGTGAAGTGGGCGACTCGCCTTAACACCTTTGTTCATAACACGTGGTCCGTGTCTCACTCTTCTTACCCGTAAACCAAGGGAAGGGCCCGCTTGTTGGAAATATTCAATAAAGTAAATAAAAGGCCCCGCACTGAGTGAGTGGAAGAGTCCCTCCTCACCCCACAAACTAATCTAATTTTCTATTCCACAGACCCTTGACTTTAGCCGAGCTCTCCTGTTGCCATCCCGTGGACACAAGTCACACAATCCTGCCTTCTTACCCGCTTTCCTCAGGCTAGATTATCTGCCCTGTCCCACACCTCCCTCCCCCATAGCTAAGAAGCGTCAACCTTAAAGACCCAGCTGAAGGCTTTGCTGCTGCTCTGAGACCCTCCCAAAGCTCTTCTCTCCTGTATTCCTGAAGCACTATTGTCTCGTGTCATGGATTTGATAGACCACGCTGTTATTAAACTTTTTCATGCTTGTCTTATCTCCCCAAAGGTGCTGTAAGCTTCTTAGGGGGCAAAGATGAGGGCTTCCTCTCCCCTGCCTCTCCCACTGAGATGATTGCTGTATGGCACCAGTGACAAGTGTTCCATAATTACAGGCAGCATGTGTGAAGGAAGGCTGCATCATATTGCATTTCGTTAAATTGTACTTGTCCGCCTGGGGGGGTTGAAATGTGAGAAAATTATACTGACAGTTCTTCCCTCTCTGATGTAGTTTGCCTTTAAAAAGATTATCTGTCCGGCCTGTTTTGTTTTTATACGTGCAGCATTTCTTCTCCGATATGTCAACACACCACTTAAAATCTGATCTGACAATAAGAAGTATTAAAGCATGTGTCTCAAATGGATGGGGGATGGGGAATCACCAGCTATGAGTAATGTTCTCAATTTATAGTATATCCAATTTGGGGAAAAAAAAAACAACATGCTTTTTTATAAGGTTGCATAACTGTTAACAAAAACATTTTCAGCCCCAGGATGTGTTTTGGGGGGGAAAGTTAGCCCTTCACTGAACTAGGAAAAATGTAAAAACCAAGGGCACAGCTTTTCTTGGTACACATCTGCCCTACACAGAGATGGCACCCAAGTGCATGCCAAATTTAATGTCCTCTCCTCATATAATGTGGGACGGAGGGCAGAAAGTCAACTGGCCCATTCTCATTGAGAGTAGTTCTTTCTAATTCTGGCTAGATGTCCTTGTGAACTATGTCAGTATTGCCAACTATTAATCAAGCAGGCCAGCTACCAGCCTCCAGAATGATTAAAGGAGATGAGTGAGGGATGATGTCACATACACTCCTGTACCTATCTGTTCTAAATGAAACACACAGGTCTGTACATTATCCACTTCCTGATATTAGTTGTTATAGTCCTTTGGAAGTAGAATAGTCTCTCAAATGAATCAGGAATACTAGAACGCCAGTTAATCTGCTGACTATAGACATACAGGGAAGTAAAGCAGGTTGAAATGGTGAATCCCTGATGCTTATGTTGTGTTTAGAGGTCTTTTCCATTGTCATAACTGCTCACATAACATCTAAGCTAGGATCGACACGTCACCTAAGTCTGAACTAAGGGCTAGGGGTGTAAGTCCGTTGGCAGAGTGCTTGTGTAGCATGGACAAAGCCAGAGTGGTGCATGCCTACAATCCCAGCACGCGGGAGGTAGAGAAAGAAGGAAGATCAGAAGTCCCAGGTCTTAAGCCGCTGCTCAAGGGCGTCTCAGAGACTCCCACAAGAATATAGGTTGCTGCTGTTGCCCTTGGTTGCCTCCCAGAAGCTGAAGGTAAATATCCCTATTGCTAAAGACACAGTGAACTTCAAGCACAGGACTCTAGGGCACAGAGCTGGGTCTGACCCGAAAGCCTCCTCCCTGAGGTGCTATGTAGTCCACCAAGGGAAAAAAAGCATTCAGTAGTCCTACCCAGCTGTGACAGCAATGAACCATCCCAACGATCAGCAACAGTGGAACTTAGATCCCGGCAGCAACCAATAGCTCTCTAGTTGCTGTTAAGGCCTGCTCAACAGGAGGAGCATCATGCCTGTTACTGCAAACCTAGTCAATCATCTGTGGTTAGTGAGGTCAGAGACCTCAGAGGAGAAGCTACTAAGGCCGCTCTTCCAGGCCAGCATAATTCCCGACTGCAGTCTACCTACTCACCCTTATACCCACAGTTAAGTGTAGCTGTCACCCCACATCAAAGAGCCTGCTATTCCCAGCAGACGGAGACCATTACAGAAAGCCACGTTAGTCAGAATGCAGAGGGCAAGTGACTCTAGGTGCCCAGCCCAGTTAATACATCTATGATCTAATCCCTACACTCAGGGCACAGGGAGCACAGCAGAAGATAGGGCAGAAGAACTGTCAGAGCCAGAGGACCAGGAAGTTTGCTGCAAGATTGAGTCTTTCAGATACGACATGGAAGCTGCACCCACGAAGAAATCACAACAATACAGTAGGTCAAACAAGGCCTGAGCAATGACAATAGCAGTTGATATGACTGTGGATAGGGAAACCACACAGGACCCCACCCCTAGATGAAGAGCTATAGGCAGTTAAAGATTGCTGAGAGAGGGAGAATTGGCCTGCCCTAGACATGAGCCCCTCTAAAGGGTCATCCAATCCCAAACTGTCCATCCTAAAAAAAATACACATACAAGCAACACTAAATGAATTAAACCATTTGCATTTATCTATTTCTTCACATATACGTGCATGTAACAATAATTAAAGGATAAGAGGTCATGAATTTGAAAGGGAATCAGGAGGGCAACACAGGAGGGGTTGGAAGGAGGAAAAGGAAGAAGGAAATGATGTAAATATATTTTAATTAAAAAGTTCAAAATCCTCCTCAGCTACATAATGAGTTAGGGTACATGCAATTGTCTCCGAGGCAGAAACAAACTGAAGAAAGGTTGTATAATTTCAATCACACAAAAATAAAATTCTTTAAGATACATGAACTATAACATCGATAATCCAGTAGGAATGTTTAAAACTTCAGTTGCTAACAGTTCAAATTATTTTTTCATTTTTTTAGGAGTGGAAAAAAAAAAAAAAACCACACACAAAACCAAACGTTGAGAGTAATCTGACTCTGTCATCTCTGCCAAGCTAATAAAAAACATAATTTCAAGCTAATAATTTTAAGTTGTAAATATGTACTTTGTTTCTTCTCTTACAGATTTATTTTGCTGCTGAAGTGAGATATGAGAATTAAGATCTATAAAGTAGAGTTTTTAATCAGAAGCAGAAAAAAATCATTTTGAGGACAGGAATGAATCTTGACACTTTAATTACAAGTTCAGTGGAAAGTTTGGGAGTAGAATGTGAGCCTGAACGTTATTATGTTGTCATTAAGAATTAATGGCTGCACAGGAAATCAGTTTGTAGTAGAAATGGTAAATTACATAGAAAACTTATAGAGATGCTGTCTTGTGATAGCCAAGCGTTTTCCTCATAATTTACTTGATTAAAAAAATCTTAATGGCAGGGCTAGAAAGATGGCTCAGTGGTTGAAAACACAGTCTAGGGAGGGAGGGTGGGATCAGGAGGGGATGAGGGAGGGGGCTACAGCGGGGATACAAAGTGAATAAACTGTAATTTATAAAAATATAAATAACATTTTAAAAAGTGAAGAAAAAAAAGAATACTGTTTTCCCAAAGGACTTGGGTTCAATTCCTAGCACCCACAGGGCAGCTCATAACTGTTCCAGGTGATCTAACATGATCTAACACCCTCACGCAGACATGCACATAAAATAAAACTAAATAAAATTTAAAAATATGAATGGTAGAAAATTTATGAAGAGATAGGTGGGTTTTTTTTTAATGGTATTATGTTAACACCGGCAAGATTTTTCTTAGCGATTCTAATCGTGCTCATCATAATACCATTTGTAGTATGAAAAAGCTAGAAGTGGGGCTGGAGTGATGGCTCAGTGGTGAAGGGCACTGGATTCTCTTCCAGGGGACCCAGGTTCAATCCCCAGCATCCACACAGCACATGTAAATATATGAAGGTAAAACAATCACACTTACAAAATAATGCAGTAATATAAAATTAAAAAAAAACTGGAGACAATCTAAGTATGAAAATGCATAAAACATACGGTGTATTCAGTTGGTGAGTTATAAAATTGTTTAAAAGGATGGCTACAAATACGTCGCAAATTGAAAATGGAAAGGACGAATTCTTAAGTTTTACAGATGTCAATACTTATTGATGCAATAATCTTACAATCTGGTAAGATGTGCACAAGAGAAAGCAAGGGAAGAGAAACAGAAATGTTTGTGCGGTAAGTATGGATTTTTTCCCCTAAATTTTATGTGTGTGTGTGTCTTGCCTCCATGCATCCGTGTGTACCGCATGCGTGCAGTGTCGCCGACACCAGAACAGGGCACTGGATCCTCTATAATTAGATGGTTGATTGTGAGCCACCATCTAAGTGCTGGGAATTGAACCCAGGTCCTCTGGTAGAGCAGCCGGTGCTCCTAACCGCTAAGCCATCTCCTCAGCTCCCTTTTTCTAAACTTTGTGTAATTTTAAAATTCTACTTATAATCTTTTTAAAATTAATTTGTATTATTAAAACACTGTCGCGTGTAGTTTGTAGTTTGAGCTTATGAGACTGCCAATTTTCAACCTTTTTTAATCTACCAAAATAGTAATATATGGTTCAATCTGATAGTGTATTCTCAGTGTCTAACTTAGGAAGTGGAGCTTCTTGAGAAATAAAATTGCTAATGACTATTTTTTACACCATTTTTTTGTAGTGTTAGAATCCAAGGCCTGTGCGTGCAAGGCAAGCACGCTCAGCTGATCTCCAGCCCCCTTAGCTCCTATTGTAAAATGTTCCCCAATCTTTTAAGTCTTTCTGAAAAGTATCAGATATCAATTAACCTGAAAACCAAGTTCGGGAACCATGACTCCCAAGTAATCCAGGTTGAAGGGAGGTTTCCCGATTTTTAAGAAAAGGAGTTTAGTTCAGGCTGCTGTGAGTTAAGAAAGAAGCTTTGCAACTGCATCTTTTTAAGTGAATTTGCAATTAAGTGTCATGTTCATTTTTTTAATCATCCGATGGCCAGTATAAAGTAAAACATTCATAATTTAATAAGTAAATTTGCTTCTAACCTGTTCTGGGAATGACATTTAAATTGCTTCGTAGTCTGTGATTACTCAGAGATAATTAGTCCTCCAAATATTACTGTAATGAAAACCATGGGCTTAATGAATCATACAAATTCAAACGGAATCTTTACTGAATATTTAAGTTCAACATAAAAAAAAAATGTTTAACGACTGGTTAGAATTTGAAAAACTGTATAGGGTGAGCCAGGCTAGGCAGGTGTGACTGTGAAGGCTTCGTGAGAATTTTGTACAGCAGTGCTAAGACCGAGAAATTGTTTAAGGTGTGAATAGTCTTACCTTTGCTCTACAGTGGCTTCAGTCAAGTCTTTGACATTATGGATCAGTTTCTGGCTTTCAGTGAAACAGCTTGTGGTCTTTTACGACATGTTTAGCAATAAACTTAAGCTGTAGAAATATGACTTTCTGTTTGTTTGCTTTTTTAGACGGAGCCCTGTCTGCATAACAGAGTCCTGGCGGTCGGTGCCTCTGCATCCTGAGTGCTGGGATTACGGGCTTGTGTCACCACCAATCAGCTGAACCATGACTTCTTGAAGAAACCAAAGCATTTGAGTGTGTGTGTCTGTGTTCATGCTCATAATCTTTGCATTGAGCATTGTACCCTGTGCAAATAAAAAGGTGACGGACAAATGTTTGCATTGGTTGACCAAGTTGATTAAAAACAGAAGCACAAAGAAAGTTCTTGATGAGGAAGCTCTGTGGCTCTTCACCTTGGCTCAGGCCTGCCTCAGTGACTTGGATAGAGAAGAATGGGGCATATTAAAGAAATTCTCTAGGGAGTACAAAGCTCGTAGGATAAGCCAATGACAACAAGATGTTATATCATTTTAGACTTGGAATGAGGATAGGAAGCCTGTGGGAGGAAACTATGTGATGGTAAATGTAAAAATCCTCTAGTTGACTTTCTTGAAACATGAGCTGTCACTCTCTGGTCCATAGGCTTTTATTTATAAGATCTCCTTTCCTCAAGGAAGGCTTATCAGATTTTATCCTTTTCCCAGCTAGCCAAAGACAAGCGGGCCTTTCCTCCTGTGGTAGCCACTCTTCCCAACCAAAAAGGTACTTCCTGTCCTGTGAAATCCCTCAAAACACTCAGCCTTACCTTGACCAAGTGTGTGATGTTCATCTTTGAAGACCTGTTTTCACATTGTCTCCCATCTTTGCAAGTGAAGAACCCACAGCAGGGATTTTTTCTTTTTTTTCTGTCATCACTGGGGACATTTAGGCTTTAGGCCTGTTTGTCTATTCAGTCGATTGTTCATCCCTTCAGTAAATGCTGAATGGGGAGCATGTTGTTACTCCTGCACACTGGGTTAGGCACTTGGATGCAATGGTGAGCAAAACTGGAAAAGGGCGGCCCTTTCCTGGAGCCTGCTGGCTAGTCAGGGGGAGAGACCCACGAAGAAAACGTACACTGGTAAAATCCTCTTAATCTGAGTGATCAAGAGATGTATATGAAAAAGATAGACTGCATATATTATTGATGGGGAGATGAAACGGTGAAGCCATTTTGAAAAGGTACTTGGCAACTGCCTAAAAAAAAAAAAAATTATTAAATTAAGAATTCATTACACTACCCAGAATTTAACTCTTAGAACTCTTACAGAAATGAAAGTATATATAGACTCAGACTCGGACATGATACAGATTTCTGTTCTTTCCAACAGTATTTATTATCTGTCTTTTTGTTGTTATTTTTTTTTTTTACCTTTTTATTGATTCTTTGTGAATTTCACATCATGTGCCCCAATCCTACTCATCTTCCTGTTACCTCATTTATGTCTTCCCTCTGCCCTTGCGACCTCTCTCCCCCAAACAACAACAACGCAACAACAGAACCTCTTACCGTGGAAGCTGCAGCAGGCCAGGTACGTCCCACAGTACACCCCTTTGCCCAAACAGCTTGACTTGCAAATGTTCATTGCAATGAGTCACTGGTCTGGTTCGAGGCCCCTGGCTTCTGCTACACCATCAATGCTGGATCCTCACCTTATCTCCTCTCGGATATCTTGTTGCCCTGTGTCATGAAGACCCTGCAGCTTTGGATCTGCAGGACTGGCCCCTTCATGCACTCCAGTGGTTTATAGATGGGGTGGATGTTGGGGTGGATCAACACAGAGCCCTGGATCTGGGCCTGGGTGGAAGCTGAATTGGTCAGCTTGTCATCTCCCCTGTGCCCGTGCCGTTAGTGCCAGCTCTCCCACGTCTATGCCACTAGGGCCAGCTCTACTGTGCTGCCTAGGGGAGATGTGAGGCTCCTCTCCCGAGTGCTACTTCGCATGAGGAGTGGGGTTACCTGTCTTTTTTATTACAGACATTCTAGTTGATGTGAAGCAGTATCTCCTCATGGTTTTAACTTGCATTTCACTAATGAAATCTCCATCTATGACTGAATGTTTTGGGGCTCAGTTTGTGCAGACCTTCTTCAGAGAAACACAGCCACTATGGGTTAAAGAGCACCATGGCTACGTCATGCCCATAAGACAGCATTTTAGGCCCTCCTTCCCATCATTTGGCTCTTACATTCTTTCTGTCCCCTCTTCTGTAATGTTCTCTGATTTGGCCTTTTTTTTTTTTTATGGGCTGTCTCATTACTACTGAGTTGTAAAAGAAATGAAAAGAAATATCTTTATATATGTATCTGGAATATAAATCATTTATCAAGAGTTTTTTGAAATACTTTGTTTAATCTTTTTTGTTTAATACTTTCGCTTTTTTTGTTTTTTGTTTTGTTTTTTGTATTTTCATTATCAAAGTCCACCAGGTGTTTTGTATGGAGTGTGTTGAATCTTCAGAGCAATTACACTGTTTTTTAACTTGGCAGCAAGACTCATTCAACATGGAGTGAAAGCTGAGTTAGTTTCCTTTGCTATCCCAAGAGCATGGGTGCTCTGCACATTCCGGGGGTGAGATGCAACAAATAAGGAAAGTACTTATGTAAGGAGGAAGGCAGAAAATTTGGTGCACAGTAGAAAGGCAGCGGTTATATTTTTTTCTTTTATTGTTGAGATTATACTATAATTGCATCGTAATGGATACTTTGAACAAATGAATAACCAAAGACTGCTATTGTGGTTTCCTTAAAAACTCTTTTTGTAGCTTAAATATTTTACATTTTCTCAAATGCTCTGCAGACCTTTATTCTGGTTACTCTCCATAGACATAATGTTTCTGATAAAATGTGGAGACAGAATTCTATTCAGTGGACTGTGATATATGTGGTATGAAGAATGCCAAAGTCAGTAATCATCATTTCACAACATTTGAACATCATATGGTCCTTAGTATTGTCTAATACTGAATATGTTTTAAAGCATTGTTGTAGCAAAAACCATATTTCAGGTTGCAGGAACATGTTAGGAAGCTACAGTAATCAAAACATCATTGTACTTACATTCAAACAATGGACTGGAAATAAACCTTACCCATGATACTGACAAGGACCTCGGTGCTATGTTGTGAGAAATGGGAATCTTTTCAACAATGGTACTAGGAGAATTAAATATCCATGTTAAAAAATGAAATTGGGCTCATACCTTACACCATAAAACAAAACAAAACCCTCAAAATAGGCTTAGGACCTGAGCTGTCAGACTTAAAGTTGCAAAAGTGCAGAAGACACACAGGAACAAGCTTCATGGTGCTAGATGTGGCCTCAAGCAAGGGTGCAGACAATAAGCTGAGAACGATAGCTGAACTGGCCGTGGCATGTTTTGAAATTCTGTTACAGACATAGGAATGATGAGCGGAACACAAGGCAACCTGCAGAACGGCGCGAAAATCTTTGCAAACCATGGATCCAAAGAGGATGCGCAAAGAATTGACACAACAACAACACAAGGCAAAAGAAGCCAGTCAAGAATAGGCAGAGGACGTTTCTCCAAGAAGTGCTGCATATACACGTGTGCGTGGTCACAGGCGCAGGGACAAGTGCTCAGCATCTCTGCTCGTTCACGGAGTACACAGCAAAGCCACAAGGAGCCATCTCCTTGACCTCATAGGATAGCTGCCAATGACAAGAGAGGGGAGGAGTGCTGGTGAGCACGTGGAGAAGTTGGAACCTTGGTGTCCTGTTGGTGGGAATGCAAAACGATGTAGCCGTTACGCAAACAGTACTGTCTTCTCAGCAAATTAAAGAGAGAATTACCGTATGATCTTACCTGTGTGAGTGAGACTGAAAGCAGGCCCGAGAGGTGTTGGCACACTCACGTTCAGGACAGCACTTTTCACGGTGGTCAAGAGATGAAAGCAACCTGGGTAGTCAACGATGGCTGAACGCCCAGTGGAGATACGGTTCGTAATAATAATAGCAGATTCTTATTCAGTCTCAAAATGAAAGGAAAACATTCAGCCACGCAGGGGAAAAGGGTCCTGTTACATGCTATAACGAGGACATCCTAGTAACCGAAATCAGTCACAAAATGATAGGCACTGTACGATTTCATTTACATGTAGAAGGTAAAGAAGTCAAACTCAGAAATAGAGAGCAGAGAGGTGGCTGCCAGGCACTGAGGGTGGGTGGGGCTGTAGAGGGTTGTCCGGTAGATAAGGTTCCAGCTTTCGCAAGTCAAAAAGTTCTAGCTGTACAACAAGGTACACAGAGTTGGCCCACTGAACTGTGCACTCAAGAGTAGTTAAGATACAAACTTTAATTTTAGGCAATTTGATTTTCCCAAGAAGCAAACATCTTCAAACACTGGTACTGGTTGTCCTCTCAGTATCTGCCAGTATTGTCTTTAGAACAAAAGAAAAGTCCTCAAAGCTTGGGTAAACTAATGTACAAATCTGAAGTGATCTAATCAGAAGCACCTATTATAGACAGTTAGCCCCTGGTTTAATGTTTTATAATTTTATCTATACCCACAATAGCAGTTTGCTTTTTAAAAATATACTCATAATAAAATGTTGGAAAACTAATCTCTTTAACCTCAACGAAGATTTCACAAATTGTTTTGTTTGGTTTGGTTTTTTTGATACAGTTTATCTGTGTAATATCCCTGACTGCCCTGAGCTCACTTTGTAGACCAGGCTGGCCTTGAACTCACAGAGATCCACTTGCCTCTGCCTCCGGAGTGCTGAGATCAAAGGCATGCACCACCATGCCGGTGAATTTCTTTTCTTTTCTTTTCTTTTCTTCTTCTTCTTCTTCTTCTTCTTCTTCTTCTTCTTTTTTTTTTTAATTTATTTACCTTCAATTTATGTGCATTGGTGTTTTGCCTGCATATATGTCTATGTGAGATTATCAGATCTTGGAGTTACAGACAGTTGTGAGCTGCTATGTGGGTGCTGGGATTTGAACCCCAGTCCTCTGGAAGAGTAGTCAGTGCCCTTAACCTCTGAGCCAATTATCCAGCCCCATGAAATTTATTCTTAATTTTTAAAAGTATGTGTATGTGCTGGGCGTGGTGGTGCACACCTTTAATTCCAGCCCTGGAGAGGCAGAGGCAGGCGGATCTCTGCAAGTTTGAGGCCAGCCTGGTCAACAAAGCAAGTCCGGAACAGCCAGGACTCAGAGAAACCCTGTCCCGAAAAACAAAGCAAAACAAATCCATAATTATGTGTATGTATTGGGGGAGAATGCGCATGTGAGTGGCAGGTGACCTTGGAGTTCTGAAGAGGGAGTTGCGTCTCCTGGAGCTGAAGTTATAGGCAATTGTAACCGACCCAGTGTGAGCGCTGGGAACTAAGCTCAGGTCCTTTGTAAGAGCGGTTTGTGCACTTCTCTGTGGCGCTGTCTCTCCGTTCTCCCAGTTCGGATTTAAAACCTGCGTGTGACTGATGTATGTGTACACTTTCACATGTACATGGAGGCCAGAAGTTAACGCTGGTGTCTTCTTCCATCCGTCTTCACCTTCTGTTTTGAGACAAGTTCTCTCCATAACCCTGACTGTCCAGAACGTTTTGGTCAAGTTGCTGCAAAGAACATAGATGTGCATTGCCATGCCTGGCTTTTTATGTGGATGCTAGCGGTCCAAATTCATGTCCTCTGGCCCTCGCAGCAAGTGCTTTGCTGACTAAGCCATCTCCCCAGGCCACGTGTGGAAAGTTTTAAAGAAATCTTTAGACACTTTCAGAACTTCACGCAGTTTGCAGAAAGAATGCTTCGAGTATTTGGTAACAGCATTCAGCATTTGGATCATTTGCAGCTTTCTTTACCTCCTCAGTTTAATTGCAAACACCTTCAACAGAGCGATAGCAAACTAATTAGCAATTCCTTTTCCTCAAAAAAAAAAAAAAAAAGCCCACTCCTAATCAAGGAAGATAATCATTTTTGATTAAACAACAACCAGAGTTATCAAATGTAAATTTGCAATTGATTACAGAAAAAAAAAAAAAACATAGCATGTGCTTTTCCTCTTAATAACAGTGAACATTATTGCTCCTCCACTCGGTTATATTTAGTTTCTTGGATTAATTTAGGCTGATCCATCTCTTTTGATGGTGTGCTCCCCAGGGACGTCTATATTATTTCCCGGAAGAATAATCTCCATGCAAGTAAAATATCCAGATGCAAAGTATGCATGCAGTAAAAAGAACTCTGGCAGTTGCCCAAACGTTGTAATAATTGGGTGCCACTGACGTTCTATTATTTAGGCTTACATATCTCTCAGGAAATAATAAGGTCACAAGGAGCAATAGTCAGTCCTAAGAGATACAAAGCTGACTGTCTAAAAATGACTGTCCCATTTTAGAAAAGTTAAATCTTGTATGTATTTTTTTTTTCATTCTTCTAATAAAGAATGGAACAGTTTCAAGCAACAGTGGACAAGCTATAGTTCTTGTCCTCAGGGAGTTTCCAAGCCAGCTGGTGGAACATGCAAGTCAATGGGCAATAACAAGGCATTTTGACAGAACATGGGCTGATTAGACATAAAAGGGGTCTACATGAAGGACATATAGGAGTTAAGATGAACGGATAGCATGAGTTTACCCTAAAGGACCAATGGGCATCCGGTGGGTAAGGCAAGCGTGTGTCTTGGAAAGACTCAAAAGAAGCCTAGCGTGTCTGAAATAGAAGCGAGAGAAGAAAATTGTAAGGAAAACCTTCTCTTGAAGAACAATGTGCCCCTTCTGATTTGAATGTTATACTAATAGTACTGAAAATCTGCTAAAAGCCACCTAAATGATTTCTTAGGAAGAAATATTACATTTGCTTTCTTCTTTCCATATGCCTTTTTAGTATATTGCATGTCAGGCTGTGTGTGATTAGAAGGTGAAGCCAGGTGTGGTGGCACATGCTCATAATCTAAGCGCTCAGGAGACTGAGGTAGGATAATTTAAAGGCAAGGCAAGCTTGGGCTTTATAGGAAAAAAGGAAAGGAGGAAGGGAGGAGACACAGCGCACAGACAGAAGATTAAGACAGTTAAATATTATTCTTTATCCTTTAAGTTACATGTCAGTTTTCTACAAATAGAATCAATGAGAGTGATGGCAGCAGTTCCTCCCCGTTCCCCTGAGACAGAGTTTTTCTGCTTGGCCATGGCTGTCCTGGAACAGAGTGTAGACCAGGCTAACCTCGAACTCAAAGTGATCCGCCTGCCTCTGCCTCCCGAGTGCTAGAATTAAAGGCGTGCGCCACCACCACCCTTGACAGCAGCTCTTGACGCTTGATACTGTAATCCCCAAGTTTGAAGGTGCCCTTGAAATGAAACAGAAAAAAAAAAACGGCAACAACAATAACTGTTGCTGTTAAATCTTAGCAGGGATAGGACCTAAAATACCATTAAAAGAGTTCCCTTGGACAAGTGGCTGGATATGTGGCTATGCCCAAAGCAAATAGAACAAAGAATCTTTATCTTGAATTACCAATAAATAGCTAAATTGTTGTAGGAAAATGCAAATTTTAATTCCTGTGGCCAGACTGTCTTGTCAGGACAGTGCAACTGTATTTTAGGTAAGAAAATGGCTGGGCAATTGCTTTGCAGCCCATCGTGACTCTTGTTAAAGAACACGGCATTTGTTTCAAATATACCTAGATTTAAATCCAGATTCTGCCACTTACTGTCACTTTCGCCTCTCATTCCTCATACTCGGTTTTCCCCCAGTGCCACTGAGTGAGAAATAAGCTGTCTTCACATCACATTCCACAAGAAGTGGGACGTTAAAAAAAAAAAAAAAAAAGCAACTGATGACAAGGATCCTTTGATTATATATTGAGATAAATAAGCAGCTCATTATTTTGGCTGAACAGAAAACATATCTCAAGTATAGAGCATGAACTTGCTTTTTGTTTTGTTTGGTTTTGTTTCCACCCAAATGACAACCGTAGAAAAATGAGGTTCAGATGACATAGTGGCTGAAAGATTCTGAGAAAGACAGTCTAGAAAACCGTTCTGGTACATTGCTCCATACAAGGACCATGAAGGAGTCCATGGAATAGATGAATTATGATAGATAGATGGATAGATAGGTAGGTAGGTAGGTAGGTAGACAGACAGATAAATGATAGATAGATAGATAGATAGATAGATAGATAGATAGATAGATAGATAGATAGAT
>NW_026585685.1:5003715-5004815 GCF_907164565.1 Psammomys obesus | reverse complement strand
GATAGATAGATAGATAGATAGATAGATAGATAGATAGATAGATAGATGACAGGCAGACAAATGTTATGGTGGTTTGAATGAGAAATGTCCCCCATAGGCTAATGTGTCTGAACACTGGGTCCCCAGCTGGTGAATCTGTTAGGGGAGTTTTCGGAGATTCGGCCTTGCTGGAGGAAGTATGTCACCAGGGGCAGCCTTTGAGAGAGTATAACTTTAGCCCGCTTCCAGTTTGCTGTCTTTGACTCACGCTTGAGATTAAAGCTGTGAGCTCTCAGCTTCCTGAACCTGCTTCTTGCTGCTATATCCCTAGCCATGATGGACTCTTTCTCCTCTGGAACCATAAGCCCAAATACACTTTTTCTTCTGGAAATTGCCTTGGTCACGGTATTTTATTACAGCAACGGAAAAGTAACTAATGCACATGCAGATGCCAGTGAAATATCCACATACTAAACGCCCATGATCCTCAGAGGGAAACGTGGCAGGCAACAAGGATCCCCTACGTGTAAGCTCGTAGCGGGGCTGCAAGAACAAAGCAACCTACCCGTAGTATTGTGAAGATAAAGAAGAGGAGAGATTTCGTTCAATCAAAAGAATGGAAAAAAAATTAGTTGCATGGAGAAAGCTGCATTTGAGATCGTTTGGGAGATGTGAACATCTAATGAGTAATGAGGACATTTCAAATGAAGAAGTGTGCACTTTAGAGGTGAACGAGGTCCAGGTCTAGATCTGCTATTTTCTAGTCATGTGATTTAGGGAATTCCGGTAACAATTTTCTTCCATCTGTGAAGACAGGACAATAGTTCCTACCTGGCACCGTTTCTGGGTTGATACATTGTGAAGGGCTCAATGCAAGGCACGGGGCTGAGAAGCTGTGTCTAGTGCTGCAGTTAGGAGAAGCAGAATATCTCACAGAGGGAGAACGCCTGCCATAAGCTGCTTGAAGAGGGTTATGGAGGGGAAGCCTGGAGGTAAGTGTTGGGCCACATTACAGGGACCTCTGGGGGGTGGACAAGGACTTAGACTTTACCTAAGAGAAAAATTTCTCTCTCCCTTTCTTTCTTTCTTTCTTTCTTTCTTTCTTTCTTTCTTTCTTTCTT
>NW_026585685.1:4973738-5003705 GCF_907164565.1 Psammomys obesus | reverse complement strand
CTTTCTTTCTTTCTTTCTTTCTTTCTTTCTTTCTTTCTTTCTTTCTTTCTTTCTTTCCTTCCTTCCTTCCTTCCTTCTTCCTTCCTTCCTTCCTTCCTTCCTTCCTTCCTTCCTTCCTTCCTTCCTTTTCTTGTTCTCTCCTTTCTTTCTTCCCTTTAGATTTTAGGTCAAACAAGCATTAAATTGTAGACAATGAATAAAAGTAAAAAGACAGATTGGCACCAAGGTGTCCAGTTGGAGTGTCATGTCAGGCACGCTTTGCATGTTGATGATAGTAGTGAGGGTGCCATGAGAGGCAACTCCAACTCACAGACTGACAGAGGTGATGTTACCTTTGAGCTAGGGGATACTAAGGTTGGTGTGACAAGAAGCAGATATCTGGAGAAAGAACGTTCTAGAAAAGGAAATGGAGCTGTGTGAGCTAATTGCTGAGACAGCAGGGGCTAAAGGAAGAGCCATGTCTGTCTGAGAGAATTTTCAGAGGAGGCCTGGTCCCCTAAGACTGAGGAGAGGAGTTCTCCACACAAAGTAAGACAAAAGTAATAAAGGGCACTAAGGGTGAAGGAGGAGGCAACAGGTGCCGGAATTTAAACAAACACTGCGCAGACCTGGGCATGGGATACTTTTTCAGGAGAGGGTTGTACGAGCCTGCCCAGAAGGCACAAACATTAAAGCTGAGAAGGCTGCCGGAAAACCTGTCTGGCCTGGGGCAGAGGCAAGGTTACCACAGTTGACTTCAGTTACTCTAGAAGTTTGTAAAAGCTGGTGTTAAGCGTCCACCTGGCCTCTCTGTGTCTACAAAATTCTTCCACAAAGATGAATGGTACATGGCTTTATGAGTGATATCTTTGTTGGCTCTCTTCACTAGAACCATGACTATTAATTATTAATCATTATTAATACCTTTTGGCTCTCTAAGGCTGTGGCAAGACCACTTCTCTCACAAATGAGGTCAGAAGTAGAGGCAACTAAACACCTCAACAACATGAGAAGTTAGAAAAAACATATCCTGTGGAAAAGCAGGCCAGTAGCTAACAGACACCAAAAGGTAATCGATATGTGGTGTAGAATCAGGTCATTTGCAAGAACCCATATCTAGCCAAAAGGAACGAAACTTGGTGAGCCGGCTAACAATTTGCCAAGACAAATTAATGACGCAGTGTCCTTGACACTACACCCTTGAGACAAAGTGTGAAACTTGCATTCTGTGCACATTGTAGCGACACATATCAGTAGACATAAACAAGGAGAAAAGAAAGTGACCTTGAAGATATTTTAAATAGCAGGAATGAGGAGCACTCTCTATGGACCCCATGCCCAACAGTGTCACTCTGATAGGCTTCCTTGGCCATTCTCAGGCAGGTAAGGCAAAGCACAGTCAGTGCAAAATTTCTGATAAGAAAGACTGCGAAACCTGGAGCTGGGTGGCAGAGTGTTGGCCCAGCATGCATGAAGCCATGAGTTCTAGTCCCAGCGTCTCATAACTGACCCATATGGTAGGAGTCTAGCCTCAACTATACAGCAAGTTGGAGGCCAGCCTGAGACATAAGACTCTGCCTCAAAGAAGAAAGGATATGGAACCTGTGAGGACCCAGGACTTCAATCAAATATAGATCAAAGGATACTAGCTTCATAATGAAGTAAAATTTCTCTTAAAAGGTTTTTGTTTTGTTTCGAATAAAAAGTATTGAAGCCGGGGCCTTACACATGCCAGGCAAGCTCTTGGCACATCTTCCCAATCTAGGAATGTTTTAAGTATAAGGAAAATTATGTAGAAAAGTACTTTCATAGCGCCTCAATTTTCTGTGTGTGTGTTGCATGCATGCATGTTCACATGTATGAGGGACATGTGTACAAGTGTTCACGAGTACGCATATGTATGAAGGCCCAACACTGATATTAGGAGTCTTTCTCTATCACTCACCACCTTACTCCTTGAAGCAGACTCACTCAGTTGAACACAGAGCTCACCGATAAGGATAATCTGGCTACCAGCTTGCTCTCAGGATTCCCTGTCTCTGTCTTTTGAATACACTAGAATTATGGGATTTATGTGGGTCCTGGGCACCTGAGCTTGGCAGCTTCTTTATCCACTGAGTAGTCTCCCCAGTCCAACACAAGTGTTGTTTTTTTTTTTTAATGTTTATTTATTTTATGTATTTATTAAACAGTGTGCCTCCATCTTAGGTTTGACAGCCATCTTATAGTAAAGACACACTAGGCCAATTCCTGTTTATGATTAAATCTGTTTCTCAAGGATTTGGCTATGCCCCACCTGCAACCTTAACCACAAGTAGTTCTGTAGTGCTTGTTTCAGGAAATGACGACCATGTCTTTGTTTTGAAGAGTTGTTATGACCGTCTTACAAGCCTACCTTTGTTTCAAAAGGTTATTATGACCACCTTGTTATGCTGCTCCTATAATCCCACCAAGTCCCCCATTTGGAAACCCCATTTCCTCTGAGCTATAAAATCCTTTATCTTGCCCTAGTCCTCTTAAAACCTTCTTTAGGGGGAGGCAACCTGTGTACTCAAGTAAAAAAATAATCTTGCTTTAATTAATTTGGCCATGATGATTTGGATTGATGGTCTTTCTCCTCAAATCTTTGGGATTAACAGTGTATGTCTGTGTTGCTTGCACGTATATATGTAAACTATATGCATGCCTGGTGCCTAAGAAGGTCAGAAGAGGGCATTGGATTCCCTGGAACTAGAGTTATGGACGTTTGTGAGCTACCATGTGGGTTCTGGGAATTGAACCAGGGTCCTCTGTAAGAGCAAAAAGTTCTAAAGCACTGAGACATCTCTGAAGTACCAGCAGCATGTGTTTTTGTTTGTTTGCTTACTTGTTTGTTTGCTTGCTTGTTTTTTAATGTAAAGAAACTCATCCACATCTCATTGGATAAACAGCAGCTATTCAGCATTTCTATAACTGGAACAGTAAAATATAAAAAGTTCTGTCCTCATATGCTATAGCAATGAAAATATTGCAATTCTTAGGGTCCACCAAGAGACCAGGAGAAGGAGGGAAGAACATGAAGGAAGGTTGGAAACATGGTCTTTCCCCTCGTCCTGCTTTTCAGGAGTGGCCTCTCCCACCTTCTACTCAAGTCTTGAGGCTGCAAAAGAGCCTACAACAGAGACAGCAAACAACTACAGCCTTTCTTTGCCAGCGTCTCCCACTCCTCCCCCTGCAGTGATTAAGCGCCATCAAATCCTGACATCATTAGCACAACATCCTGTTTTCTGATCTCATTGTTACCGCTCTTCCTGTCCTTTTGAAGCACAGCTATGCTAAAAGACACACAGCATCTGCTTCTGGAATCTACAGGAAAACAAACCTTGATGTGGAACATTTCACCTAATGGAAAACTCTAGGAGAATTACAGTTTCCAAATTATACGAGATTCCTGTAACCTTCCCAGCTCAGTGATGAATGCATCTTTCAATAACAGATTTGATGCAAAGGATGTCATCTAGACGCATATACACAGATTGCATGGTCTGAGAATTTCCCCTTCGGAAGGAACACACAGGTGAATTAACGATATCGGTGTTTGCAGAACCAGCATGAGGATTAAAATCTATCTAAGTGTCACAGCTAATGTTAAACTGGTGATAATGAGCAAAAATTGCTTATGGCTTATTAAGATTAATGAAGAAGCAATTTTAGTGAGATATGAATTAACTTTCCCAGATCACTAATAATATTGTAAATATTTAAGAACAGACAGGCATGGTCTTCATGAATACAATTGGACACATGGGGATCAAAGGTGGGTGGAGGACATTATGACCTGGTACACTTTCCTTTACTTTTAGGAGGACAATATATCAGATTCTAAAATGATTCTCTTTGCTTACATTGGAAAGTCAGCAGGCAGATTCTTTTTATTTTTTTATTTTTTTTTTTACTTTTTTATTTTTTAAGAACTTGGGATGCTCAGCTATTCTCTCTGAGGGTTCATGTAGGCTTCAACCTCATTACACACAATCCAACAAAACATAGCTCTCCCCAGAGGGTAATAGCAGCTTAGAGCTCTATACTGCAATAACAGAAGGACCGAGCCTTTCCTGAGAAAAGCATACACAGAGAGCTTACGTGTATTTTAATGGAATCACAATGCAGTGCAAGTGAATTTTTATTACCTTGGCTCTTTTGTGGGTGTCTATAAAATGGAAGATGTATTCTTTGAAAACATTTTTATATTGTACACTGTTTTCAAAGGTTGGTTGTGTGGTTTTTTTTTTTTTTTTAATTTTCTTTAAGCTTCCTTTCTTGAAACTGCTTTCTCCTATACATTTTCTTGTCCATTTTGTTCAGTAACATTGTCGACCAAGGGGTGACTAGAATGTCAATACAATTTTAGATTGCAGTGACATACAGTAAACTTGGGGCTTCA
The DNA here is from genome assembly GCF_907164565.1 of Psammomys obesus. Classification (NCBI taxonomy): domain Eukaryota; kingdom Metazoa; phylum Chordata; class Mammalia; order Rodentia; family Muridae; genus Psammomys; species Psammomys obesus. The sequence continues at coordinate 4,999,303 of NW_026585685.1, read as the reverse complement.
AAAGAAGAACAAAAACAAAGTTTTTTTTTTTTAATTTTGTTTTTATAAGGAGACTTGTAAGAAGTTTAGATTTACACAAAAGCTGTGAAGGTACTACACAGAATTCTCATACACTTACTCTATTCCTTCCTTTTTTACCACTTTAAATATCTGTGGTATGATCATCATCACCATCATCATCATCACCATCATCACCATCATCATCCTTGTCATCTGTGTGTGTGTGTCACATGAGAGTTTGCACGCATGCTTGTGTGCATGCCTCGTGTCTGTGGAGGTCACAAGTTGACTTTGGGTGTCTTTTCCTCAATTGCTTTTCACTTTTGTATTTTTGAGACAGGATCTCTCATTGAGTTTGGAGCTCATCCATTCAAAAACTGGCTGGTCAGTGAGCATCAGGGATCTGCCTATGTCTGCCCTCCTAACTTCGGGGTTACAGGTACATGCCTGGCTTTTTACATGGGTACTGGGGATCCCAAATGAGGTCCTCATGCTCAAACACAAGGCACTTTAATACCAAAGTGTTGCTGTAAATTAAAAAAAAGGGGGGGGGGTGTTGGGCTATATAATGTTTATTATTTGCCCTACATTATCACGGCGGTATTAATTAACCTGCTATAACAAATAATAAGACACAGACACCTGTTAGATTTAAAATTGCCTTATTTACCTTGGGCTGGGCAGATATTTCACCTACACTGGCTCAATAAATTCACCATCCATCTCCCAGCCCCCATCCAATGCCATCCACCTCAATCCTCCTCACCTGGCCTACCTTCCATCCTTAATCTCATGGCACTTGCTTTTATTTTTCATCTGGCCCTTTTCACATCATTATCAGAGTCTTTCCTCTCAGCTCATGTGGTTCCTTCTTCATGCTAACCCATCTTGGAGTACTCTTTCCTCCTCTCTTGAACCTGAAGCCCAGGAACCCTAGCCACACCTACCCCATTCTGCCCTGCCCAGGTATAGGTTGTTTAATCAACCGGTCAGGTATGTCTTAGGCAGGTTTACACAAAAAGGGTAAGTGTAACCAGATCTTGCCTCAGATCATCCTCTTAACAACTGAGCCATCTCCCCAGCCTTTCCAATATTCTTATGTGAAACTGGAGCAATACTGGTAACTAACCTCTAGTCTTTAACCTCTAGTCTTTTATTTCAATCACTGGCTTTCCCCAGTTATTCCGCTAACGTCCTTCTTCTAATTCAGGATCCAGTCTAAACTCCCACTTTGTGTTTAGTTGTCCTTTCTCCTGGCCAATGGCTAATTCTTGGCCTTTCATTAGTTTCATAGCATCGAAACTGAGGATTTCTGGCCAGTTATTTGGTACAATGTCTTTTAGTTTGGTATTTGCTATGTATCTTCACTAAAAATTACTTTTTTTTCATCTACTCATTGCAAGTGGGTCATGTAATTCAAGCCACACTTAAGGAGTAGATGGGGTAGTTTACCTTAAAGATGCCTAACATGAAGAAATTTGAATGTATAATAAAGCTCTCATCTTTCATTCAAATTTAGTTCAACATGCTTTTAGGGTACCATCAAAAGCTATTTTAGAGATTTACAGGGCAACAGTTGTAATCTCTGGAAATAGCTATGGGCATTACCATCACATGCAAAGACACAAGCCTTAATCCTTGCAATGATTACAGACACTAAGAAATGGCTATTGCTACATTATCTGAGTAGTTATTAAAACGATTGTTTATTTTAGAGCACTTTGTAACAACTGGTGAAATCTCTGGATGCATTTTCTTCTGAGGCTAAACATGTTCTGCTACAAAACACACACAAACTAAAGATTCTTCTTCTATTATGTTCAGTTAAATGCACACCACCGAGAATACTGCTCGTCTTCAGAGTCATCAACAGACAAAAAAATCTCTATCTTCTTCCTTTTCTCCTTTCTTCCATCTGTCTATCTCTTCAGTACTAGGAATTGAATCCAGGGACTTATGCATGCAAGGCAAGCATGCTACTATTGACCTTTGACCACAACCACTTTTTTTTTTTTTTAAGTTGCCCAAGTTGACCTTGAACTTGCCATCTTTCCACCTCAGCCTGTTGAGTAGCTAGGACTGCAGTAGTATACCACCACTTTTAGGAAATTACTCTCTCAGAGATTATGAATGTCCTACTTTGCTTTTCTGTAGCTGTAATAAGCACTACGACCAAAAGCATAGTGGGGAGGAAAGGCTCTTTGTTGGGGTTAATCTGGAGTTACTATATATTCAAAAATTAATTGCTTGCCCCCCCCAAGATCCTTTCTGTCCTATAAGCAAATTCTCATGTATCCAAAATGATGTTGTGTGAACCTTGCCTCCCAAATTATCCCTAATTGGCTAATAAAGTTGCCTACAGCCTGGACTGGGCAGAAGAGAGGTAGGCGAAGCAAGGGTTCAGGCTCTTGCTGGGTGGTAGAAGGAGCACAAGGAGGAAGGAGAAAGAGAGGAGAGGCTGTCATGGGTTAGCATAACCAGGAGCACGTGGCCAACAGCAGCTTACTCTGAGGTCTGGCCTGATGAAGCTGAAGCAGCCCAAGTGGAATGTATGCAAGTACTCATGGGGATTTTGGGTGGGAAATAGACAAGATAGCTTAGAGGTTACTATCTGCCCAGCTCCAGAGACTTAGGGCTTATAATAAATCTAACAAGTTTCTATGTCTTTTATTTATAAAATAGTGGGTTAAAGAAAAACTGCCACTGTATTAATAACCGACATTAATATTAATCGAATAATTAATTTCATTTACAATAGGGTTCGTTTCAGGTTACTCTTCCGGGTCCTGATCTATCCTTGAGGGAAGTCATCGCAGAAACTCAAGGCAGAGGCCATGGAGGCCCACTTCTTACTGGCTGGCCTTCTCCGCCACCCTCAGACAGCTTTCTTACGTAACCCAGGCCCACCTGCCCAGGTTTGTCAGTGCCCACGGTGGGCTGTGCCCTCCTACATCAGCTAGAAGCGAAGGGAATGAGCCTACAGATATGCCTACAGGCCGAGCTGATGGAGGTAATGCCTCAACTGAGGATCTTTCTTCCCGGATGACCCTAGTTTGGATCAAGCTGATAATAAAAACCAACCGGCAGAATGCATTTATTCATCTGACCTATGTCTTACACACACTTTACCCTTTTACATATCAGGCCATTTGGTTTATGATTTTCGTTAGAACCTCTACTGTCATGGTACCTTTTAAAATGTTATTCTCAATTGCTATTTCCTGCTTCTTCTACTAGCTTTCCTTAACCTTTGATTAATATTTTAATTGTCACAGCTTGCCTGGTAAGTGACAAGATGAAAATGCATTCTTTTCGGCTTAAAGGAATTATGTGACTATCTCGCAAATCTATAATTAAGGTTTTGAATTAGCTACATTTTCCTAAATTGGTGATTTATATCTCTCTTTGTCCTGATCAAATTATAGCATCGCGAAGACACAGTTGTGCTAGTTAGAAATGCCTATCAACATAATGATATATTCTTCTACCATTTTATGTACTGATTTCTGTTTTTCCAACAGTCATTGATACCTTACAACAATGAGCTAGGTGCTGTGGGGCAACAGCACAACAGTTTCTAGGAGAGAATCTTCAACTGTGAAAAGCGTTGTTGTGTGAGGTATAAACGACCGACATACAGTCGGTACAAATAAAATGCAACAGAAAAAATAAAGTGGTAAGGAGCCACAGGGTCTTGTGCATACAAACGGCGAGAGCAGAGATAGTTTCAAAAAATCAACTCACTAGCACGGCATAATGATATCGGATAAGAAGGGAAGAGGGATGGAGAGAGGGGAGATGAGGGGCAGAGAAATAGATGGAAGTTTATTATTAGTGAGGTAGCCATATGAATGAGAGTATTAGCAGTAGAGACAGAGAAGATGTAGATAAAAAATAAGACAACCATGAAAATAAAACTAGTAGGTGATGGCTGTTGATAAGGAGAACAGGGGATAAAGCTTTGCTATCCTGAGCAACGTGATGCTCCGGAAGCAGGCATGTAGAAGGAGCATGGGTTTTAGTCTTTACTTACATTCCTTTGCAACGTTGTTTATAATGTACTCTGTATGTGCTGGGAGCTAGCCTACTGCGTGAGAACATCTTTATCTTGCTGCTTCCCTATGATTCACTCACTATAGCAGCCTCTATTCCTTTCTGGAATAAATTGCAGCATAAATAAATGAATACGCATTCAGTATGCTTGGTTATATAACCGTGCCTCCTCTCAGCAAATGTCTCAAGGTTGTAAAGGGATGGTCTCTGTTCGTAACTAAGATCGTGGTTCGGGCTTTCTGAAGGGATGTTTTCAAGCTACATTGTGTTTGCTTCATATCATAACATGTCCTAACAAAAAAATACTAGTGTTCTACAGAAAACAGGTTCCTCCTTTCAATTTAGAATTGGGTAAACTAACAACTATTCTGTTTTTCCTTAAATAAATATTAATTGCATTATTCATTAAAAAACAAAACTCTCTTGCTCCTTTAGACTCAAATTGCTCCTCGGATCTGTGTTAGTATATGAAAATTTTAGTAGTAATTATAATGGTACAACCACAACAAATACTGATCTTATATTGTGTTTTTTTAAAATTATTTTTATGTATGTGGATGCTTTGTCTGCATGTATGTCTGCCTAGCCCATGTGTACAGTACCTCTGGAGGCCAGAAGAAGGCATCAGATGCCCTGGAACTGGAGTACAGGTGGTTATGGCTGCTATGTGGGTGCTGGGAATTGAACTTGGTCTTCTATTTTTTTCTTGATTCCCTCCCCTGCTCCCAGAGACAGGGTTTTTCTGTATAGCCTTGTCTGTCCTAGACTCACTTTGTAGACCATGCTGGCCTTGAACTCACAGAGATCTGCCTGCCTCTGCCTCCCCGAGGGCTGGGATTACAGGACTGCGCCACTGAGCCCAGCTGAACTTGGTCCCCTGAAAGAACAGCCACTGCACTTAGAATCCCAAGAGATTCTAAGAGAGCTGGGGACCACTGAGCCATCTCTGCAGCCACAGCATTAATTATATTTAAGTTGTTGTGTCGTCTCCGTTAGATATGACCCTCAGGATAATCTTCGAAATCAGTTCCGTCAGAATCCCATTGGAAAGATGAGAGACGGGGAAGGTGAGGAACTTGAACAAGTCTACCCTGTTAGTAAGTGTGGGAAATCACCAAACGCATGAAGTCTGGTCCCTGAGCCCACGTGTTTGTCAGTTGTGTCCTCAAGTCACGTCCTCCACATGTGACAGTTAGACAGGCTTAGACTTAGGAAAACAGAGCTTTCTGCCATATATCCCCGATTTGCCTGAAGTTAGGGTTACTCCAGTAGAGAAAATAAAAACTTAGGAGCCCAGTGGCATTCTTGGAGGCCTTAATCATCAAAACTCTGTAGAAACATAATTCCCTACCAACCAAGACATTTGGCTTGGTAATTTAAAAATATTCACTTCCTGGGGATAGCAGTAGGAAATAAGAGCTATTTATTTGCATTTAAACTGAAAGTAATAAAAAGAGAAATGGAAAATAAATGAAAATAGGTTGATTTTTTTTAGTTCAAGAACAAAACAAAACAAAAAAATATACAAGAGTTAGAGGGGCTGAGGAGAAGTCTCTGTTGGGGAGGTTCTAGCCATGCAAGCATGAGGACCTGAGTTCAATTCCCAGGATTCACTTTAAAAGGCTGAGTGTGGTATCCTCCAGGCGTGAAACCCCAGCACTGAAGAGACTCAGGAGGACTTCTGGGGCTCTGGACAGCTAGCAGTAAGCTCCACGTTCAGGGAGACCCAGTCACAAAACAAGATGAGCAGTGACATTTGATGAGAATGACGTTTGAGATTGGTCTCTGGCCAACACACACAGGCTCAGGAGCATGCACGCCCCACCCCCTCCACACATACACACACAAAACTGACAGGTAACTGGGTTGTCTGCTCATTGCAACAGCTGCAACAGTCAAGTGGAATTCAGGGACAAGGACAACATGAGTCCATGGTTTGGAATGAGGAAATGAAGGGCCGGAAAAGGAAGCTCTGTACAGACACCAACGTTTGTGAGCCTTGTCAGGATAAAATGATGATTCCTCTTCTCATGGACGCCTGTAAGAAGCATAAATCTCTTCTTTAATTCCAAACTCTGAAAGGACTGAATAATTTCTGAAGATACTGAAGTCTGGCAATACATTTCATCAAAAACTCATTTGCCAAATACCTATAGAGGGAATATCCTCACGGATCATGTGCCCTGAGAAGAAGGCCTGACATACGACAGAGACCGTCAAGCGCGTGATCCCTGAGTCATTGTCACATCACACATGCCCTGTGCTGTGTTTGACTGAGACGTCAGACAAGCCTGACACGATTGTATACATGTTCACATGTGTGTGTGCAATCATGTACACACACACACACACACACACACACACACACACACACTTACCTTTCTATGTCTCAGTCAGCACTTGGGATTCTAAGGCAAAATGATCTCTCTAGAGGAATGGTAAACGATTAAATGTTTTTCATCTGATTTTTATTTCAATTTCAAATAGCCTCCTATATAAAATTGTCTGATACTTTGTCCTCTCAGTTTCCCAAAAGCTAAATAATGTTAAGTGCAAATTACATTTTATTAAATGTATCCCTAAACATATCGGTAAATATGTAGATATATATGTATATGTATGCATATAAAGACATATACATAAATATGTCTATACACACACACACACACACACACACACACACACACATATATATATGGCCATGCATAACAAAACCACTTTTTCCCACCTTTTTAACCGTTGTTGTTGTTGTGAGTCAGGGTCTCATTATGCAGCCCTGGCTGGCCTGGAACCTGCTATGGAAACCAATCTGGCCCCAAACTCAGAGATCCACATGTGCCACCACTTCAGCTCTTGCCTTTTAATCTCAGGAAAGGAAAAGGGGGCAAGCCCACAGTCCTGCTTTGCTCTGCCTCAGCTAGGACAGGCCTGCCTGGAGACAGCATAGTCTGCAGTTTTACACAAGCATTGCAGCATCACGAAAGTAGGAAACCCTTTCTTCAGCTGCAGAAGGATTTTGCCTCAGGATCATGCTCCCCAGGTCTCAAACTCTGCCCTTTTCCACAGTTCTCAGAGCGGGATACGGAGAGGTAGGTGAGTAGAGGCAGGTGTGCTTTGAAAACTGCTCCAAACGTGAGAGAACCAAGGAAAGACAAAGACCAGGTAAGTGTGTCTCAGGGCCTTGTGCTAAGATAGACCTCAAGAGCTGTGCACAGGCCACTCAGGGATGTGTCAGAAATGAAAACGCCACAGCCCCAGACCTTCTCAATCAGAAATCCAGTCTTCCCTGGAGTCGGCTTTACATACGGGGAAGAGCTCAGGCCACAGAGTCATGCAGACCTGGCTCTGAACCCCTGCGAGGCTGTGTAATGCCTGTGTGGTGCTCAACCATCATGTCAGTACACCCTTGCCTGTAAAAGGTCTTACTCACCCGCCGCTGACTCCATTAACAGCAGCCAGTAAGCTGAGGTGTGTACTCGGCCGTGCATGTCTCACTGTGACAGGGCATTGATCTTCCTTGTGCTCTTCACTCCTGAGGGTGTCCTTGTCTTCCTGCCAAGGCTCTTGGCAATGTCCTTTGTTAACTTTAGAGTTCTCCTTTCATTGCTATTACTCCATACCATGAACACTCATTTAACCTCCCTGCCCCTCAGTTTCAGAATCTTTAAAATGGGGACAATAATACCATTTACTTCCTTACAGTGAGGAGTAACTGAGTTAATACATGTAAAGTCCTTTAAAACATACCCACAACACTCATTCTGAGAGATTACTTTAAGAGAACGCCCTTACAAGTGCACTTCTGAGCTACAGAGAGGCTAAGCTTTCAAATAATAAACACATTATTTCTCCTACAAACATTTGTTTATGATTCCGAGGCCTCGGAACGCACAGTCCTTGTTCTCATGGAGCACATAGCCTAGCGGGAGAGGCAGACTACAGTCACAGTCACAGTTACAGTCACGTGAGCACTGCACAGAAACAACGGTGAGCGATGAGCGCGGAAGGCCAGAAGGGCACAGGAAGCAAAGGGAGAAGATGGAACAAAGTCAGATGCAGAGTGGGGAAGAGGGGAGGAAGATGGTGTTCCTGCTGGCTCTGTGAAGATGTGCTTGGAAGAGGCAAGCTGGAATACTGGAAAGACCAGTTAGAAGGTTTACGGCGGTCTAAGACAACAGGCCACAGCAGCTGAGGCTAGCATGGAGCAGAAGAAACCGAGCTGCTTAGAGGCTAAGGCTTGTGCAAGACGGGAAGTGGACAGGATTCCAGGAAGAACTGAAATGGGAGATGGGAGGACAGGGGGCGGGGCGCTCCTGAATGAAAGCCCTTCATTAGCTGTGCTGCAAAGGAGCCAGCATGGCGGCACTGGGGCTCATTGTCACTGGGGCTCAGCAAAGAGGTCTGGGCCAGAAAGAGAGACCAGGTAGTCACAGGCTTGCAGATGACAACTGCTACGGTTAGGAAGTGACTAGGACGCCTAGGAGAGAGCTTGGGACCTTACTCTAGGTGCCTGGGGGAGCAGAGTGTGAGCATGCGCAAGAGGCTGATGTTCCAGAGTAGTCCATAGAAATACCCACGCCCCGGCCCGCTTACTTTAATTTCGCTCTCTCCTCTTAGTTTAAGCTGGTAGCCTGGCTTTATTATTTCTAGCTTCAAGGAGATTGACAGAACCTAATATACAAGGATCCTTCAGTTAAGACCTTTAGAGTTTAGAGTAAAGGTCCAGAGGAAGAAGAGAATCTCCACAGCTCTTAAGGGTTTGGAACTGTAGAGACCCATGAACAGCTCAAGCTCCTGGCCTCAGAGCCTCAGCGTGTGCCAATATTTCTTTGTATGCCTTCCGACGTACATGGCTTCTGGATCTTTGCTTTGCCCTAAAATGGGATGTTTAAAAATAACAGGTTGAATTTCTCATCAGGCTGACGGGATGATAGCAAAAGTGTCAGAACCTTGGGGGAAAAAAAGAATACAATATGATTTTTTTTTTTTTTTTTTTTTTTTTTTTTTTTTTTTTTTTTTTTTTGGTAAGGGTTTTGTGCCATTTTGTTTTCTGAAGCTAAATGAAGAATGTGCCTCTGACTTTAATGGAAACAAACCCATCAATAACATTCTCAAATCAACTTCTTTGGCTTGTTTTGAGTTGAGACTATAGACTTGTCTTGTTCTAAATTTTCTTCTGACTGGGGCTGTAGGGATGGCTCAGCAGTAAGAACAGATTGCTGTCACCTCCAGAGGATCTCGGTTTGGTTCCCAGCACTCACCTGGCAGGTGACAGCTGCCTATGACTTCAATTCCAAGGGATCTAATTTCCTCTTCTGACTTGCACAGGCTTCCGCATGCACCGTCCATTAGCCTGATCTTCCTCCTGGATGCCTTCGTTACCTTGATTAATAGCGTCTCTACCCATCAGTGTGACCCCCAACTGCATTCCTCCCATCTTGAGCACGCACACTTGCTCACTTGGGCACTGAGGCTCTGCACTCCTGGAGCCTGGGAGCCTGGGCTAGGCAACAGTCTCGTAGGCAATACCAGAAAATATTTATTAAGCACTTGTCCATCAGGCACCGTGCAGACTACACTGTCTCACACTGTGAAGTATTCCTGTTAGATACCCATGCTCCAGAGTCGAAGAGTCAAACAACCCAACGTCCCCGTCTTAAAAGAGGACATCTGACATGTGAGCCCGTTCTCACATGCTCTGGCCCTCTGCATCCCCTGTTTGAAGTTGAATGACCTACAGTGAAAGCACAGTGCTTTGCTTGATGAAATTAAAAAAAAAAATGAGTCAAGTGCTGGATATGCAGTGAACCGCTTCCTTCAGCAGCCTTGGAGATTGGTTCCAGGGTCTTAAAGTCACATATAAAATGGTAACAGTATTCATGTGTCTCCCTAATTAAATAATCTCTGACTCTCCTAGGACACCTAATACCTAATGCCAATGTAACGGTTGTTACCTTGTATCACTTAGGGAATAAAGACAAAAACAAGAATGTACACATTCAGTATAGGTGCTACGGATGTGCATGTTCAGTACGGATGCAATTTGCTTTTTTCTGTATTTTTTTACATCTGGGTTGGTTGAATCAGTGGATGAATAATGCACAAACACAGAGGGCCTCTGTGATTCAGAAGAGTAAAGGTTGAAGCTAGGGCTTGAACTTGAGGAATTTTAATGGATGGAATGAGAAAAGATGCCATGCCAGGTGAGAATGCCAAGGAACAACTAGAGGACTGAAGCTTGTTTATGAGCTTATAGAGAAGGCCTTGGCAAAATTAGCCATGTTCAGAACTAATGAGATAAAGCTGAGGTGGCTGGAGAGACCCCAGCAATAGAGGACCTTGAAATACAAACAAATCAGAGCAGTGCTTTGGGGAAAAATTAATTTGCCACTTAAAAAAAAAATGTATGAGTCAGATTGGGAAGGGAGAATCATGCCAAGAAATATAGTGAAGGCCTGGACTAGAGTGAGGTAGAGAAAGTAGCATGAACACTGGATATGAAAAATACGTCTATGCAAAAATCAGCCACAGCACTCAGACTGATCACCATGGAGATGACAGAGAACTGGATTTCAGTTAAAATGACTTCAGTTTCTAGTTGGCAGATGGTTTTACCATTGACCAAGGACAGGAGTTGGAGTTAGTTGGGAAAGAGTGGAGAAACAGTCTCAAATTTAGATATATTGAGTTTTAAATGAAGGCCTAACTGATCTGTTAGTCACTCTCCATTTTGCCAGTTTAGAGAATGTGCTGGTTAGTGTTTGCCAACTTGACACAACTAGAGTTACCTGGGAAGAAGAAATCTTAATTCTTCTCTCCATTAGATTGGAGGAATTGCCTCTGTCAGATTGGCCTGTAGGACATTTTCTTGATTAATGATTGATGTCAGCCTCCCAGCCCACAGTGGATGGTACCACTCCTGTGCAAGTGGTCCTGGGTTGAATTAAACAAACAAACAAACAAACAAACAAACAAACAAACAAAAAACCAAACAAGCTGAGCAAGTCATGGAGAACAATCCAGAAAGCAGCATTCCCCCATGACCTCTGTTTCAGATCCTGTGTCCTCCAGGTTCCTGTTTGAGTTCCTGCCCTGGCTTCCCTCAAAAATGGGCCATGATCAGGAAGTGTAAGCCAAATAAGTCCTTTCCCAAGTTGACTTTGGTCCTGGTGTTTATCGCAGCAGCAGAAAGCAACCTAAACTAGGACAGAGATTCAGGCCTACAGACTAAGAGGCACAGTGCTGTAGGTCATAGGTCCTTGTGCTTCTACCATGACGGCTCTCCAGAGCTTAAGGAGAATTTTGGTTTCTTCACCTTTTGCCTTTTAAATTTTCCTTCTGTTACGCATCCAGCCTCTGATCACGTCCCAGCCTGCTGTGATGTGTGTGCTGGGGTAGGGAGCAGGGAGCTCCGGGTATCATAACACACTGGGGTGCCGAAGCCTGGGATTCAGGACTGGCACACTGCGCCTCTAATTGATAATATTTTCTGCTTCACAGTAACTGAGCCGAATTGCATAGACTTGGAGGAGTAAATGAAACAAGTGCTTTATGAAACAACAGGCAAAGCGTTTAAATCTATAACTACTATGCTTATGTTTCCTGCTTCCTTGTCTACGGCGGAATGGAAGTGGCATCTGTGAGCCACACACAGCCATTTCCTTTTATGTTTCCAAACAACACTGCAAGTGGTATTACATCCTTACTCTGGCTCACAGGAGACTTAAAGGGCTGAGTTGACAAAACAGGAAAGCTAAATCATTTATAAGGATGTAAACAACCAGATTTTTACCGCCACCGCTATACCCCAAACGGCAAAACACAAAAACGAGTTCATAGAAACCATAAATACTGATCTTTTTGCTCAGAGGGACAAAGATTGAAAGATTAAAACTCTTTGTAAACTGGAAAGAATAACAACTTCTCTGGCTTGCCCGTAAAGCTTTGTCATCCCTTAAAGTATATAGATGATCCAAAACTTAACAAAACAAAACAAAAACCCTTTAAGTTGTGTAACCAAGTACTCCTAAAATTTGACTATGAAAATATTGTATAGTACTTGTTATTTTTACTTTGAAGCTTCGGCTGAGAACAAAGACTAATTATTGAGGCAGAAAGCTGCGGACATGTTACTCGGAGTGGACCAGCAGCATTGCAGAAGTTAAAGGAGAACAGGAGACGTTTTTCACTATGATAGGCTATGATAATAGGTAAAGACAAGGGCCTGCAGGTCTGCTAACATCTTTGTAAATTACCCTGCTCCGGGAACTCAGTGGCTGTGTTCACTTGTGGTTCTGTAACAGAGCTCACATACAAAGGGTCAGTTGCCCTACAGTTAGAACTCGTACTTTTCATATTCAAGAGTAGCTCTACCCAGCCCCACAGTGCCCTGTTTACCTCCTATGTGCTAGAAGTGATGGCTGGAGAGAAAAAGATTGACGGGCTGCCTGTGTGTCAACGCATACTTATTAGCACTTGGAAGACAGAGGCAGGAAGATCAGGAGTTCAAGATTACCCGCAGGTACTTAGTGACTTTGAGTGACATGAGTCCCTGCCTCAAAATTCCTAATAGATATTGATTGTCCCTGCCCCGCTGTAGCTTACATAATACTAGTTTAGAAGGTGCATTCTAAACAATAAAGATATGTTTTAGTTTTTGCTTAAGCAATGACTGTGCAATTGTCAACTGAGCATGCTTTGAGCGAGCCAGAACAGTATGATAATGATGATACCGGGCACGTGTGGGTTCTTCCTTTTTACAATGAAGGGCTCCGGTATTTTACCCTTAAATGGAGCACTTTCTTTCCAGTTTTGGCTTTAGACGCAGAGGTTTTTCTATTTTACTTGAGGGGAAAATAAATAAATAAATAAATAAATAAATAAAAACCCTTAGTGAGTTTAATGCTGGATTGCCCTGATTGAAATTCTGGCTTCTCATGTCATAGCTGAATGGTCTTGAGCTCCTATTTATTCATCCTTTATTCCTCGGAGTCCTACCTATAAAAATAAAGGCAACTGATGCTCGCTTTATAACATTTCTTGCTAAGACTAAGAGTTAAACACACACAAGGAGATTAAGGATGATGCCTGGCCTAAGGGAAATACTAATACTTTGATTATTATTATAGAAACATGTATGTTTACATCATATTATCCCAGCTGTCTCAGTCATGGTTCTATTGCTCTGAAGAGACACCATGACCATAGCAGCTCTCATAAAGGGAAGCATTTACCCTACAGAGGTTTAGTCCTTTATCATCGTGGTAGGAAGCATGATGGCATACAAGCAGATATGGTGCTGCAGAGGTAGCTGCGAGTTCTCTATTAGAATCCTAAGGCAACAGAAGAATGAGTGAGCTATGAGGCCTGGCTTGAGCATCTGAGACCCCAGAGCCTACCCTCAGTGACATACTTCCTCCAACAAAGTCATACCTATTCCAACAAGGCCACGCCTCCTAATAGTGCCACTTTCTATGAGCACATGGGGGCTGCTTTTTAGTCAAACTACCACATCAGTTTAGGCTGCTATAACAAAATATCATAAATGGGGGACTTGAACAACAATTTCTCAGTTTTGGAGACTGCAAATGAAAAATCAAGATACCAGTAGGGCCTAATTTTTTATGAGATCTCTCTTCATGGCATTCATCCATCACAATGCCCTCATGTGGAGGGATGGACAAGGGAACTCTGGGATTTCCTTTTAACGCTACACATCTTCGTGAGTGTTTCACCCTCTTGAGTTAATTACCTCCAACAAACATTGTGGAGTGGATACAAAATATGAATTTGAGGGAGGAAGACACAAGTGTTTTCTCATGTTCAGTTTATGCCTTAGTTATTTTTCTGTTGCTATTCTGTGTGTTATCCCACCCAGGGAATGCCAAGGAATGGTGTCATTCAGTGAGGGAGAATTCCCACTTCAATGCACAAGATCAAGACAGTCCCTCATAGACATGCCTAGAGGCCTGTCTCCAAATGATTCTAGATTCTGCCAGATTGCCAATCAACCCTAAAGGCCACAAAGCTCCTTTGCACCCACGAGAAGCCTAGCCTTCCTTACTGCAACCCTCGGATTAGAACCCACCAGAGAGCATGGCCCTAAAATGATATGCAGCCTTTCTCTCCACACTCTGATCATCACTACAGTTGAAAGTCCTGTGGCTGTGGGCTTTTAGTGTCCTCACCTGTGAAAAGGAGGGGAAGTGAAACGGTAGGACCTCACTGGTTAGCAAGTCTTTGATTTTATAGGGGAAGAATAGAGCAATGGTACTTTATTTGTTAGGGACAAAGTAGATGATGAGAACTGTTCTAACGAGAAAAAAAAAGAAGGTGCTAGGTGTCGCTTAGTATTTTCTTCAAACTGGTGAAAGCAAAATGAGGATAGTAGTGTACAAGCTGCCAAACTCCCCAGGAAGCGCTGGATGAAGCTTTGATTAAAGAATCCCGGAGATGCTGAACATTTTCTAGATGGAAGAGAGCAACTCCAGAGAAGCATTACCTAGAGGCAGGTTTACATGCTGGCAAATCTGCTTTATTTTAAAAACGTATCCATTTTTAACACATTTACATAGTCTTATTTATTTGATGCCATTTAAAAATTATTTTCTCAGGTTGGTAATGGCGCCAAACGTCTGGATATTATTCCTGTTATAAGGTTGCTTTGAGTTTATACCTTAAAAAGTAAGCTTAAAGCCCACTTTAAAGAAACTATGTACCTTAAGAAATAGGCTGATTCTAGGGTGGTAGCAGGAAATGAAGAGAGGTGGGTCTATCTTGCTATGCTGGAGAGCCTCTGGGATGACTAAATCAGGTCAGAAAGACGTGAGGAAAAACACTGGCAAGACACCGACACAGAGATGAAAAGCAAGGCAGGAGAAAAGATGGAGAACAAGCAGCAGCATCTTGATAATCTCCTAATCCAAGTGACAGGTACATAGAGTTCCTTTCACGATTTGCACCACTTTCTTTCATGTTTGTTTGAATATTTATTACTAAATGAAAATGTGCATGATTTAATGTGAAGCAATATAAATTCCTAAGTTCTTGATGGCATGAGACAATGCATAGGTAAAACACAAATAACAGACAATTCTACATCACAGTGATAACTAATCAGCTACCGTTAACAGCCTGGGCACTGTATACAAACGGTGCACAGATCTATGCAGGCAAAACACTCATACACATAAAATAAAAATAAATAAATATTAAAAAATATCATTCTCCATCAATCTCTCTCATCTGCCTTGGCTGAAAACACCATTTTAGTTATACTGACACAGTGCTCTATAATCTCCTAGGCTTTCATAATTAGCAAACGGAATCTGGGCTCCTTCCAACATTCTTTTCAGAATTCTTTCTACTACCGTCTGTCTCCACGGAATCCTCAGCTGCAGCCACCCTGGGTTTCCTCAGATTCAGCCCAGGCTGGTTCCTATAGAAATGTCATAATTCATAATCTGAATGAACCAAGACCTTTAAAATAATATATTTGGGGATTTCAAAGTTTAGAATTCTTGATACAATCAGCAACTTGTCCAAGCACAGGGCCTAATTTTTGTGAAAAGGCCAAGCTGTTATATAAGCATTTGCCAAGGTCAGAGAAAAGAAATTAACAGAACACATTTCAGCCTGAGCAGGATGGCTTTCAGACTAAAAGACAGGGAAAGTCTGCAGCCAGTGGAAGCAGCAATGACATGCTTCCCCTTGAGCGCAGCTCAGGAGCACCAGTTCCCCAAAGGTTTGGGCTTCATACCCTCACAGAATGGGGAGCGGGGTAGGGGAGTGGTTAGCCCCTTACCTTGCTACACCTGCTTCCAGGCCTGGGAAAAGCTGAAATCTGGGTTTTAAAAAGTGTTCCTCCATTGTTTCTAAACTTCAGCAACCCCATAAGTCAATGAGCTTGGTAATTAGATAGTCTTACAGTTGGAATGAAGCTTAATCACAATTGATGAGCATTTCCCTCTGGTATTTATTTTTCTTCAAACTCTAAAACTAAGCCAGTTAGACAATCATAATGCACAACTGAATTCTTATGATTTCCCAAGTCTCCCTGACTGTATCTTGGGTGATTCTGTTAAACTTTGTGTAGAGTCACTTTAAACCAGTTTTCTCTGGTACACAGTGACTCCTTAGATCATGGGCCAGACTCTACTGTGCAAGCTGCACTAACCCTAGAAACCCATGAACCTCGGATTCCTCCAAAAGTTCATGCTGAAGAAGTTTCTGCTGAAGAAGTACTCTAAAACTCATCACAATGGGTCTTTGTTTTATTATTTGATGGTCCAGCTGTACATCTCAGGCTGTCCTGGAAGTTGCTATGTAGCCCAGGCTAGCCTTAAATGCATGAATTTCTTGCCTCAGCCTCCCAAATTCTGGAATTATAAGACATGTACCACTGTGCTCAATAAGTCTTATTTCGGTCATCTTCACTCCTTCATCTGCAGCCCAGAAGAATACGTGCTGCTTTCGCATAGGGAGACTGTTTCCCTCACCACTGCTGAGTCACCTTTGATCCACTGTAATGTATATAAGCAGCAGGTGAGTTTTAATTTTTTTATAGTTATAAACTACCTCCAAAACCCAAAACATTCTTTAGCTTGAGCACCACATGGCTTGACATATTTAGAGATTAAACTGAATTAAAATATAGAACTAATACTTAAGTGGGCTTTGAGAGTAGTATTTATGACATTTTACTATAGGTAAGACTTTGGCCAGGTAATTCAAGGTTTGCATAAACGGAAACCTTGATTTCTTTTCCTCTGCCACCTCCTCTCCCCATCACTTTCCTCCCTTTCACTCTACTTCCTTTCCTATTCTGAATATATTATTTTTATTTTCATGTTCTTGTTTGTTTGTTGTTTTGTTTTTTGAGACAGTTTTCCTGTGTAGCCCAGGCTGGCCTTGAACTCACAGAGATCTGCTTGTTTCTGTCTCCCAAGTGCTGGGATTAAAGGAGTGCGCCAACACCTCCTGGCATCATGCTTTTCTTTTTCTTTTTTCTTTTAATGCAGCATGTATACCTGGAGAGCTTTTAGGCATCAGTTCTCTCCTTCCATCTTTTCATGAGTTTTGGAGACTGAACTGAGTTCATCAGGTTTTTATGACAAACACCTTTACCAATTAAGCCAATTCATCAGCCCAACCATTCTAATCTCAACTAGGCATTTGATTGTTTTCAGTCGCAGGCAATTATAAATAATTCTTATATTGATCTTTGGGATGACATGAGTATATTTTTCTATTGTCCATACACCCAGGAGAACAATTAATGAATGATAGAATATCTAGAGACTAACTTTAGTCGAAATGGCCTACTTTAGTCTACTGAAGCAGCCAAAACAATTTACATTCTCAAAAGCAGTGTTCAGAAGTTCCCACATTCCTACCTTGTTTTTACTAACACCTAAATCAGGTTGGCCCTTTTCGTTTTAACTGTATTAATCCACTTGTAACAGAGTAGTTTCTTTTTCAATTAATTAATTTATTCATTTTACATCCTGATTGCAGCCCCCACCCCACCTCTCCTCCCAGTCCCCCTGTCCTCACACACCTTTCCCTACCATTCTCCTCAGCGAAGGAGGAGGTCCTCCATGGTACCAATCCACCCTGGCACATTAAGTCTCTGCAGAACTAGGCGTGTCCTCTCCTACTGAGGCCAGATAAGCCAGATCCCAGTAAGGGGATCCAAAGGGAAGCTTCAGAGTCAGAGAAGGCTCCTGCTCCAGTTGTTAGGGGACACACATGAAGCGCGAGCTGCGTGCATCTGCTACATACGTGCAGGGGGCCTAGTTTATGCATGCTCTTTGGTTGATGGTTCAGTCTCTGCGGGCACCCATGGGCCCAGGTTAGTTGACTCTGTAGGTCTTGTTGTAAAGTCCGTGACCCCTCCTGCTCTCTCCATCATTTCCCCAAGACTCCCTGAGTTCTGTCTAATGTTTGCCTGTGGGTCTCTACATCTGTTTCCATCAGCTACTGGATGAAGCCTCTCACTGGAGTTATGCTAGGCTCGTGTCTGCAAGCATGGCGGAGTAGCATTAATAGTGTCAGGGACTGGTTCTTTTACACAGGATGGGTCTCAAGTAGGGCCAGTTTTTGTTTGGCCATTCCCTCAATTTTTGTTCCATCTTTGTCTCTGCACATCTAGTAGGCAGGACAAATTTTGGGTAGAAGGTTTTGTTGGGTGGGTTGGTGGCCCCCTTCCTCTATTGGAAGTCTTGCCTGGCTACAGGATGTGGCTTCAGGCTTCATATCCCCTGTTGTTGGAGTCCCAGCTTCCTGGTGCCTCCCCTATCCCAGCTCTCTGGCAAATCCCAGAGATGGCCCGTTCTCCCTCCAATTTCTGGTCTCTCTCTCTCCTGACTCTCCCCTCCTCCTCTCCCTACTCCTAATCCTTACCCCTTCTCTCCACCCCACCCCCTCTCCTACCCAGTTCCCTTCCTCCATTCACCTCCAAAGCCTATTTTATTTCCCTTTCTGAGTGAGATTCAAGCATCCTCCCTCGGGCCCTCCTTGTAACTTAGCTTCTTTGGGTCTGTGAATTGTAGTATGGTTATTCTGTGTGTATGGCTAATATCCACTTATAAGTGAGTCCATAGCATGCATGGCTTTTTGGTTGGGTTACTCCCTCAAGATGATTTCTTCTAGTTCCAATCTGTCAGCACACTTTTTAAATTTTATTTTATTTGGGTTTCTCATGTCTCTACCTCCCTTCTCTACCCCAATTTCTATCAACACCTTATCACCAGGTAGAAGAGAAAGGTCAGTGGGGAAAAGGAACATAGGTCTCTGACTACTTCCTGCTGGTTAGGGTCATTGTTGGGTTCCTTGGGGCAACTCCAATCTTCATTTCAGGATATCTCCAACTTCTTCTCATCAAACTGCAACAACAGCAACCAGGAGCAGCAGAGGGGAGCAGCAGTAGCCTTTTTCTTCCTCAGGGCAACCACTACTGTCCGGGCTCTGGCATTTATTCCCTTTCCAGAGTTATCAGAATTAAACTGTCTGCAGCTGGCAAAGATCATGCCCCTTCCAGAGCCTGTACAAGGCAAATAGTCTGCTGCTGTGGACAATCTAAAACAGCCTCATGACCCACACCTGGGATTAAAACAAAAGCATGTTTACATAACTGAGTTTTTAAAGACACCAAAACTTCTACGACACCATCCATTTTCCTGCAAAATTCAAGCTGTCTTTGTTTTAAATAGCTGAGTAGTATTCCACTGTGTAAATGTACCACATTTTCTTTATCCATTCTTCAGTTGAGGGACATCTGGGTTGTTTCCAGTTCCTGAATGTTATGAATAAAGTTGCTAGAACATAGTTGAGCAAGTGTCCTTGTGGTATGGTGGGGCGTCTTTGGGTATATGCCCAGGAGTGGTATAGTTGGTTCTTGAGGTAGAGCTAGTCCCACTTTTCTGAGAAACCTCCAGATTGATTTCTACAGTGGTTGTACAACTTTTACTACTATTTATTAACAGTGTTTTGATTTTTTTCTTGTGAAAATGTTCACCATGGGATAGGGAAGGAGACTAAACATAAAACAAAGATAAGTCAAGTTTTAACATCATTGTTGTAAGTTTTAAATTGTTGTAAGTTTCTTTCTAATTTTCTACCAAAAAGACAATGATAATAGCAACTTTTAATGGTGATTATAGATTAGAGTATTATGAAAATGAAATAGTATACTCTAGTTAATATCTCTGAAAGAACTTTCAGTGGAAAGTGCTTGGACAAACAAGCCTTTATGAATATTCTACTCCAAGCAAAGCAGTCTTCTATGCCTCTGAGGTAAATCAATGACTAAAAGAAAGAGTCCTGCCTCTTCTGGAATTCTTATTCTAGGGTAGTGTGCTGGGAGTTTTATGTCAACTTGGTACAAACTATAGTTATCTGAGAAGAGGGAACTTTAACTAAGAAAGGCTACAGGCAAACCTACAGAGAATTTTCTTAATCAGTGATTCATGTGGGAGAGCTCAGTCCATTGTGGGCGGGGCCACCCCGTGCTGGTGGTCCTGGGTTCCACAGGAAAGCAAGCTGAGCAAGCCATGACAAGCAAGCCAGTAAGCAGTACTCCTTCATGGCCTCTGCATCAGCTCCTGCCAACAGGTTCCTGCCCTGTTTGAGTTCCTGTCCTGGCTTCCTTCAGTGATGTGCAAGCATAAGCTAAATAAACCCTTTCTTCTCCAATTTGCTTTTGGTCATGGTGTTTTATTACAGTAATAATAACCCTAAGGTAGAGACAAACACAAATGTAGTAAGCAATATAGAGTATGCTATAACATTCAAATGCTGTTGACGGAAAAAGGAAGAGCAGGGTGCGGAGTTGGGTAAGCTTCGTTTCGGAGTAGGAAGGTCAGAGTGGAATCCAGAGAAGGGGCTTTGAGCAGACTTAAAAGAAGTAAGGAGTACACTGGGAAGATTCCTGGAGGTAGACAATGCTCAGTAGAAGTCTGCTGGCAAGTTGCAAGAACTGAAGAAGGCCAGTAGCTGCAGTAGAGTCAAATGAGAGAGTGGGGACATTAAAATCTAAGGTCAGAGAGGCTGAGCATGTGTGCTCAATTCCCCAGCCCCTGTGTGGTAGGCATGCCAGTACTTGGGAAGCAGAGGATCAAAAGACCAGGGTCATCACGATACTGTAAACTGGGTGGCTTACTCAGCAAGAAATTTTCTACCTGCTTTAAAAATTGAAAGTCTGAGATGAGGATTTACGGCTCTTCCTTCTTTCCTCTCTCCCTCCTTTCCCTTCCCTTTCTCTTCTTCCCTTCCTTCCTTCCCAAGTGTCTTAGCCAGGGTTAATATTGCTGTGATGAAACACCATGACCAAAAAGGAAATTGGAGAGGAAATAGTTTATTTGGCTTACATTTCCAGGTCATAGTCCGTCCTTGAAGGAAGCCAGAACAGAAACTCAAATAGGGCGGGGACCTGGAGGCAGGAGCTGATGCACAGGCCACAGAGGGTTGAGGCTTACTGGCTTGCTCCTCATGGCTTGCTCAGCCTCCTTTCTTGTAGAACCCAGGATTGCCAGCGCAGGAACGGCATCACCCACAATGGGCTGGGCCCTCCCCATCAATCACTAACCAAGAAAATGCTTTACAAGCTTGTCTGCAGCCCCATCCCACTGAGGCATTTCTTCAGTTGAGGTTCCCTCCTCTCAGATGACTTTAGCTTGTCAAATTGATATAAGACTATCCAGCATACCAAATAATAAGATTTCACTTTTTCATTAAAGCTGAGTAGTTTTCTGTTGCATGTACACACTTCTTTTTTTTTTTTGGTCCATTCATCCACTGGTAAACATATAGATTGATTCCACATATTGACTCTTGGTAGTAGTACTTCAATAAAAATGGGTGTGCAATTGTCTCTGACATTGGCATATTGGTGTCAAATCCTTTGAATGTATACCCAGTAGTAGTAGGTCTGCTGTGTCATATAGCAGGTCTGATTTTCCATAAAGACTGGACTAACTTATGTTTCAACAGTGTACGGGGTTCCCTTTGCTTCGGTGCTCCCTGAGCATGTTTTCCCCGCGTCGGTCACCACGTGCACGCTTTTCTTTGGGTCCCTCCCTCGTTTTGAAGGAAGGCAAGTGCAGACTTTACTTTGATGTCTCTGTAAGCGTCACAAATGTCGTGGAACCCTGTCTTTAAATGGGAATAGTATTTTTTAAAGTTCGTGTGTTAGATTTCCAGTGAGTTTTACCATGAAACTTGGGAGTGTGTGTTTGGAAGCACTTCCTTTAAGCTTAGTCAGGTGAGCATTTCCCTCTGTTGGAGAAACGGAGCCCTGTGCGGAGCTTTGAGGCACAATCTGCTGGAGGCACTACTTGCGTCTGTTCTGTACTGAGAAAGCGAGGCTCAAGGGTTTGTGGTTTTCTAATTAACCAAAGAACCTTTACGAGATTTCATGTGGTGGCGAGGCCTTTGTAAAACAAAGTTCCCGAGTCCCTTTACAATTTAACAAGTATATTGTACTACTTGTAACTACATATTCTCTAGATTAAAAGAACGACGCATGTTTTGCCAACTTGAAGATCATCCTATGCTTTGAATGTATGTCGCTTTCTTAAGAAAGTAAACCAGATCCTTGAAATTAACATTATGTCTGTGCAAGTGCTCCTTGGTAAATAGATAAAAGGCACCTGCATAAATTTAAACATAATTGCAAACTCTCCTTCACCTTCTATTTCTAATCTTCTCCTTACCCAAGAAGGGTCTTTTCAACAAAGCAATTATGCTCTATAGAGATCCTTACAAAATACAATTGTACATTCCTTTAACTATAACCAGTGTATGAAATTAAAACTGTAATTTCTGATTTCTACAGTATTCAACAAATTTTCACATCTATCCTTTCTACCCTGGTCCCTGCCACCATCATTTATTAATGGGTCCCTGTTCTAGAGTTTTCTGAGAACGTCGAAACAGCTCGACCTTAATGTGGATCTAGTTTTTCCCCTATAGTCACAGCACAGGTCACTCATGACACCAGCTGTGAGGGTTCCCCACACACTAGCCAAGCAGTCAGTTCTGCGTGGATTCCAGCTATGTGCTCCTCTAATTTAGTTCGTCCTTAACACCGTCTTATTGTCAGACCTCAAAGACTGAGGGCCCAGCTCTCTTTGTCACATGTCAGCTGCAAGCTGCAGGTAAGCCTGGGTTTTTACCTGTGCTTCTGACTGATCGGCTATGCGCCGGTGTTCCCACAACCTCCTCCTTGAAGAGCTCGAGTAGACACGCTTAGTGCTTTGTTATAAAGGCTTTTGCAGAGGCCACACTGGGAATGGTACGTAAGGCCACTGGTTGGGGGAAGGACCCTGTTTGGGTGTGCCGCCTTCTAGGGACCTCCCCTTGTTCCAGAAGCTCTCTGAACCTTGTCCTGTACAGTTTTATGGAGGCTTCACTGTATACATGTGACACAAGGACACCCAGGATAGGAAGGTGATTGGGCAGAGAACACAGAGGAGGCTCCCAAAGGAGCAGGAGCCTATCAAAGCCGTCTGTCCAGATTCTCCTTGGCCTCTTTTGTGCAGCATTCCTTCTTGCTGGGTGTGGGCAAGACTGGGAGTTTTATGACCTCCTATTAGACAAGGAGAGTCACAGAAATTTTTTATAGCCATCTCTAAGAAAGAAAGGCAAAGGAAATTAGAGCGAGTAGCCAAAGACAGTTATGAATGAGGCCTAATGCAAAATTGTAACGTTGAGGTTTTTTTTTTTTCCCTTTTTTACAACTTGAAAGTACGTTCGTGGAGTGTTAACTTTGTAAACAACAACGTGGTGTTGCCAGTCAAAATTTGGACACATGTGTAAAAAGTTTCCAGGATTCATCCCAGGGAAGAAAATTCTGACTTTTCTGGCTCGCTTTGGAGAAGAGAAAGTCAGTTTTTCTGGCCTGTCTCCCGGAAGGGAAATTTCTGCCCTGGGGAAGGAGTCATGAACCGGGAACCCAGGAAGACATCATCCTATCACAGTTGTCTGGCTTCCTGGCTTGTAGCCTCACCCAGCAGTCTTCCCATCATGGCAACCAGAAGCAGAACAATTAAAAACGATCCAAACCAGATCACACCACTCTCTTCTCACAGCTTTTTAACTGGGCTCTGAGTAAATGCCACATTCTTCCTTTATCCTTGAATGCATCTGTGATCTCTGTCCTTCCTGAACGCGTTTCCCATTTCTGTCTGCTCGGAACCATGCCCTAGGCACATCAGCCTCCTTTCCTCATATCTTGTGTGGGACTATAGGATCTGTGGAACTTCTGGATCTTTCTGGTTATCTGCCTTGTCATTTGACCTCTGCTCTCTTAAGTCAGGCTTTTGCAGCCCCCAGCCTTCCACTTATCACTGCATTCTGTCTCTCTCCTGTTCTGTGGCTAGCAATTAATCTCTTGAGTTATTACCTTGAGTCTCTCCTGGTCATTTGCCTATCTCAGGCTTATTGCTTTTCTTCCTACAAAAAGGAGGAGCCTTGTAAGTCTGTACCTTGCTATAATAAACAAGTGCTTAAAGCCACATCAGCTCATAATCCGTTTGGGGGAATAGATGGATAAAGGAATGTGTGTGCCAGCTGAAAGACAGGAGCCCAGCCTGGTGAGAGGCATGCATAGCATATGGGTCAAAAAAGCTCACCCTGAGAGTCTGGATCACATGGGAAGCTCTTGTTCTGGGTGCTGGATAGATAGATGACTCTGCCCTAGGAAACCATGGTTAGCTTTAGGCAGGGCATTGTAGTTAAGATAAAAGACAAAAGATAGGTCAGGCTTGCTGGCATATACCTGTAATCCCAGTACTTGGGAGGCTGAGGCAGGAATTATAAGGTGAGACCCTGTCTTACAAAACAAGCAGGGAAGGACAGGGACAACAGCCAAGGGTCTGTTGGTATCTTCCATTCTATCCAATGATCTCAGTGTTCTGCTTTGTTAAACCAGCGTGTTGCCTGTCTGCTCAACTACCTTCTCTTTTCAAAGCGTGCTGCGGCTGCTGCTGTTGACCTTTAACACTCCTGTGAACTTAGCCTGGATCCATGTGGTCATTTGCCAGTAAATGGGCCTGTGTGCAAAAGGATGTGCTGATGTCTGGAATGTAATACTGATTTCAGACAGTTTAACTGAAATACAAATTTTCATGTTATTGTACTTGTCGCTGAACACATTTGAGCATTATTATCATACAGATGACAAATAAAATGCTAGACAAATAAAAATGCTAATCAAGTATGAAGATACAACGTTAACACTGAGTTAGACTAGTGATGGTGGATTCTGTGGCACATATCACACAACAGGGTGGTATATGTGGTGTGTGTGTGGAGGCTGTTTGGTATCTCCCTCTATCACTTTCCACTGTATTTTTATGGATAGGGTCTCTCACTGATCTAGAGCTCACTGATTTGGGCACAATTAGATGCCTGACTCAGTTTCCTAAGCCTGGGCCTGTGATCCGTGATTTTTGTTTTCAAGTTGGTGCTGGTATTGAATTTAGGTCCTCAAGTATTTCGCCAATGGAGCAGTCTTTACAGCCCCTCTAGGAACACATTCTAAGCCATTTTCTCAGGCCTTGTATATGTACAGGATGTGCACAGAGGGCAGAGGATGGTATTAGATGTCTTGCTCTATTGGTGGTCTGCCTCATTTCCTTGAATCAGGGTCTCTCACTGAACCGGAGCTTGCCCATTTGGGCTAAGGCTGCCTGGTCACCGGAGCTTGCCCATTTGGGCTAAGGCTGCCTGGTCAGTAAGCCCCATGATCCTCCTGTCTCTGACCCACATTGTTAGGGTTAGAAGCATGGCCATACACAGCTTTTTGTGGGTGCTGGAGTTCAAAACTTAGGTCCACATACTCTTACCCAGTGAAACCATTTCCCTGGCTCCCTTGCTCTTTCTTTCTTCCTTCCTTCCTTCCTTCCTTCCTTCCTTCCTTCCTTCCTTCCTTCCTTCCTTCCTTCCTTCCTCTCTCTCTCTCTCTCTTTCTTTCTTTCTTTCTTTCTTTCTTTCTTTCTTTCTTTCTTTCT
>NW_026585685.1:4971459-4973728 GCF_907164565.1 Psammomys obesus | reverse complement strand
TCTTTCTTTCTTTCTTTCTTTCTTTCTTTCTTTCTTTCTTTCTTTCTTTCTTTCTTTGTATTGGACATTGAACCTAGAACTTCATTCATGCTAGATAAGTCTCAACTATTGAGCCACATTCTCAGCCTACTTTTTTAAACCTTTGCTATTGAGGCAGGGTGTCATTAACTTGTCCAAGCTAGCGTTGAACTTGTGATCCTCCTGCCTCAGCTTTCCCAGTAGCTGGGTGGCAGACCTGACCTGCCTCACTAGGCCTGTCTAATAAAGATTTTGTAGTTCAGAATGTGAACAATTCAAGATGATTCTAACAATTGGCAGAAGATGACCACAGGATATTTACGTGTTTTGCATAGAAGGTATTCATACTATCATATGCTCTGCCTCTCCACCTCCATAATTTTGTTTTCAACAGTCTTACTATGTAGCCCAGGCTAGCCTTAAACTCTGTGATCTTCCTGTCTCAGTTTCCCACATACTGGTATTATAGGTGTGAGCTACATGCTTGACTTTGAAGAATATTTTATTATAATAATTTATGGCAGAAAACTAGGCTAAATTGTCATGTATTCTTTATAGAAGGTAAATATTTATAACACCTGTCTGCTCTGTACCCCCTTAATATGTCATGCAACTGATGATGGTTTGATTTACTACCACTAGAATTTAGGCTTCCTTCAAAGAAAATAGTGAGACGAAGACTACAAATGAACCCAACATTCCATCTACACTTGTTTTGCTTTGTTGCTGGGACACATACAGCTGGGGACACCATTTGCATAGACTGAGAGGGCCCCCCTGATATGAAAAAGAAGGACCCCTGGGTCTTATCACCAACTTTGGATTTATACTTTGTTCTGAAGTTTTCTACTAAACGGGCAGGTTTGTTTAACTCTCATTAGGAATATATCACAATACCATGAAATAAACTTTTCACTTTTTGCTGCTCCCCCCCCAAATACCTCAAAGACACAAAAAGATGGAAGCATATCAATGTACTGTATTTGTGGCAAATGCTATGGCGTTCTTCTCTAAATACTAATCTCATCGTTTTTAATTTTTTAAAGAGAGTTATTTTAAAAAATGTGTATATATGCGTAGATATATATATGTGTGTGTGTATGTGTGTGTGTGTGTGTGTGTGTGTGTGTGTGTATGCAGGTGCCCACAGTGTTCAGAAGAGGGCATTGGATTTCCTGGAGCTGGAGTTACAGGTACTTCTGAGCTGCCTGATGTGTGTGCTGGAAACTGAACTCGGGTGGTCTCCAAGATTAAGGTGCGCTCTTAACTGCTGAGTCATCTCTCTTCATCCTTACTGAGCCTCCTCAGCTTTGCTCAGCTGTTGTGCATCCAGGTATCTTCTGAGTTCCAGAGGCTATGCCAGATATGCAATGCAAGTTTACTACCCTCAGTAGAGACTGACTTAGTCAAAGACATTTGGGCCCTTGTGTTCAATCAGAGAGAAAGGAAGTCCTGTTGGGAGGAGCATTTGGGGAAGACTTTCTTGAGCTACAAGAAGGAGATGAAGCTTCTTCCCTCCTTAGGACATTGTTGCTTGAGGATGTGATACTTGGACACCTGATAGCCATCTTGAGACCTAACGTGTTTTCATACAAGACATATTACTATAAATTAGTGATAACCGGGAGAAACTTTGGGAAGCGCCAAATTCAGGTGTTTCATTTCTTTTTGTTGGGCCTGGCTTCATACTGTTTGACTTAGTAACATACCCTCATGAAAAATCGTAACTCTTAATCTAACCATTAGGTTTACGAAACAATGATACACTTGGAAACAATCTGACTAAGGAGGGGCCATTTTAGAGAGAAAATTGATGTGGCGCCTGTGGCTATGTGGTAATGTCAAGAAGTGTCCTATCGTCAGTAGCTCACTTAGTGGGCAGAATATTCATAGAAGAGGGAAAACAACCCACCAAAGATGGATGATATTTGCAGAACTGGAGAGGTAACCAATGGTGCATTTAGCCTTATCACAAACATTACCACACAGCACAAGCCAAAATAATATCTTGTGGAGTGTTTGCTAGGCCCTCTGTGTTGAGGGCCTGACTCAGCTGCAGACATGTCTCACCACAGCTCAGTTAAGTGTTGTTGCCATACCTATTTGCGTATGGGGAAGCGGGAGGCTGGGTGACAGTAAGCAGCATGCTAGGAAAAGCAGGGACGTGAGCCTGGCCGCTGCAGTTTTCTGCCTGGGAATCAATTTATGGTTAAGACATCTCGGCAGATATTGGGCGGCTACTTAGATAAGG
>NW_026585685.1:4957569-4971059 GCF_907164565.1 Psammomys obesus | reverse complement strand
GGCGAGGGGGGTCGGCGGCGGGGGCCCCCTCCGGCCGGGCTGTGCGCGGGGCCCGGAGCGGCGCCGCGGCCGCCCGCGCGGGGGCTCCCCATGGTGCAGCGGAGGTCGGGATGTCGAAGACGCTGAAGAAGAAGAAGCACTGGCTCAGCAAGGTGCAGGAGTGCGCCGTGTCCTGGGCCGGGCCCCCGGGCGACCTGGGCGCCGAGATCCGCGGCGGCGCCGAGCGCGGCGAGTTCCCCTACCTGGGGCGGCTCCGCGACGAGCCCGGCGGCGGCGGCGGCGGCACCTGCTGCGTGGTCTCGGGCAAGGCGCCCGCTCCCGGCGACGTGCTGCTGGAGGTGAACGGGACGCCGGTCAGCGGGCTCACCCACCGGGACACGCTGGCTGTCATCCGCCACTTCCGCGAGCCCATCCGTCTGAAGACCGTGAAGCCAGGTGCGCGGTCGGCTTCGGGGACCGGGGCCTCCGGGTCCCGGCTCCCCGGGGAGGGGGCGGCGCCGGGTTCCCCGTTCTGTGGGTGGCCAGACTGAGCTCCGGGGGAACCGACAGCCGGCTAGGCTGCCGGGGAACTGCCTCCAGGAGACGGCTGTTCCACCGCAGCCGGTCTCCCGCCGCAGACGAGAGTTTCTATATATATAAATATATATTTTAAATTTAAATTTTGCCTAGAGAAGGCCATCCCTTTCCTATTCTCCTTCGTGGAAAAGGTTCTAGGATGATAGTCTCTTCCATGGAGCGGATCTGCGTCTTCTAACGGGGGAGAAGGGGCTTTACGATGGAGACCCGGCGCTAGATCGAGTGCCCAGGTTACTACCGAAAGCTCCCGGGAGGGCTCAGCTGGCCCGGTGCGTCGTGCACAGCCGCAGACGTCTGGGAGATGACAGTCCAACTCTGTGGGTCTAGGTGGCTCAGGTGTCTGGGTACTGATGAGGTATAATGTGTGGTGTGTGTGTGTGTGTGTGTGTGTGTGTGTGTGTGTGTGTGTAGTCTGGGTTTGGAAGGAAGACCCAGATGCCCAGCCGAGCAGATGTTTTTGAAAAGTTTTCAAATTACAAAATTTTTTGAAGGGCTGGGGGAAAAAAAAAAAAAAAAAAAAAGGACCCTTGTTGCCCTGGTGTCTCCGATGCTCGTAAAATGTGCTGCAAAGCACGTTACGCTATGGCATACTCGCTGGTTGGAAAGCATTGATCAGACTGCGTACAGTCTGGTCTGGTAGTATGCAGTAAGTTTTCTTACGATTTTGTAAGTGAGAACATTGTTGGTCCTTTCCGTATTAGCAGAGCGTGGTTCTGGGTTCTGAGATGGTTTGTAGAAAAAAAAAAAAAACAACATCGTGATTAATCATTGTTGTTAGAAATAAAAAAAAAGGATTTTTTTTTTTCTACTGAACATAGATGGGGGGCATCTGAACATATGGGGCTGCCAAACCGTGACCGGGGCTAGATTTTGGTTTTCCCTTTTACCACAAAATGCTAGAAAATTCTAGAGAAAATGTAGTATGCGCTCCTTCTTCCCCTTCCTCTTCTTCAGCTTACTTTAGGAATATCTCTTTAGTAGTCCTTCAGCTAATTGCAGCTGATGGTTTGATGTGCTGCGGGTATGTAACACATTCTTATTTTAAATGAAGTTTTTTTTTTTTTTTTCATATAACCTACTCTAGCATACTGTTAAGATTTGTGTTTTTGTGAGTTTTTCTTATTGTCAATCGTTAGAACTTTATCAGACTGTAAACAGCCTTTTCTCTGTTTTTGAGGGTTGTAAGATTCTTTGCTCTTAACTTCGAGAACCGTACATGGAGGCTGGACACAAGGTTTTCTGGGCTGCAATGTGGCCTATTGGTTCCTGTTGGTAATATTCAAAATACTGTACAGAGAACATTTACTAGCACAGGTGCCGCTTCCGTCAGGGGTTCTCAGCCACAGCCCCCAGGTTGGGGGTTTGCGCATGCAACTTTGGGGGGGTTGCATATCGCACACACACCCTGCTCCTCAGATATCCGCATTACAGTTGTTCATAATAGTAGCAAAATTCCCGTTGTGAAGTAGCACCACAAATCATTTTATAGTTGGGCTCACCACAACAGAGGAACTGTATGAATTAAAGGGCCACAGCATCGGGAAGGTTGGGAACCACTCACTTAGGTAAAATACCCTGAGCTAGCAACTAATGAGGACCTGTGCATCACCGTTCTGTTTTGTTTTGATCAGTTGGGGCATTACTGAGATAATAACTATTTAAAAACCAGTTGCAAAGTTGATAGATTGTTGAGGAAGATCGTATTTCAAATCACTGTGATTCTTTTAAAAGACTAGAGAGATGGCCCCTTTATGAATACCAACCTGCTTTACATGTTCTATAACTTCCAACTTTAACATAAAATTGTAGAAATACCTCAGAGTTAAGAGTGTTATGCAGTAGTATTAGGTAATTGTGTTGATCAAACCTTCTGTGTCCCAGAATGTGGCCAGTATTTTTGCATTAATAAAAATTTGCCTTCTTGGCAACCAAAGACTACCTTCTACTGTAAATATTTAGCCGGAAGGGGATAACTGGTGTCAGTGGCCACACTATAACTTATTAATAACAAGTCTTAATGTTGTGCTTGCTTTTTAAAATATGCTCAACATTGATAATTTGTAGCGGATACCACTATTTCTGCATCATCTAAGCAAACTTACAAATATTTGTTAGGTGGCATATTAAATGATATTCTTAAATGGATTTCCTTAAAAGTAGCATTTATAATAAAATACCAAGGACTTTGTAGGTTAAACCCAAGCTTTAAGTACTAGAAATTAAGAACTTGAAAAGGTTATTTGTGGAACTTTGGATTTAGTTAAAAACAGCACAAGTATATCTCTCGAAGATTGTGTATTATATGGTTGTGATTCATTTAGAAAAGCACGAAAATAAAGTGTAAGGTGTTCTAAAAAGAAACTTGCCGTATCCCTACTCCCATTTTACCTTAACTCTGTGAAAGAGGTGAAGTTTTAATGTAAAGCTTTATATAGTAGATTTAGCACTCTTGACTGTTAACTCTTTTAAACTGTATATTCTTGACAGTCAATTAGAAGCTAACACAGTGAAAGAGTGAAATGTAGCCATTTCTGTAAGCTGTCATGTTAAGGAGGAATGATCTTGTACTGTCTTCTGACAGTTTGTGGCAGGAGGATGAGCTGATTGTAGACACTGAGACTACTTCCTCACTGTAACCCTGTTTCATCCTGTAGATACCCAGGGAAGTTCTGTCAGTGCTGTTAATGTGGGGACCTAAAGTATGTCTTCTTTCTGAGTTTCTTAATTTTTGTTTTAGAGTTGTATTGATTTTCCTTTGTTATACTCTTTAATGGATAATTGAAAATAGTTCTTTAAAATTTGGACCCTTCTCTGAAATAGGGAGTTTCTTATTGGTTTAGTGTTGACACAGTACTTAGCAATCAATACTTTAACATGTACAGGTGAATCTTTAGTCCCATTT
Organism: Psammomys obesus; assembly: GCF_907164565.1. Lineage (NCBI taxonomy): Eukaryota > Metazoa > Chordata > Mammalia > Rodentia > Muridae > Psammomys > Psammomys obesus. The sequence continues at coordinate 4,967,581 of NW_026585685.1, read as the reverse complement.
GTTGCTTGGTCTAGTTGGCTACCAGTTTCTTAATTGTTATTTGTAGCTTTTGTTTTTGTTTTGTTACTATTATTTAAATGAGAATAGTTGTCGTTTAAATTTGAACTTCTGAACTTTGAACTATTGGTGAAACTTTTTATGATATAGTCCTGTCTCTAGCATAAGTGTCTGTGATTTACATCAGAATATATTCTTAAACAAGTTTCATTTGGATTAATATGACAATTAGTTAATTTTGTTCTAAAATTCTCTCAACTTGTGAATATGTAGAACGTTAGAACACATAAATATTTGTTTCTTAGTACACCTTTAAGTATTTCATCAGTTGCAAATTACATAGATTTTACTCAAGTTAAAGATTAAATATTGCATTATGTCTAAGCACGTGAAATCATCGTGTGCTAATTTATTTTGCACATAATGCATTGGACTACCTTAATTCTACTACTGTACCTAGGGATGAAAATCACAGGGAACATTGTGTTTAATGCAGTTAGCTGTGTGTTTAATGAGTAATTTGAGACAGAGTTTATAGCGTGTTAATTAAATGTAGGTAGAAATGCTCATCACTGACTCAGGGATTATAGTGTCTAAAGGAATTTTGTTAAAATGAACTCACCCCTAGAAATACATTCTCATCTAGTGAAGAAGCTTCCCAGGAAGCTTTACAATAAGGGATGTGTATGATGATGCAGCTAATGAGAACTCTGCTTTACTTCTTAACTCCTGGATCTTTTTGTTAGTTTTTAGTGTAGTGGGTAGGTTGGAACATCATTGAATTTTGCTTAGGTGGTTTAGTATCCAAAGAAGAGAAGAACAAAAGAAATGAGACTCAACTCTTAGCCTCTTAGGCTATTAATATCGCCAAGTGTTCAATATCTTTTTTAGCCAACAAAAACTAGAGATTAGATGAGGCAGCCCTTTTGTTGGAGACAATTGTATCACATTTTTGATAAACCTTCATTTGAAACATTCTTGCTTTCTTTTTTTTCTTTTTTTCTTTTTCCTTCCCTCTAAAGGTCTTAATTTAGTGATTTAGGTTCAGGGTTCCTATTATTAACTAGGGAACATATGCCACAGCAGCAGAACTGGTGTGCTGATTCTTACTACATTGTTAAAATCTTTATACCTAAAAACCGTCTTTCTTTTGCTATATCATTTCTGGGAGTACTGTATCTGAGCATCTCTCATGTAGTTAAATATATTTTGGTTACTGTTCTAGTGTATCACTCTGGCTGCCTTATTGATTGATGGTCCCAATCTCATTTATGATTATCGTTGCTGAAATACGATGACCAGAGCAACTCGGGAAGCAGAGGGTTTATTTGGCTTACACTTCCATTCACCACCATTCATCACTGAAGGAGGCCAGGCCAGGAGCTCAAACAGACAGGAACCTGGGGGCAGGAGCTGATGCAGAGGCCCTGCAGGGGTGCTGCTTATTGTCAGATAGTGTCTTTAATGTATAATCCCCCAAGTCCTTTTAAAATTTTGTGGGTACTTAGTGTTTTGGGACTGTATTATAGGAAAATAGTCTCTTTCCTTTCTCGTCCTTCTCTTTTCCTTTTTTTCTTTTCCAGTTTCTTCCTTCCCTTGACAGGGTTTTTCTTTCTGTGTATCCTTAGCTGGACTTGAACTTGTGTGTAGTCCTCCTGTCCTGACTCCCAAGTGCTGGGAAAAGTTGTGTGCCGTCACCCCCAGTAATTTTATTTTTGAACCACTCATTTCTCTATCAAACTCTACCGATTTTAAAGCAAAGTTTTGTTCCTTTGTGTTTTAACAATGGTTAGGAAGTTTGGTATTGAAAATTACAACTATGTTGCCTTGAATTAACTTTTAAAATATGTATTTTGAAATGTTGAGAAATAGTTCTTCAGATACTGCATTTTGGAAGGGAAGAGTGCATACTCTGAACATAGCTCTCTGAGGGTGAGGAGCTGCTGTGCATTGTGGAGGATGGTGCTTTGGAGACCTGCTTGTGGTGGAAGAAAGGCAAACCCACTCACTCTCTGCTGTCCTGAAAGAACCACTATTATTCTGAAAAGTTTTCCATGAAAAAGCTGCTTCTTTTACTTTATAAAGAGAAAGTGAAAAATCATCTTGCTGACATGCTCCATCCTCAGACACCTACTGGTGTCCTCTTAGTAGTCAGCATTGGCCATGCCAAAGGAGTCAGAAATGGTGTCGTTAAGAAGCATCAAAGTCATGAGAACAGAGTGATTGACTGGTAAAGAATTCTTGTGGGAAAGGCTTTTACTCATATCATCTTTTTCCTTAACTATTTAAAACTCTTCAGGTAAGATTTAATATGATTTTTTTTTTGTGAAAATAAACTTAGTAATTGTCTCTGTAGTGTGCTGTTCTAAAAAGTTACTTTGAGCACCCTTGAGTCTAGTTTTTGGTACTCTGAGGTGGGAAGATTGATAATTCAAAGCCAGCCTGGTTAACATGGTAAGGCCCTATTTCAGTGAGCAGGGAAAGGGAAGGAAGGAGGGAAAAAATATCAGAATATCTTAGCGAGGATTTTTGGTGCCCAAGTAATTAACAAAGGGTGGGGAGGAATCAAACAAATAGAAATGTCTTTTTTAAAGTCCTTATGTTGCGCATCAAGTGCTGTTTTGTGCCACTTTTGGAGTGAATCTGCCGAGCCACCTGTGTTGAACACCACTTTAAGTGATTTGCTTGTAAAATGAAATTCTAAGAAATCTCTGTCATGTGGTGTCAATAGTGAAACTTTATATGAAGTAAGAGAAAGGTTTCATTTGTTTTTGTCTTTGTAGAGTTCTGGTCACTTGTCCTTATTTTGTGACTTGCCTGGTTGGGGAAGAAATGAAAAAAAATTGCATTTATCTTGGTTTTTAAAGATAGATAGGTTTTGGTTTGGTTGAAAAGTAATATTTTTAGTAGTGGATAAGATGAGAAAAACATGGAGCAAGAATGTGCACTCAATAGGATGTTCCATTGCAATAGTTTTTATATGTGTATATATTAAAAACACTTTGCTTAGTACAAGTGCACAACATTATATAATGTATAAAATTGGAATATAGAGGAAAATTTCTATTAATTGTTTAAATATAGAGGTAGTTCTGTTCTGAATTATTCCTGATAATGTTCTCTAAATTCTAACTTAAAATGTGTTTTCTTAAAAAAAAAAAAAAGTGCTTTCTTCTAGTAATAATGCTGTTGAGGTCTTTAATCTTTTTTCTGTCTTTAGCTTAGTCTCATTCAGCTCATCATAGTACAATGAGTATTCTGTTTTTCCCATAATGTACTTGAAATGTCACTGTTAGTACTGCTGGTACTGAGTGAGTTAGTACTGCTACTGAGTGAGCAGGAGGGGCAGGCCAGTACACAGCACCCCACCACCATCATCAACAGCTCAGTTCCTGTTCCCAGGTCTTGACCTATGTGAGTTCCTGCCCTGACTTCCCTCATGATGAACCATGCTGTGGAACTGGAAGCTGAAACAAACCCTTCCCTCCCCAAGTTGGTTGGGGTTTTATCACAGCACTTGAAATCCTAAAATACCTTCTTTACTGTCTTGGATTTGTAATATGAATAGTAACTGATCTACTTAAAAATTCTGGTATCTTACCTAACTCTTTGTTATGCTATGTTTTTTTGCAGTGAGTTTTAAACACTTAATTATTTTCCTTCCAGAAAGTTTATGAGGGACTATACATATGACTATACAAAATTGGATTTTTACTGTACATGATGATATTTTATAAAGCAGTTTTATGAATTGAAAATATAGTAGAAGGGAGAAAAATAGAAGTTTTTATTAGTAATTACCTTATTTTCTGAACTTAAATAGAATAGCTTTGTTTTCTCTTTTGATAAAAGAACTTTTAAAACTGTGCTTGGATAGAGTAGTCCTAGAGAATATTGCTCTTTGGATCTAATTATCCAAACTAATTATGCACAAGAAACTTGTGAGAAATAGCTTAGATCTCATCTGGAAACTTAACAGCAACAACAACCAAAACCTAATTCACATGTCAATTTTAAGAATTCTGTAGCAAGACATACAGGAAAGGCAGCTCTGAACCCTCTAGAAATAGGGGCCGCTAAAGCATCTCATCTTATGGTGTCCGATAATGAGTCATGCAGGGACCTTGATGTGCCCTGTGCTCATCTTTTGACCCTTTGCTCTAAAGAGAGGGCAGTGATGTACAGTGATTGGGCGGCTGGGATAACATATCTGTGTTTGCAGCTGGTATAGATAGAATAACTATCGATGGCAGAGCTCCAAGAATGGGGAGGAGGGCGAGGAGGGAGTTCCTCAAAGGAAGGGATGCTAAGCAGGTGCTATGGAACATGGCCTCTTTTAAAACACTCCTACTTTGAGGCCAACAGCTGGATGTAGTTGATAGTAAACTAATTCAAATGACAACAAAAAACCAGATACAGGCTGTAGAAGAAAGCTGAGACTGATTTTATCAAATATTTTGCTCAAATGTTACTGCATTTGATGCTTTTAAATCTGAAAACTGCTTTTATATAAAAATGTAAATGTTTGACTGGCGAGATGGCTCAGCAGGTGACAGTGCTTCTTCCCACAAGTTTAATCCCTTAAAGAACCAGCTCACCCTTAAATTGTCTTCTGATAGCTACTCACATGTTGTGGCATGTAGCTGCATGTACACACCCTCCCCCCCCCCCCCGCATGCAGGCAAGCAGGAATAATTAAAAAATATTTTTATATGTCTGAATGTTTTGCCTGTGTGTTTTTTTGTGTACCATACTGTGTGCCTGGTGTCAAAGAGGCCAGAAGAGAGTGTCAAATCCCCTTGGACTGAAATTATAGGAAGTTGTAAGCTACTATGTGGGTGCTGGAGATTGAATTTGGGTCCTCTGGGATTGTAGCCAGTGTTCTTAACCACTTAGCAGTCCCTTCAGTTCCCCAGCCTCACTTTGAGGGTCTCATCATTTAGCCCTTGCTGACCTGGAGCCCAATATGTGGACTAGGTTAGCCTCTAATTATCCCCAGCTTTCTGCGATGAAACAATTGAGGTGCTGATGTTTGGATATGTTCAATTGAGACATCTTACTTACAAGTGTTCCATTCTCACTCAAAAACAAAAATAAAAGCAAAGCCACATAATATAAAACGAGACTCGCCAAATCAGTGCTTCTTGTTCTAAAGTAGGTGGACTAGTTTAGAGGATCATTTAGTAACTTTGGTAGTGAGAAAATCATTGTTAGTCTAGTTCAGTAATAAAGTTTTAAAACAATATTTTTATCCATTTTGAAAATTAAATTCTAAACTAATTGCTTTTCAGTGTTTTGCTTTTAAAGCAGTAGTCTTTTTAGACGCAAATTGAGACAGTATCATTATTGTATTATTTCTAAAGATTCCTGTGCTGTCTAACTTTATGTCAACTTGTCACAAACTAGTTATCTGATAGGAAGGTATTTCAATTGAGAAAACGCCTTCCTAAGATCTGGCTGTAGGGCATTTTCTTAATTAGGCCATTGTGGATGGTGTCATTCCTGGGCTAGTGAGAAAGCAGGCTGAGCAAGCCATGGAGAGCAAGCCAGTAAGCAGCACCCTCCATGGCCTCTGCATCAGCTCCTGCCTCTAGGTAGGTTCCTGTTCGTTTGAGTTCCTGTCCTGACTTCCTTAGGTGATGAGTGGTGATGGGCAAGTGTAAGCAAAATAAACCTTTTCCTTCCCAAGTTGGCTTTGGTCATGGTGTTTTATCACAGTAATAGCTACCCTAACTAAGACAGTTTCCTAATTGTACCTTTTAACTATGATCTCATAGAAGCTATAGATAGGTGAATCTACTGACTCTTAACTTAGCAATACTACTTCAAGTAGTCTATAATGTGGTACCTGTTTACTAACCAAAAAGCAGTTTGGTAGACTTTACAGAATAAAATCTGATTTCATTTGTTAAATTTATTTTTTTCCTCTATCTCTGTTGGCAATGGAGATAATTCAAGAAAAAGTGGAGAGCCCAGGAGTGGGATGGGTGCTCATTATACCCTGTTTTTAAAATTTATTTTTAATCTTATGCTTTTTTTACATTATAATTACAGTTTTAATGTTTTCAGCTTTTATAATATAAATTGATTTTATTTTTGAGACAGGTATCACTGTGTAGCCCAGGCAGCCTTAAACTCATGATCTTTTTGCATGTAGTTATAAATGATAAAATTATAGCCACCATCTCTGGTTAAAAATAATTTAAATATTAATTGTTATTCACAGAGGGGTTTTGCCCAGTGTCAGCCAATAGTTAGATCTTTAGTAGATATTAAATGTCCATAGATTATTGGTGAATGCACATATCAGTGATTATATGTACAAATGGCATCTTCAGCTGGGTGTATGGCACATATTTGCAATCTTACTACTTTGCTGAGATGTAGACAGGAGGATCAGGAATTTAATTTCAGCGTTGGCTATGTAGCAAATTTCAGGCCAACCTGGGATTTGAAAGACCTGTCTTAGAAAGAAAATTTCCCAAACACCTCCTCTCACTGCTCCCCCCACAAAAAAATCTCAACCCAAACATGAAATATTTTTGGATTGGGTATGATTTGCTGATAAGAATCAAAACAGAGACTTATTTTTTAGATTAATTTATACCTTCTAGGGATATCTTTTGGCTATATTTAGAAGATTACTGCTTCTAATTCATAAGCCTGGAATGACTAGAGTTCTCCAATGTTAATTCCATGTATTGACTAACTGAGCTGTAGAATTTGTTTTAATTCATTCATTCTTAGCTCTGTTCACAGAATTGTGTCTTATCTCATTTCAGTAATTTTGGTCAGGATATTTTGTCATAATTTTATTATTTTAGTTAGTGGTTCTGTTTACCAATTTCAATATTTGACTTAGGATGGAATGCATCTTAATAAAAATTGGATTTCTTTTGAGTAGAGTTAGAGCTAACTAGAGCTGTCTTATGACGTAGAATTGGGATATAAAAATGACACTCAACTTCCTTTATTGGGCAATCCCATGTTCAGCCATTGTGGTACAAATCTAATATGACTCTTCTGTCTTGAGAACTTATCATGGCATACTAGCTGTTATATCTGATACGGGTTACAAGGACGTAAATGCTGGCATTCACATCTTCTTGTATAGAAATTAGGAATTACATCTCACTTTATACACAAGGAAACTGAGGTTTAGAGAGATTAACACATTAAAGTTCTCACTGTGAGGAATATGAACAGGAGTATTGTAGGCTTTCATTTTTCATTTATTGGATAGAATATTATTAGTTCATTATGTCTGAAAAAAGCTACCTTCCCCTACAGTTTTGAATTGAGTGGGTGTTAAATATAGTAAAATGTTGGGCAAATACTAAAATAAAAGATTTGTTGTTTGGTTGTTTATAAAAAAGTTTGTAGTAGTGCAGTTAACTGGAGATTGTTAATCACATAGAAATTAGGCTAAATTATTGCTACATCTACAAGTGAATGGTTTAAGCCGTTATATTGAAAACCTGGATACTTTTTAGAATGAACTTACTTGGGATGACTGTATACTTGATACTGGAATTAGTACGTTCCCATATTTCCTGTCCTCTTGCTATAAAGTTTACTAACTAGGTAGGTGTTAGCACACTTATCCTGAGACTGATAGCCTAGGAAATGTTACAGTGAATGTAGGGGTGAATATGTTTTGAAATTAGTGTTCTTTTTTAAGTATGCAGACTCTTTTCAAAGTATATTTTGCTTAATAAAATTTATCCATTAAATGTATCATTGTGTTCAAGCTGAGCTCTCTTCTGGAGGCTTCAAGTAGTCTACACGAAGATGGATCTTTGAAGAGGCAGTTCAAAGCAGCCTGTGGTGTTGCTGCCTCTTGTTCTTTGTGCTGCTAGGCTTCCTGTTTGGGCTTAAAAGTCACCATCAACTGAAAAGAACTACGTTAATCTAGTCAGTACCCTTCCTCTAAAAATAAAGAAGGTGACTCTTAGCAGTAACAGAGTGTGAACTAGAACCCAGATCATCTCATTTCTTTTGCTGTTTTGGTCTGTAGTATAAGATTTCACATAGAAATTTGATGAAAACTTGAGATTCCTCAAGGAGTTTGTATTCTTTTAGAATTAAGTGTATATACTACACTGTTTTTTTGAGACTGTTTGCATTCATGAGTGTGGTTAGATACAGTGGTGACCCAGAAGTTGGAGCACATGAAATAATTTAAGTTATTACATACCTTAAGTTTTTAGGACACTTTTGCCTTATTGTACTGCTGTAGTTTATGATTAAGATTTAAACAATTATAAAATTATAGCTGATGTAATTAATAGTTGAGTATCCAAGTAATTTTTTTAAAAGTTGTTTCAGTATTGAGAAAATATTTCTCTTATGACAGAGATTGTTTACAATGCTTTTAGTCAATTTCCTTCCAGTTGCTGCTGTCTGTTAGGTAGACTCCTAATGTTGATTCTTGCCTGTTGGGTCACATTCACACTTTTTGCTTTTGAGTAAACAGGGCATACAGTAGGGGAAAGTAAGTTTTCCGGCAGGGAATTTTTAGGGAGTGTCAGAGGTGAACCATCAGGGGCACTTTAGGCTTAAGTGTGCTTTTCGATAATGGCTGTTGATATGAGTTAAAGGAAAGATTGTACTCCTGTTGAGTGTAGGACTGGCACATAGCGCAGACCACGGAGAGCTGGCTGTTTCTGAGAACAGAGAATTTACCTGTGTGGGGCAAACCTGAAAGTAGGGAGGGGGCAGGGCAGTTCTGGGAAGACTGTTCAGGTATGCTCAGTGGGAATGATGGGAGCCTGCTTGGCTGGTTGTATATGAAAGGAAATCTTCCTGTAGCTGTCTTGTCAGACACTCCTTGTAGTGCCTGCCTAGGACCAGTGCAGGGAAGAGAAAAATACAATATAGGGAGTTATTCATGTAGAGAATCTTTGAAAGAACAGAGTGCTGAACTTTAAGCTGGGCCTCTGAGAATGACTTCCAAGACACCTTGCAACCCACCGTGAGAGCTGCCACTTCTGCTGCAGTCAGGTAAATGGGAGGTTGCGTGTGAAAACTGGCGAGAACATACCACTGTAACTATGATCAAGGAGACTGCATAGCCAGTTCCGTTGCCATCTTCACTACTTCAAGTGGAGTGTAACATCTAGTCATTGCTGTGACGTCATCTAGTCATTGCTGTGACTTCTGGATGCCTGTGATTTGGATGTTTGTGTGTAGAGCTGATTGTTGTTAATGGCAGAACGCTGAGGAGAAGGACCTGCCACATATTCTTTCTCAATGCCAGAATGATTCTACAGTCATTCTAGACTTCACCTGAAGATTCAGCTGTATATGGCTTTCTGTCTTTGGCATTATATGGAATATTGAATTTCTGTGCTACCAACTTTTATGAAACTGTTTAGGATTTTTATATTTATTCTTATGTGCTTTCTTATGAAGAGGCTGTATAAACTTGGATTCTGATTTTCTGGGATAAGGATAAAGGTAACAATGCTGAAAAAGTAAGGGAGAAGTCTGTCCCTGTAAATAATTTCCTGAGAGAGGCATTTGTGGCTTTTAAGTGTTAAAATGTGTGTCCTATAACTCTAATCCTAGTACACTGTAGTTTTGGAGATCACATCAGATCAGGTGCCTTTTAGGATAGTGTGGTGATAAGACATCATGTATTTTAAACTAGAATGGTATCAAATTCTTAAGAGATACTGCTTACACTTTTTAGGTTTTGTGATTTTATTTTCGATCATAAGCATTATGAAGTGATAGTACATGCTTTTTTTCCCCTCTTTTCTGTACATGCCCTAAGCTTCACAGCCTGGTGAGCTGGAGAGTGCTGGGTGTTACAGAACACTGTTGTATCCCAGCCTAGGCCCTTAGGAACTCCTACAGTACAGATGGTAGATCAGAGTGCCGCTCGCACCCTGAACCCCCCTGCTGGCTTTGATCAGCTGCCTGTTCTCTCTGCTCATCTCTCCAGCTTTGTTTTCTCTTTACTCAGATTGTTTCTCCCACGCTTCTCTGCTTTCCAGAGAGATAACTGACT
>NW_026585685.1:4921902-4957538 GCF_907164565.1 Psammomys obesus | reverse complement strand
AAAAAAACATTGTGAATTGTCAATCTCTGGGGTCAGCTGGAAACCTCAGGTGGTATTGTCTTTTTTTGTTGTGTTGGCCTGGCTTAGGCATGCATACATAAACACACACACACATTTATATTTTATTTTTGGATTTGAAAATATTCTAGAAGTTGAGTTTCTAGGCAGTATTTTACTTTTATTTGGTACCCTTGTTTTAGTGGCTCAGATTGGACTATTTCATATTAAAAAGTCACCTTTAAAAAGAGAAGTGATTGGAAATGAGTCTTAGAAATGAATCTCGAAGGATGATTTCTTACTGAGTGAAAATTGCCAAATCTGCTTATTAATCCAGTATTAAAGTGTTACAGCGTATATAAAAATTTTATTAGTACTGTTCATATGGCATTCTACTAGGTGGTCAGGGAGGGCTTTCCTGAGAAGGGTGCATGAGTTGAACCATGAGCTGAAGTCTGCCATGTGAGCGTTTCTAGGCAGAGGGAATTATGAACATAAACCCTTAAGAGGTATTCAGTCATATATTAAAGCAACAGCAAGACCAGTGTGGCAGGCATCTAGGAAATGAGGTGAAAGCTTGGAGGAGATTGAAGAATTAGACAGGTGTCTGTGGAGGTCTGCAAACCACAGGAAGGGATTTAGAGCTTTCTTTCCCCCTTCCTGTTTCTTTTTCCTTTCCTTTCTTCTTTCTCATATTCTTTCTGTCTCATGTTCCTCCTGTCTTCCCCTTCCCCATCTTTCTACCTGTCTTTAGTGCTGGGTGAGTATAATGCTCTACCATAGCACAGAACCAAAACTCCAGACTGGATTCTGTTTATTTTAAAAGTACTGCAGATACAGAGTTGGAGAATGAGTGTTAGAACACATTTCAAAAAGCCACTGAGATTTCATAAGAAAGGAGACCTTTCAGCAGAAGAAAATTAATGATGGACTGGATTTTTATTAAGAGTAGTGGCAGTGAAATGAAGTGGTGGATAGATTTGAAATATGCTTTGAAAGAGGAAATGACAGGATTCCATGACTGCAGGTAAGGAGAGGAGAACTTTTACGTTCAGGATGATGTTAGGATTCAGCTGTGAGCAACTAATAAGTGAGTGGTGTTACCATCTCAAGGGATAGGAAAGACTGGGGAGGGTGCGCAAAGGTAAGTCTGTGTGTGTGTGTGTGTGTGTGTGTGTGTGTGTGTGTGTGTGTGTATGAGAGAGATTTACTTTTTAAAGTTACTTTTTAAACTGTATTATGTTATTTAACCATTAGTATATTTTATTTTTTATGCATTTCAAGGTAAATTGCCATTATCAGTGCTTTTTCTGAGGAAAGCTTGTCAGTTTTCCCCTCTCTACCTCTCTCATCCCATTTGCAGATGCAGAAAATAAGGTTTGGAAGATAATGTGCTCAAGTTCTTATAGCTAGTAGTTTTTGGTAGATCTAGGATAAGCATGTAGGTTATCAATAGTCTAGAACTCTAATTTGATTACATTTAAAAATTAAGAATAAAATTGAAAGTTGAGTGTTGTGGCATATGCCTATAATTCCCATACTTGGGAGGTAGAGGCGTGAGGCTTAGAGGTAGAGGCAAGGCTAGTTCAAGACTAGCCTTGGCTATATAGGGAGTTGAGTGAAATGTCTTCAACCAAAATATAACACCAGTAGCAAAGAATAAAAGTGAATTTTAAAAATACAACACATTTTATTACTAACTGTGTTATGGTTAAAATCTCGTGGGTTCAAATTTCATAGACAAAAATGCAAAAGTTGTACTAACTTCTCTTGTAGCTGGTTGGATTACAGAGTTAGCCTGGTACTTCGGACTAGTGGGAGAGCACTTTATTAATACAACATTCAGAATATTCTTGGTTGTTTGGTTGAGGAAAGTGGCTTGGGGCTCTTCTGAGCATGAGCTTTCTCTGTAAGGCCTTTAAGGCACAGGCAGATGTTCTTTGTGTGCCTGTCGTGTCCGAAGCCCGCACCAGGCCAGAGGTAGAAAGGGGGCAGTTAGATTCAGTTCTATAGGGAGCCCAGCCCGACAACGCTTTCAGATTTCAAAACTTCTTTTCCGCTCTGCTGTAGGTTTGTTTAAAAACATAACAAATGTTAAACATCAAAATGGTAAGTCCCCAGCCCGCCCAAAACTTATTTAATAGTGGGAAAACTTTACCTATGGTGTTAAAAAAATTAATATGTTGCATATAGCACAGATTGCTGACTTGATCCATCTCCAGGAGTGCGAAGGGCAAACAGACTTTGCATTTGCTTTGTATGAACATCTTCCTTTTGAAGGTGTGGAAATACACCATTTTAACTTTTGTCTGATGGATTTATACTAACTAGGTTATTGGTTGTCAATATTAAGCCTGGAAATAAATGCTTTTTGAAATTGGTACAAAAATAATGAAGCCTGTTTGTTGTTCAAAACCAAACTAATTTCCTTCTGTTGATATCTTATGCTTTCTTATAAAATATACACTTATATTAGTTTATAAGAATTTTAATTTTAAGGAAATTAATCTAATAGAACATTGTGTTTTTCCTTTGGGGTGTTCTAACATTTAATATCCTTTTGACAACTCTCTCAACTCTTATCTTCCCAAATGCCCTTTCTCATTAGTACCTGGTATGACTGCTTTGTTAGGCTGCTTCAAAATCCAGTCCAAATATAATTCCTTTGGAGATTATTCCAAGATTAACCTATTAAAATTTTTATTTCTATACTTTTTAATCTCAGAATGTGCAAATACTACTGCACTATGTTATTAATTCTGATTAACTGTATATAGCCCATCAGTTTAGACTCTACCCAGTAGATTTCAGTGGTAGAACTGGTCTGTTACCAATGATGAATAAAACTCAAATTTATCTTAATCAGTAAATATAATTAAATTAAATTAAAAGGCAGTTCTATACTTTTGCACATCAGTGGAAGATTAGAGAATATAGATGGATAAAAAAGGGATCTGTGATTTTGTTTGTTTGCTTTGTTTTGTTTTCTTCAGGTCACTCTTGCAGATTTTATGAGAAAATGATTAGATTTTATTTCCTTGTGAATAAGAATTAGAAAAGTAAGAGGAGAGAATTAATATGGATGTTCATGAATTTATTTGAGATATGTTTGAACTGGGAGCTGACTTGCTTCTCCTGTCCTTGGACTTGGAATATATATTCATATATAGTATATAGCCACATATATCTGATCTTCCTACTCCCACGTCATGAGTGTTGGGATTACAGGTATGTACCAGCATGCTCTGTTTACATGATGCTAGGAGGGCTTGAATCCAGGGTCTCATCAAAGCTATCCATTTACTGTACCAATTGAGCTACATTTCTATCGTGTGTGTTTGTGTATGTGTATGTAAGACAACCTTAGGTGTCATTCTCTACCTTCTTTGAGGCAGGGTTTCTTAATGGCCTGTAACTTACTAATTAGGTTAGGTTGGCTAGTTGCCAAGCCCTAGGGATCTTCATGTTTCTGCCTCCCTAACACTAGGATTAAAAATGGCATTTTTCACAGTGGCATTTTTCTGGGGTTTAAACTCAGACCTTTGGTGTTTTTTTTTTTTTCTTTCTTTAAATAAGGCACACACTTTGCAGACTGAGTCTTCCCCCCAGCCGTAAGAGCTGATGTTTAAAAATCTTAAAAAAAAAAAAAATATATATATATATATATATATATAATATATATATATAACTTGAATATAAATATAAAACAAATGACTTAAGGTTAATTAAAGCATAGAACTTGTATTTGAAAACAAAGTCCCATGAGGATTAAGATGAGATGTATATATGAAGCTGCCCATAAACTGAGTATGTGTTGTTGTATAAAGTATAAAATTATCATATGTGATTTTTTTGACATCCTGATTCTACCATATGAAATACTCTTTAAGTCTTTATGGTTAACTCCTGGGGTATGTAGTTTGGTCAAATTAGATGCATTGTGGTCAGAAACAAGTACATTGTCAGAGATAACTTAAACGGTGCCATCATTTGCACCGAGTCTTAGGGTAGACCTAGTATGAGTGTGAAGTGAAATTAACATTTAGTACCTCTCAATCTTTCTCTTCTATCTCATAATTTTTTTGTTATTATTATTCTCTATGCACTGGCTCCAGAATGTCTAGTCTCCCTGTCTTTGATAGGCAGTTGTTAACAATAGGAATTTACCATCAGGTAATAGGTACATGTTAGTAAAATTATCTGATTAACACAGTTTATATTAAACTGATGTGAGAAATTGCTACTACTAAACCTTCCTGTGGATATTTTCCTGTTAACCTCAGCTGGGCATGGTGGCACACGCCTAGAATTCCAGCACTGAGGAGGCAGAGGTAGGTGAGTATCTGTGAGTTCCAGGCCAGCCTGGTTTACAAATTAAGTCCAGGGCATCCAAAGCAACACAGGAAAACGCTAATATATATATAAACGCTAATTATATATATATATTATATATATATTTTATATATATAAAATATATATATTTTTTTCTTATTTTTTATTATATATATATATAATAAAAAATAAGAAAAATATTTCAAATGTCATTGCCTAATATAGTGGGTTTTTAGAAAGTGTCTATGGTTCCTAGCCCCATCTTTCATAATCATATATTTTTAAGCAGTTCTCCTTCATTGCTTTAATATATGTAACTGTCTTCTTTTGGTTCTTAAATTCATGTTACTTTGGATTATTTGCTAAATTGTTACCTATAAGGAAACTTTGACCTTTGGTTTTATACAAAAATTGTCATACTGATTGGTGATCATGACATTCCAGGTGTTAGCCCAGTGAGGTTGTGAGTGCCTGTTGCAGACTGGCTGTGCTTTGTCTTTACCCCTAGAATAGCTGGGCATGGATAAATGCTGTGAACATCCTAGGATAGGAGCCTTCATTCTGAGTGTAAGCATCTCCAGCTTACCTCCTCTCCGCCTAGCTTCTGCCTGCCTTCGTGACAGCTAAGTAAATCTGGTGTAAATGAAGAAACAATTCTATCTACACAACTAGAGCTATTACCATTTCCATTTGAAAAAAGCTGAATCAGCCTTGAGTTTGAGTCAACAAGTAAATTAAAACCAATATCCATTGTCAAACCTCAGTAAGCTACCAATAAATTAATAAAGTATTTAAAAACACAGACTTAATCATGTAAAACACCAATACATAACTTAGTGACTGACAGTAGTTCAATATTAAACCTGAGATGTTTGGCCACACACTTTAATTGAAAGTAGTGTGGCTGGGTGTGGTGTAGATTTTTAGTCCCAGCATTCTAGAAGTTGAGGCATGTAAATCTCTGTGATTCTAACCATCCAGCCTGCTGTACATAGAGAGTTTTAGGACAACCAGGGCTATGTAAAAAAACCCTGTCTTAAAAAAAAAAGTAGTTTTAAATTGGCCCATAATTTCCCATTTTAGCATTCAGAAAATGACTTACTTTTATACTGTTGTTTTTAAGTTTTATGTTTTCTCTACTTAAAAAATACTAAATTGCATTTTATTTTGTACCTGTGAGTGTGCATGTGTACGTGTGTGTTAAAGTATGTGAGTAGAAGTCAGAGGCCAACTAAGTTGGTTCTCTCCTTTCACCAGACAGGTCCTGAGAATCAAACTCATGTTGTCAGGTTTGGTGACAGTACCTGTACTTACGGAGCCATCTTACTGATTTATCTTATGATATATTTGATAGATAGAGTTAGATATTACGTAGCTTTATAGTATCTTTTTTACAGAAGCCCAACTTGTAAGACATGTTTTCATAAGTATTCTGGTAATATTGTGAATCTCTGTGAGTGATTACTTCCCAAAGACTCCATTTTAGCCATCAAGTCTCTGCAGTGATACATTTTAAGTAACCACTTCTTGAAAGACTGCTAAATTAAATGAATGCTCAGTTTTGTTGGAATTTAAACATAAATTGATTTGGAGTGAAGGAAATTGATTTCTTCTCTGAATCATAAGAATAAAATATCTATCGCTACCGTTTAGTAATAGTAATAAGCTAAGCATACACATTTATTTTATACAAATTTATTATACTTTACCAAAACAGGCTTAAACATGTGATACTTGTATACACATCACTGTTATACATGCTAGAATTAAGAACACGGAGTCTCTTTCATAGTTCAAGGACAAATTTCAATTGCAACATGAAATTTGGCATGTTATTTTCTTAATGAGATCGTGTTAATACAAATTTTATTATTTTAGACCATTAAAGAAAAATTTCAAGCCAGTCTTTACATCTTCAGAAATGGGAACAATTTTTAATTTTATACACACACACACACACACACACACACATATATATTTATGTGCTAGGCGTAAAACTCAGGGCCATGCTTGGCAAACTGTCTGTTACTGAGCTACATCTCTAACTCCCTATAATGTTTTTGATTGCTTTCTTCTAAATGTTTCACTAGTACTCTTTTTGGTAATATTAGTAATGCTAATAACCAAAGTGAGTATAATTCAAACAATCTTTCAATATTTATTAAAATTTAAGGGCATTTTATATAAATTTTTAAGCCGTCCATGTTATTACTTTCCAGCTTGATAAACAGAATTTTATGGATGTATGCATGTCCATCTTCTATGTCTACTTACTCAGCATCCACTCAGGTAGGGCAGGTACACTGTCTGATTGGTTATGGCGAGAGGCTTCATTAGTGGTAACTGAGGAGGGATTGGTTTCTAATTGTTTTTAATCATTTTACTCTTAGATTGTTTTTTAATGGCTGCGGTCTTCTGGTGCCTTTATCTTAGATTTTGTCCCTCCACTATTACCTTCTGTACTTCAAGCTCAGACTAATTCTCCTCTGTACTAATGAAACTGGTTTGTTCTTTACTCCAGAATACGCTTCATACTTTTATTTAAGCTTTAAAATTTTTAGTGTTTTATCTCCTTATCCTTACTCCCAGCATCTCTCTCTTTATTGTTTTAAAATCAGTTCTTTTTACTTATTTAGATAAGATTTGGTGTATGCAAGATTAGGTTTGATTATGGAGAATTTGAAATATAGTCACAAAAGTTTGCATTTTATCCTATTTCTAATAAAAATAGGCAAATATTTTAACGCAAGGTCGTTAGTAATCAGTAAAAGAGATTACTGATGTGTACAGGTACTGACATCCTGATCAGTACTGCCTGGTACTCATGTGTGGAACAGTTTATACAGGGGTTAACAGTTAGCATGGAAACCTTTAAAGAAGAATGATTTCTCAGGGTCAGTAGGACAAGGTAGCTTGAGGTTTGGGGGGAGGAAAGATTACAAATATCAACAGTAAATCAACCTTGAATATAGAGGGTGACAGAGGAAGGGGTATTGGAAAGGAAAGTTGATTTACAGAGGAAAATGATTTAGATTCCAAATGCTCTTTTAAAATTATGATAGGATATAGATTTCAGACTTCAGGTTAAGCACTGAACCTAACCTACCTTCCTTCCTTCCTTCCATCCTCCCTCCCTCCCTCCCTCCCTCCCTCCCCTCCCTTCCTCCCTCCTTCCTTCTTTCCTATAGAAAATATTGAAAAAAAAATAGTTGAGCTGGGCATGATGATGTACTCCTCTAATCCTAGTACTTGGGAGGCAGAGGCAGGCAGCTCTCTGAGTTTGAGGCCAGTCTGGTCTATAGAGTTGAGTTCTAGGACAGCCAGGGTTACATAGAGAAACCTTGTCTGTAACAAAACAAAATATGTAAGGGTGTTTTGTTTGCATGTCCATATGTTCACTGCTTGTGTGTTTGGAACCTGTGGAGGCTGGAAGAATGTATCAAATCTTCTGGAACTGGAATTAAGGATGGTTGTGAGCTGCCATGTGGGTGCTGGAATTCTAACCTGGGTTCTCTGGAAGAGCAGCCAGTGCTTTTAACTACTGAGTCATTTATCTGGCCCTTTAATAGACTTTTCTTTTTCTTTGACAATTTCATGTATGTAAACAATGCATCTTGATTATACGCAACCCTACTTGCCCTTCCCAGTCACTCAGTAACATCCCCGAAATTTTCCTCCTACTTCCCCCAATAACCCTCATTAGTTTCATATCCTCTCTTTTGTTAAAATCCATTGAGTTCAGTTAGTGCTGCTGTTGGAATGTTCTCTGACCTATGGACTTGATCTTGTGCAAATAACCATAGTTACAGTCAGTTCATGAGTCTGTCGTGTTCAGAAGACAACATTTCACAGCCCTTCTCCATCTTCTTGCTCTTACGTTCCTCTGTCCCTTCTTGTTTGTTGTTCCTTGAGTCTTTGGGGCCAAGGGTTTGCTGAGATAAATGTCTCATTTAGGGCTGAACACTTAGTCTCAGCACTTTGACCAGTTAATGAGTTTCTGCATTAACAGCTAACCACTGCAAAGAGAAGCTTCTCCGGCCAAGGATGAGGGCAGCGTTAATCTATGGAGGTAAATATAAATGTTTAGAAGGCAGTTTGACAACATGTCATTTCACAAAACAACAGTCGTAGGGCCTGTAACCTTTTGAGGTTTTGGTCAGGTTTCTAGTATCAGTCCAAAATTCCTTTCTATGGAGCAGATGTCAAATCCATCTATAACCTTTGTGCTACTGTTACATCACTGGACATATCTGGCCTGGCAAATTAGTTTTGTGGGATGCAGAATTGGTTACAGGAATACCATTTGATGTCTTGTGTCTCCCAGCAGCCTGCAGAGAACCTTTTGACACCATGAAAGTTAGTCATGAGGGAAGAAGTTTTTAGGTCAGTTTTTTTTTCCCCGTGTCCTACAACAGTTGATTTTTCTGTGTCCTACAACCAAAGATCTTGTGTCTTTGGCAATAGGTTCTTAACATCTACTTTTGTTGAGCAACCAAGGTTAAGGACAATAGCTTGTGTTATTTGTGGGGGCTTCTAAGAAGACTTCTTTCTTAAAATCAGCAAGAAATATTTAGAGTTCCATTCAAGTAAAAATTGTAGAATTACATGTTGATTAAGAAATTACATGTTTCTAGGGGAGCGCTTATAAATAGAATGCTACAAATGGATAGTAATAGTGGTATTGGCATAAGATTTGTTTTTAGTGTAGTGTTATTAAATAACCCGAGACTAGTTGTCATTAGCCTGTGGTTCTTTTTTAAAATGTCAGACTTATTGAGGTATAAGTTACAGTAAAATTTATCCATTTTTAGCTATATTGTTCTATTAATTTGGATAAATGTATAGAATTGTGTAATAAGTATCACAGTTAACATTTCCATCACTCATAAAATTTCCTGATAACCTTTTGTAGATGTATGATTTTTTAAGAATACAATTTTGTAATATATTCTATCAAAGATTACAGTTTCAAATAATCAAATAATTCTAGGAATATATTTTTAGGATAGAGGCAGATTTTAGATTGGGTATCACAGTTGTTGATTTCTGTTAGCTTAGTTTGAATCCATTATAATTAGTCAGGTAATTTAAGGAAGGGACTTACTGTGTATGCTTGCTTTTACTTTTCCACTTACTCTGTTCCTAGCTTCTTTATTCGATTTACTTCCTAAAATCAGGTTCTTTTCATGATTTCAGTAGTATTATATTCTCTCCCTATGCTCTTCACTTTTCCTCTTCAGCATTTATCCTGCTATTTTATTTCAGAGTTACCTATCTGTCCTTGTCTGTAAGCCTTACTCAGGCAGTTTCTTTTCTTGGTCATTATTTTCTCCCCACCACCTAACCTAGTGACTGATATAATATGTACTTCAATATCTTCAGAATATGTTTTTCCATCCACTCAGTCTCAAATACTTGAGAAGGGTATTGGGCTCTTAAATCTATGTTCAAGGAAGGAAGGGAGGAAGGAAGGAAGGGAGGAAGGCAGGAAGGAAGGGAGGGAGGGAGGAAGGGAGGGAGGGAGGAAGGAAGGAAGGAAGGAAGGAAGGAAGGAAGGAAGGAAGGAAGGAAGGACCCATTACATTTTGTCAGTGCTGTCTTTTAGGTAACCGTTGACTATGTCCCACCCATTGAATTTTATTTTCATACCCGCTTCTTTTTCTGGGCTTTTCGCAGCTCAAACCTGGGGTTCCTTGGTTTCATCCTTTTTTTTTTTCACTTTCTTTTTCTGTAGTACTGCTAATTCAGTTATATGTAACTTGTTCTTTTATACAAAAAGCTTCATATTTCCCTGTTGTCTACTACAGAAAATAGTATTACTTGTTGAGCATTAAAAAACTTTGCAATTTATTTTAAAAGTTTGAGTTCTGATGCATGTAGTGCACTGTGATACATGATTTCTAACATGTCCTTAATCTACTTTTTCTGCCATCTTTGTCTATTTGGATATTTAAATTTCTCCACAATATAGCTGCATAGTCTTTTTGGACAAGGACTTTTCCCTGTCTGTTCTCACACTCCCTTTAAATTTTACTAGTGTGGTCTGCTTTTCTATTTTTGTGCATTAATCTAAATCAAGAGTGCTCCTTTTAAACTTTGTTTAGGATAGCTTAACTGCCTATGCTGATATTTGTTATATTGCTTTATGTTATTCCTCTTTTTACTTCCATGTATTAACATCTCTTATAGAGGATTAACTGCAAGTTGAGTTCAGGAACTATGGTCAACACACACTGCCCTCCATCCCTGACCCAGACAGCGTTTCACTGTCACAGGCTGCTTGGAGCTCTTTATACTCCTGCGTATGCCTCCCAAGTGCTAGGATTACCAGTGTGAACCACTACCTACACCTAGCTTCCTGCTGTCTTAATGGATGATACAAACTAAACACTTCATTAGAATATTCAGGGAGACCTGATTACTCTTACACAGGGAGTATTTGTTTTATTTTATTTTATTTTATTCTCTGTGCATTGGTATGAAGGTGTCAGAATCCCTGGAATTGTAATTATAGACAGTTGTGAGCTGCCATGTGGGTACTGGGAATTGAACCTGGTTCCTTTGGAAGAGCTGACAGTGCTCTTAACCACTCAGCCACCTCTCCAGTCCCACAGAGAATATTATAGTGAATAATTTAGTAACTAATGAAATTCTGAAGAATAGTGATCAGTACATTAAATGTTAATATCATAATCAGAAGGGTTAAAGAAAACTGCCAAGATTTTAAGGTAAATCATACTATGGGAACAATGTATATTATGATGCATTTGCCAAAGCTGCATCATTATTAGTTGGGGGAAATTAATGTTGGCAGATATAGTTATTATGTAACTGTTAAAATATTTTGGAAAGACATTTGGCTTCACTAATGTTGTGCTTTGATTAATTAATTAATTATGCTTTTGCAATAAATTCTGTAACTCACAATGGAGTATAGGGCAGGGGAGATAGTTCACTTGGTAAGGAAAACATGAGGGCCTTAAATTGATCCTCCAGAACCCGTGTTAGGAAAAAAGCAAAAAGCAAAAAAAAACAAAACTAGGAGTGCTGTTATGCCCTTGTAACCTCAATGCTGAGGAAGTAGAGACAGGTTAGACCTCTGGGGCTAGCTGGCCAATCAGCTTCGTTTACTTGATGGATTTCTAGACCAATAGGAGGCTACATCTCAAAGTGTGTGTGTGTGTGTGTGTGTGTGTGTGTGTGTGTGTGTGCGCGCGCGCGCGCGCGCGCGCCTGTGTGCCTGTGTTCCGGAGCATGTGTAACCACCTAAGAATGACACTGTAATTGTTTTCCGGCTCTCACATAAATACATCCATGAACACACCGCTGTAACCATCACACACATACTTACCCACAGATATACATATGTATGCACAAAGTAATGTCGAGTTTAAGGAGCCTCTTTCTAGGAGACTTAAATCATGTGCATAAGATAGGTGACTCTTTAGAACATGCCATACAGACTAGCCTATAGCCCAACTTTATGAAGGCATTTTTTCTTTCCTTTCTTTTTAAGTTTTGCTTTATTTTATATATGAGTGCTCTATCTGCATGTACATCTGCATGCCAGAAGAGAGCGTCAGATTCCAGTATAAATGGTTATCAACCATCATGTGCTTGCTGGGAATTGAACTCAGGACCTCTTAGCCACTGAGTCATCGCTCCAGCCTCAATATGAGTAACTTTTGTCTTTACTTTTTACAGTGATTTTATTAATACACAGTTATATAAGTCTGAAATAAGCTATTTAATTACTATTCATTTTTAAAATAATTAACTTAAATATTATGTATGTGTCGTGCTAGAAAAGTAGCTCAGCAGTTAGGAGCTCTTCCAGCTTCCCGGGGATTTGATTTCCAGCACGCCCACGGTGGCTTATAATCACCTGTCACTCTCACTTCCAAGGGACCCAACATAGTCTGTTGGGCCTCTCGGGTACCAGGCGTGCACATGGTGCACATACATGCAGGCAGCAAAACAACCACGCGTAAAATAATAACTTACAGACTGTCCACGCGCACAGGTCTGAGTGTGGATTTGGGCATGTGAGCGCAGTGCTTACGGAGGCCGTGGCCCGAGCGCTGGGCTGGAGCTGGTTGCTGCCTGAGGTGGGTGCGGGCAGCTGGACTTGTGCCCTCTGCAACAGCAGTGCGTGCTCTTAACTGCTGAGCCATCGCTCCAGCCCTGCATTTGCCAGTCTTAATCCTTGTAATGGAATGAACCTAGTTTTGGAGGGTTGGAAAAATACAACCACAGCTTCTTTTAGAACACCAGAGCTGTTCGCAGTGCTGAACAATTATTTTACTCCAACTTAATATTTATTGACTTATTACTCTGCTATATGCTTGTTAAGTGCAAGTGGACCATATTGATAGGACTCCTGATGTTATTGCAGGAGAGAAAACCTTAGAATGTTTTCGATTTGAGTAGGATGTGGGCTAAGGAGGAGGATTTAGACAAAGATTGGGAATACCCTAAGCGCAAGATTTGAAAAAGATTTATCAAAGATACATCATTGGGGAATGGTGGAGGAACTCTTTTAGTTTAGTAATAGAATGGTTGTATTAGTTTCCTGTTGCTGCTGTAATAATATCACAGATTTGGTCACATGTAAGATTCAATCTTTACAAGTTTTGGAGGTAAAAAAAAAAAAAAAAGCTAAATGTATAGCCTGTCCTGGGATTGCATGCCTCTAACGCCAGCATTTGGGAGATAGTTTAAGTCAGTCTAAACCCAGACCAACCTGGGCTATATGAGACTGCCTCCAAAAAAAAAAAAAAAAAAAGAAAGAAAGAAAGAAAAGAAAAGAAAGTAGTTTAAGTGTATGTGGCCAGGTTGTATTTCTTCGAGAGGCTCTGGGGAAGACTTTGATTTCTTTTTTCTACCCCTGCCTCCAAGCTTCTGGGATCCCCTGCATTTCTTAGCTGTGGCTCCTTCCACTTGAACTGCATTACGCTAGCCCAGCAGTTCTCAACCTGTGGGTCATAACCCCTGTGGGGGGTGCACAGACAACCCTTTCACAGGGGTTATATAAGACCATTGGAAAACACAGATACTTACATGATGGTTCGTAACAGTACCAACATTGTAGTTATGAAGTAGCAGGGAATATAATTTTACGGTTGGGGGCTCATCACAACATGATGAACTGTATGTGTTAAGGGGCCGCAGCGTCAGGAAGCTTGAGAATCACTGCTCTGTCTTCTTCCTCCTTCATTATTTCTCCCTTTCTCTGACCTTACCTCCCTCTTATAAGGACTCCTATGATTATATTAGCCTGTAGGGTAAACTCCCCACTTCCAGATCTTTAATTTGGCCACATCTACCAAGAGTCCTTTGCTGTATCAGGGAAAATACATAGGTTCTTGAGAGTAAGACATGGATATCTTTAGGGGAATGTTTTCTAGCCTGCCCTAACAATCATGAGAGCCTTGATAATTGGCTTCAAATATTTGAAGGGAGGGCTGACATATGGAAGATGGAAGGACTATACTTTTTCTGTGTGGACTCAGGGATAGAATTAGAACCAGTGGGTGGAAATTATATAGAGACAGATTTGTACTCACTCTGAGAGAGAACTTTGTAACAGAGCTGTGAGGATGGAGTGGGCAGTCTTAGAACACAGCAGCATGTCCCAGACACTGCCGGGGTTGAACAGGGAATGAAAGGTCTTTGGCTGGTGCTCATAGATGAGCTTTAATGAATTTAAGACTAAATAAATAGGACTAAATGAACCGTACACCCTTGCCTGTCTTGAGTTCAGGTAATTCTCTCTGCACATCCGGTGCTGCTAGCATTTGGATATAAAGCATAGTTTCTCCAGAGGGAAACCTAACCTTGACTCCATTGGTTGCCTTGTCTGCATTTTCCCATTTCAACAAAGGCCTCAGAGAGAGATCTAAAAAAGATCAGTAGTTTCTGCTGAGACAGACTCTTTTATCTGATAAAGTTCTTGTAGGCTCAGTCTATTCATTCTGTTTTATTTTGTTTGAGATTGGGGTCTCATGTTTTTCTTTCTCTCAAGTACTAGGATTATGCATTTACACCATACCTGGATATTTTCCTTCCCTCCTCTTTCCTTCCTCTTCTTTTCTACCTTCCTTTCCTCTTCTCTCTCCCTCCTTATGTAGCCCAAGAGCCCAGGGTGGCCTGAAATTTATATTCTCCTGCCTCTGCCTCCTCAATAATAGATTTACAGGTTTAGGCTATCACTCCTTGTTTACTTAAAAAAAAAAATTCTCACTGAGGAGGAAAAAAAACAAAGACTTAAAAAAATAGATGCAATTTAAAAAAAGTTATCTGGAAAAGAGTTTAAAAAATTCTTCTTTGAGAATTTGTACGTGCATACAATATATTTTAATCATATCTACTTCCCACAGCCTTTCTCCAACTTCTCTAGAATCCTCTCCAACATTCCCTTCCCAAATTTATGTTTTTCTGTCTTTGTCTTTAAAAATAACCCCCTGAATCCAGTCAGTAGTGCTCATCTATGCATGGGTGTGGGGCCATCCACTGGAACATGGTTAACCTATCAGGAACCACACCCCTAAAGAACTGAACACATGTAGCCACTATTGTCAATGCCTCCTCATGGGAAGAAGTTTGCAAATTCAATTCTACAGTTTCCTAGAGAGAAGATAACTTTTGGAATTCAATATGCTGTTGTAAGGACTGTAAATGACTTTATTCATCGATGTTAAATATGTTTCATTCATAACCAGCCAATTCCAGTCCATCTCAGAGGGTTCAATTGAGAAATCTCAATCTTCATAGTTGTGTATTATCAGGTAGTGCTAGAAGATCAATACTGACTCTCAGGAATCCAAGTCAAATGTCTGCATATTGTTGGAGGGCCTTTGCTACCCCTGGATGTCAGTGAAGACGTCACTGCGCCTTAAAAAGTATATGCGTTTTTAGGCTGTCATAATACACTTCTTTTTTATATTTTAAATGGCTCTATAACTCTGGAGACTAAAACTTTTGAGAGGACTAATTGTTTACTTGGAGAAGGATTTTTTATGAATCAGAACTAAACTGAATATTCTAGCCAGCTTGGCATCGTATAGCATCATGACATTTACCACTCCCACCCAAAACAAAACAAAGCAACAAAAAACTCCCAAGACCCCAGGATAATTATGTATCATATTTTCTACTAATATATGAACTTGGTAACAGTTCACAAAAACTTGTGTTGTTTCTCTGGCTTCCTCCTTATCTTTATCCTGGATCCCCTCCCAAAGTACATCAGCATTACATTTAACAATGTAAAGACACAGTCACACCTGCCTGCTTGACCATGAAATAAACAGAATTAGAAAAGGCAGTAAGAAATTGTTTCATCTAACTCCAAGCTTTAAAGAGGCAAATGGTCTAATTTGGTATAAGAGGTTCTTCAAAATGCAGAATCTAAATCAACACTTCCTAAAAATCTAGAAATTAGAAATTAGAGACTTAAGCCTTTGAAACTTCCTACAGAAGTTTAGTGAATATGCCTTTTCTGAGATGAGGGTCCATAAACTTTAATCATTTCTTTTATGAATTATCGTTTAAGAAATATGTGTCAACCTTGTCGTAAGCATTGTGCCTAAGTTCCTCAATGTACAGTTCTTTGTGTGTGCATGTTCCCATGTGTATTGTACTTTGATGTGTGTGTTTCAGAGGTCAACTGATATTCTTCAGGACCCATCTAGCTTGCTTTTTTTTTTTTTTTTTTTTTTTTTTTGAGACAGGGTTTTGTTTTATCCTGGAACTCACTTGGCTTGTATATTGTCCTGTCTAGGCATGCTGTTTATTTTTAATATTTTATTTTGTTACAGACATCTAGTTTGATTTCATTATAGTCAGAACACTATGTGATTTCAGTTAAAAAATGTAAGGTTTGTGTTATGGATCATAATGGTATATTACAATAAAGTTCTCATTGATGTTTGAAAAAAAATATACCTGCTGTTGGGTAGAGTGCTTCATTTATATCAGTTAGATTCCACTTACTGGTTTTGTTGTTTAAATATTCTATGTCTTCAATGGTGCTCTCTTTAGCAATTTTGTCAGTTGCTGAAAAGATAACGTTCTCAAATGTAATCTGTAAACTTGATCTGTTTCTCCTTTCAAGGTTTATGTATTTTAAGGCTTTCTGTTATTTGGCTCACTCCTACTTTGAATCATTATATTTTCATAGTAGATTAGTAATTTTATCATTACATAATATTTTTTCTTTGTATTATTTTTGTTTGTTTTTGTTCTGGATTCTGCCTTATCAGATAGTTATATTGTCATTCATTATATATTAGAACTTCATATTCTTTGATGGAAGAGAGAAATATCAGGCCTTAGGGCCGAAGGTGGCTTCCAAATTGCTCACTTTTGTTGAATTCCTATTAAAGATGCTACTGTGCTGTACTCCATGTCCCACATCCCTCTGGAGGAGCCTCAGGTCTTGTGGTAGAAATTGTTTCCTGGTTGCTTCTTCATATGACTGGGTCCCTAGTCATAGCCCCTTGCTAGATGTTGGTTTCACTTGTGTTGTTAGAGTAATTCTTCTTTAGTCTGGTGAGGAATTAACTTAACTGGAATGTCATGTATTATTGGGATACTCTGGGGCTGGTTTTCCTTTGGACACTTAAGAATGCTCTGCTAGTGTGTTGTCCTCTAGTCTTGAGATCTTAGAGCAGTTTGGTTTTCTCTTAAGTACATGTGGAGTTCTCTTTTTGTTATGTGTTATTTCTAGGGTTTATATTTGTACTTGGGAGGGAGAAATTAGTGTGGTTAAATTTATAGAAAGCATCCTTTCTATAACATCCTTATAATATTACTGGTCATAGAAATCAGGTAATATATGTAACTTTTCTGGAGTCATAACACCAGGGCTGGCCAATAGAAATAAAATGCAAGTTATAACTGTGAGACATCTGTAGCCACACTTAAAAACCTAAAAAGTAACTGATACACTTTATTTTAATACCGTATTATATTTCATGTAGCATTTTAAAATTCCATTTGACATTTAATCTAACCCCATTTTCTGATAAACTCACTATTGCTCAGGCTGGCTTAGAACTTTTGATTCTTCTTGCCTTAGCCTGCTGTGTGTTATACATAAAATTATTACATAGTTTGCATTCTTTCTTTTTTTGTACTGGTCTTTTGGGAATGTATTTTATATTTGTAGCATATCTTCATTATGACTCAAAATTTTCACCAAGTTTATATTTAGACTTCAAAAATTTCACAGTTGGAAAGTAGATTCATCCACTTCAGTTGGCTCAGACTCTTTCAGTGACTAAGACAGGAATTAGTTCTTGAACTTAGGTAGCATTTTAAAATACTTTAGTTTTTTTGTAGATGGGTCTTTTGCCTACATGTATGCTGTGCACCATTTGTGTGCATTGTCCATGGAAGCCAGAAGTGGGTGTCAGATCTCTAGGAACTTAGTTACATATGATTATGAGCTGCCATATGGGTGTTGGGAATTGAATGCTGGTCCTCTAGAAGAACAGCCAGTGCTCTTAACTGCTGAGACATCTCTTTAGTTCCTTAACTAGAATTAAACAATTTTAAATTCATTTAAAATCATATATATGTGTGTATGTGCATGTGAGTGCTGGTACTTGTAGAGGCCAGAGAATTTGGGTCCTTCTGGATCTGGTGGTATAGGTGGTTGTAAACTACCTGATGTGGGTGCTAGGAAGTGAACTCAGGTCTTCTGAAAGAACAGGAATTACTCTAAACTCCTGAATCATCTTTCCGGCCGCACTAAGTAGAATGTTAAGAATTAGAAACTCAGGTTTTGAATTGTGCTATTTTCATTTTCATTTTAGACACTCTCTGTTAGAGTGTCTGGTAATAGCATTGTCTGGTGATAGCATTGGGCCAAACAGCTTTGCTCTGGTTTCCCTAGTTTCACCAGCATACTTTAATTATTGCAGCTTCATAATAAATATTAATATTTCTGGTAGTGTCAACCTTCTGTAATTATTCTTGGGTATTATGTTTTCTATTATTAATTCTTTAGGTTTTCATATACATCCTAGAATAATGCAATGTACATTAGTAGCTTTCTCCAGAGTTTACTCTTGTTTGTATTATTACCTGCATGTTTGATGAACAAAGCAAAGCAAAATTGAAATATTGATGTTGTCCAGTTGGTTGACTCATAGCTTAGCTGTTTCTGAAATACCAGCCTTACTGTTCTTGAGTTATCTTTATCTTCACCTTTATGAAATTATGAATTCATAATTTAAATTGGCATAGTCTTCCCTGGCCATTCTGAAATATCAGTTATTCAAAATAAAAATGCCATGTGTGTTTTTCTGCTTCCAGGTTCCCTCACTCATTATGATCTTTTCTAGTTCATCTATTTACCTGCAAATTTCATGATTTCCTTGTTTTTAATAGCTGAGTATTATTCCATTTTGTAAATGTACCACAGTTTCTGTATCCATTTTTCTGTTGAGGGACATCTAGGTTGTTTCCAGATTCTGGCTATTATGAATAAAGCTGCTATGAACATAATTGAACAAATGTCCTTGTTGTATGGTTGAGCATCTTGCAGATATATGCCCCTTGCTCAAATGTAGCCCATAGATAGCTCAGTCTCCATGTGGGTCTTTAGTAAGGAGAGAAGAGACAGTCTCTGACATAAACTCAGTTGCCTGCTCCTTGATCACTTCTCCCTGGTGGGGTGACCTAGCCAGCTCACAGAGGAAGAGGATCCAGGCAGTCCTGATGGGACCTGATAGGCTAGGGTGAGAGAGTAGGGAAGGAGGACTTCCCCTATCAGTGGACTAGGGGAGAGAGATAGGGAAGGAAGAGAGAGGGAGGGAGAGTGGGACTGGAAGGAGATGAGGGGATGAGGAGATGAGGGAGAGAGCTGCCACAGGGATGGATATAAAGTGAATACATTGTAAATACTACTACTGCTGTCACTACTTATACAAAATAAAAATGCAAGTAACGCAATACAGTTTAAAAAATATGAATGTTTGGTTCCCGGTTGGCAGAGCTGTTTGGGAAAGATCAGGAGGTGCGGCCCTATGGGGGAAGTGTGTCACTGGGGACAGGCTTTAGGTTCCCAGTGTTCTCTCTGCCTCCTGCTTGTGGTCGGAGGTGTGAACTTTCAGCTGTCCCTGCCACCATTCCTGGACTCTGCACCTCTGGGATTCTGAGCCAGACCACATGCTTTCTTTTAGTAAGTTGCAACAATAGAAAAGTAACTAATGTAAGTGGTCAGGAAAAAGTAAGTAAATATATCTCATTATTTCTTTTTAAATTATCAGAGATTGGAAGCCTAAAAAGGATATAGAACCAGAGAGGAGGTTGGAGCCTTTGGTTTTAGAGATGCATTATTCTGTATACTGCCTGTTCTATTTAACCCTGAGCCTGACACACAGTAGGTGTTCAGATATTTGAGTTAAGTACATGGTGGCCTTAAAATTAGCAGAACTCTGTGATTAGAAATGGAGCCACTTCAATTATAAACAAAGCTACTACAGATATTCGTGTCCACATTTTTGTGTTGGTGCAGTTCATTGGAGAAAAACCTGTACACTGAGCTGTGGGTGTATCTGATAAGATTAGGTGTAACTTTTCAAGAAATCGTGTGTTTTCTCAAGCAACTGCTCTGTTCACATCCTGACCAGCAATGACTGACAGCCCTAATTTACCTCTTAGCCAACACTGGAAGCTGGTCTCACAGGAGTCTGATGGTATTTCATTGTTGTTTGAATAAAAGATTATTTAATTAACCAAAAAAAAAAAAAAAAGAAAGAAAAGAAAGAAACAGAGCCACTTTAACTTGTAGTTGACAAACAAGCCTTTTATTACTGTATTCTATTACTACAAACTGAGACTTTGTGGATATGACTTAGAAATATTTTATGAAGTTATGTTTGACATTTAGGCTTTGTTATAACTCTTTAGAGTGTGAAAAGAGATGCTGGGGACATATTTCCAATAGTAGTGCTGAGTAAATTGGCCTAAGTCATGGTAAACATCTTGAAAGTGAATCACCCAGATTTAAATAGTGCACTAGTGAAGCACATCACTTCTTGCTTTTTAAGTAGTTCTCAAGTTGTGTATGCACTGGACCAGTTAGCTGGTCAACTCTTCTAACATAAACATTTTCTATTTAATGGCTTTCATTTCATTGACACCTAACTGAAACAACGTTACATTTTGTTCTAGAATCTTCCACATTGGATTAGAGTGTCTGCAACATTTTTTTTTTTTAAAGCTAGAAAGTGTAAACAAAAACAAAACTAGAAATCAACTTGGTATGACTCTATGGTATTAGGTGAACAGTCAAGAAAACCTTAGTGTTGTTTTTCTGACAGTATGGCTGATCGAACTGTTCAGTTATAAAATATTTCAAATATGCTTGGTTTTAAAAAGCACATGACAGGAAAAGTTCATTTAAAATGAATGAAAGACTATAAGAATGAACAGGGAGCTGGGAGAATAGCTCAGTTGGTAAAGTGATTTGCCGAAAAAGCAGGCGTGCCTGAGTTCATTTTCCAGAAGCCAAATAAAAATTCTTAGCGTAGTGGCACATGCTTGTAATTCCAGCATTGGGGAAAAGAGGCAGGTTGATTCCTTGGGTTCCCTGGCCAGCCATCCTGGCTAACTTGGTGAGAATCCCTTTTCTCACATGAGGATTGACACCTAAGGTTGTTTCACACGCGCACGCACGCACGCACACACGCACACAGGGTTGGAGTTGTGAAATGGTTTTGAAAGTACTATGTACATAGAGACTTAAATGGATCTACATTACCTGGAACTTGAGAGCACAGAGCTGCTAGGAATCAAGATTCGTGTTTCTACAGATTTTATAGGTTAGGGGCTAGATTGGAGATTATATTAAGGGAAGGGCTACTAGGGGTCTCAAAAGCACATATCCTATAGGAGGAGTCAAAGAAAGTTTTTTCTTTTTCTTTTTTTTCTCTAGCCTTGGATTTGAGTAGAAATTTTAGAGTTCAGAACTTAGGGCCATATATATGTTCACTTGGTGTTTGAATGATCAGTGTTTGCATGATATGTAAAAGTCTAACCCAAGAATTATATCCTAGATTTGTATCTTAACTGCTTCTGATACTGTATTAGTCAACATTCTCTAAAGGCACAAAATTTATAGAATCAGTAAATTAGAGTGGCTTACAGGTTGTGGTCTGGTAGTCCAACAATGAGACTGGAGGTCTCAGGTGTCTGGTCTGGTGCTGGAGTCCCAAAGGATCCCAAAGGAACAGAGAGTGTCTGTTCTTGTCTGTGTTGAGATCTTAAAGAAGTAGGTTCTAACATCAATGAAAGAATACCTCTGTAGCAGGACAGATAAACTTGCCAACAAGAGTGAGGGCAAACAGGCAAAAAGCAAATGGTTCCTTCTTCCATAGCCTTTTGTGTGGGTTGCCCAGGAGGAATGGCCCAGACTTAGGGTGCACCTTCCCACCTCAAATGATCCAATCAAGAATATTCCTCACAGTCCAGCTGCTTGGGTGTTAGTTGATCCAGATTTAGGCAAGATGACAACCAAGATTAGCCATGATAGGTACTTAGCAAGCCAAACTGAGTTGCTGCCTTTAAGAAAAGATCTTCACATGGCAGGGAATAATTATTCTTATATAATTGTAGGAACACATAAAAACTGTATCTAGATGGATTACATTGATTGAGAGTTAGTAGAACTTTATAACAAGGAATCAAATCCAAAGACTTCACTTTTTGGGACAACATGCAGAAATGACAATTGGAAGCATGTTTAAATATCCAAGTGGCTGTTGGATTGGTCAGGTAGCTTTGAAAAGGAACCAAATAGAAACTGTAGAAATGCAGAATAAAAAAATCTTTATATTCAGTGCCAATGTTAAGTAACAGGTAGTTTGATAGAGAGAAAGTAGCCCAGAGGCCTGGACAATTGGGGTAAGGATAAAACATTGGAGATACATTTCAGAAGGTGATGTGGGGGAACTATTTGAAGTGATTAATGGCTTAAATTTCTAAAGAAAATATTAGAATCTTCACATTTTGGAAGCCTAACAAATAAATATGAGGAAATCTATTCCTGTGAACATGGGCTTATTTTTTTTGAAATGTGGCACAGCAGACAGAGATTTTAAAATAGAAACCTGAAGATAGTGGAATAGTCAAAATGGTCAAAGAATGACTGACCTAGAATTGTATCTCTAGTAAAAGTCTTTTGTACATGATGGTAGAATAAAGATATTTCACAGTAAAAAAACAAAAACAAAAACAAAAACACCTGAAAAACAAAACAACAAAAGACCTTTACCACAAGACCATTCTCCCTCTAAGTAGCTTAGAGAGATTTATTTCTGATCTTGAAAAAGAAGGAGGATAGTGGTTAAGTATCTGAGTAAACCTAAATGTGTATTGATAATGGAAAACAAAAAAGTATCTGATTCGTAAGAAATAAAAAAAAAAACAAACCCCGTTGTGCTAATTTTTTAAAAATGATTTTATTTTACTTTGTATACATGGTGTTTTGTATGCATGTGTGCCTGTGCACCCACATGCATGCCCGGTGCTCAGGGAGTCTCGGAGAATGTCACATTACCTGGTTCTGAGTTACAGGCAGTTGTGTGTCCATGTGCATGCTAGAAATCAAAACCACGTCCTGGGGAGATCAGCCAGGGGTTAACCGCTGAGTGTTCTCTCTAGTGCCTAGTGTCTGTGTTCCTAAATAGTGTGTCATATTGCCTTTTTGAATGTCTAGGGCAGTACTCCCAATTTTTGAGTATCAGGAAATGTGTTCATGACTATAGGATAGGAAAGTAGTGGTGTTTTCTGTTTTATTTTGTCTTTAAAGGAAAGATTTTCATACTTACCAGAAAAGGGAAAATGAATAAATTTGACTAACTTAAAATTAAGAAATTAATTTTAACGAGGTATTTTTTAAAAGGCAAGTCCTCTTAGGAGAAATTTTTAAAATATGGTTACAACCGGAAAATAAGACTTAAGGAGTAAGGTAACTTTTTATTGTACATAATTGGTATTGCTAGGTTTTTAAAATTCCTCTGGTCTTTAATGGGGCATATGGGCAAGGAAGGGAATCTGTGTGTGTGTGTGTGTGTGTGTGTGTGTGTGTGTGTGTGTGTGTATGTGTGTGTGTGTGTGAAGGAGGACAGTGGAGTAGGAGGAAAAATTAGAACAAAATATCTGAACCTAATGACCAGTATTTGGTATATTTTATGACTTAAAAACATCTAAAAATCATTTAAAATTATGTATATGTGTATGGGTATGTGCAAATGAGTGTGGTTCCCTGTGGGCCAGAGGCATTGGCTTTCCTGAAGCTGGAGTTAGTTACAAGGTTACTCTTAACCTATGAGCCAGCTCTTCAACTCTATTAGGATTTTTTAAATGATGAAAACCATCATTTCCATATGTGATTTTTTTTCTCCCCACTGGGAAATGTGTCGGAGCTAAGCAGTTGGTGTTGTAGGTAGCTTGTGAGTAATTATGACATGGCTCTACCAGCAAGTACTCCTGGCTCTATAAACTTGACCAGTGGAGCAACCATGATCAGATCTGCTGCTCTGGTCATCTTTTCTTTCTAGGAGATTAAAAATTTTTTTAATTTTCATTTAGAGCTATACTCCTTAATCATTAAATAGAACACTATGATTCTGCTGCTACAGTTCATAATATTTGAAAGGATTAACATTTGGTTTATTCTCTCTAAATCCATAGCTATTAGGAAATAACCTTAAACTTCAGGATTTACTTTGCAGAAGTGATTTCTTTCTAATGTATGCCATTGGAAAGTAATTCAGAATCCTGTTACATAAGAGGCTGTACATCATTAATTCCATGCATTGATATTTAGTAACTAGGTAGACATAAAAAAATATTTTTGAAGATATCCCTAATTTTAAAAGTAAAATACATGCATGCATAAGAAAACGAGCATGTGGATGATAAACTACTTAGTAAAGTGCAAATTAACACTTGGCAGTATATTTTTTGCCATTTTTATCTTTATGTATATGGTTGAAAGTCTTAACACTAAAATGGATTTTATCTTATGCTAAAAATTATATAGACAATTTATCATATCAAAATTGAGTAAAAATTTATAGTCTAATATTAATCCCTGTCCCTTCTTATTCTGTCTAGTTTTCCAGGACATGATAATTTAAAAAAAGTTGTGATCACGTTAAATTTTTTTAAGATACAAAGTAGGAGCTCGTGCTTATCGAAAGTTCATTGCCTTTCAGTTCTAAGGGTATTGGCCTGTGGTTCTGGGTATGTACCCTTTGGCAGCTGGCACAAGGTTAATCTTCATCAGTAGAGAGGATGGAAGGGGTTTCTCCTCCCTGCTCTGGCAGGCTTCTTCCCCGATGCTGCTGTGTGGAACTTAGTTTGCAAAGGGATAAAGAAAGGTAGTGAAGCTCACTGTTAGTGAGGTGAGTTTTATCGGCCTGCTTCACGGATTCTCCTCCGGTAGTAATGAACAAAAATGCCTCCAGGAACTGTCAACTGTGCATCAAGACAACAGATAACCCTCATTAGTTGAGAACTGCAAGTACTATAGAACACATTTTCATTTCTGATAAGGTCTGTCTGTTGGTCATTCTGTTGGTCTGTCTTAGTTAGGGTTTCTCTTATGTGATAAAACACCATGACTAAAAGTAACTTGGGAGCAAAGAGATTATTTCACTTCCGCTTGCATACCACAGCCTATCATCAAGAAAGTCAGGGCAGGGATCTGGACTCAAGAACTAAAGCAAAGGACATGGGGAGCGCTGCTTACTGGCATGTTCCCCGTGGTTCTCCAGCCTGCTTTCTCATACCATCCACGATCACCTGCCTGAGAATGCCACTGCCCACAGTGGGCTGGGCCACATCAGTAACTAAAAACAAACAAACAAGCAAACACCACGAGATTGCCAACAGGCCCATCTTATAGAGACATTATCTCAATTGTGATTCTCTCTTCTCAGATAACTCTAGCTTGTGTCAAGCTTACAAAAACAAACAAAAACCACAAACCAAAAACCTACGTAGAGAGTTTTGGAGATAATACTTTCATTATTGTCTTTATTTATTCTTTATGCTCCCTTTTGGTTCACGTAATGTCCTCACCTCCCTCCTGAATGCCATATTCTTCTACTCAGATGGTCACCAGCCATCTTCACTCAATCACTATAGGTTCACAATTGATAAGAAACTTCTGTGTGTCTTCCCCTATTGACAACTGTCTTCATTTTGTTTGATGGCAGTTCCAGTTTTCCAGGCCACAGCCTTTCCTGTAACCTATGCCCTGTGTTTTTCAAGGCTCACAAACATTCTCTCAAGAATCCTGCTCGCTCTATCTTTGCAATTTACTTGGAATCTGACCACTGAGCCCCATTGTCCTGGCACCACTCTTTCTTGGTCCATTTCTTTCAGGAGCTCTGTGTCTTTAATCTATTCATAATAGCATCTTCCATGGCTCTTTAAAAATTTTTAAAAATCAAATCATGCCATTCTTTTTGTCAGAGCTCTGCAGTGACCCCTAACTCTCACACAGAATAAAAGCCAATGTACCTAACATATAACACATGCTCAAATAATTGTTGAATGACATACTTAACCAAACCTATTCACATGCATCTCTCCTCATGCTTCATCTTGCTGAACTTCATGCTGTTAATTGCATCAAGTTTTAATAATCTTTTTATCCTTCAAGGTTTCTTTCTCTGGTTGATAGTGTCCTTTGTGGGTCACTTTCTTAGTGTAAAAATCCTTGACTCTCTTCTTTTTCTACTCATCATCTATCAGTTAGTTACACCACTGGATAAACTTGTCATTTCTAGCTCAACCTTTCATAACTGTATTCTTTTGGTTATTCTTATAAATCTCTTATTTTATTTTAATGCAATAATTTTGATTTATATATTTGCATATACTTATTTTTTGTAGTTCCATTTTTAGTTGCTATATAATTTGTGCTTTTCCAGGTCTACATACTAAGTGTTCCTGATGAGATGCATATCCTGTTTTGCTCAGTAGCTTACTCTTGATTATCAACTCTCTCGGTATTGTCTTTAAAGGAAGCATGTCTTACATATTTTAAAATTCCAAGTTGATGTTCTAAATCTTTTCCCTCAAGGGAAATTAGACTTTAGAATTTGGTACAATGTTAAATATGTAGTGAGCACTTAATAATCATGTGTTCATAGTAATAGCTTCTTTGGCTTTTTGTTCATTGAATTTCACCCAAAACGATTATTCTTGACTGACTTTTTAATATTAATTGAGTTCTTGGCCCACAGCATAGTAAGTATAATAACTATTGTTTTTTCATTATGAGCACAACAATTCAAAGTTTCTCTCTTTCCTCTACATTTTACTCTAAAAATGTTATTATGTAAATTTAGAAGACTTTTGCAATTTCATTTTGAAATTTATAAAATAATATCTTAATTTATAAGTTTTATAATTTAGGGTAGTTTAGAAGAGTAAGTTATTAACTTTAAAGAATAATATTAATAATCACATTTATTTCTTCACTAGTTCTTGACTATCAATTCATTTGACAAATATTTTTGAGTGCTTATTACATTGTTTTTTGTATGAAAGGGACTAGTATTATAAAAGTGTATTAAACATAGTCAATGTTTAAGGCATTAAACATTGTTTAATGTTTAATAGATGTATGCCTTTATTTCATAGTTAAAACCCTAATATTTGAAAAGTGTAGAAGGTGGATTATTGACACGTGTCAAGTAGTAAAAGAAAGAACAATTTCACTGATTCTTGACCTTTTTTTAGTATCTTATTTGATCATTCTTTAAAATGTAGCAGGTGAGAATTAGGTTTTTGATATTTTAAAAAAGGGAATTAGAATTTAGGGTTTTCATGAATAAAAGATTTTTGAGACACTAGTAGCATGTAGTTATTCTAAATCTTTAAGACTTACTTGTAGCTGTGAGTTTGTGAGAACTGAATTGGCTGTTCAGAAATAATAGCTATTCAAAACCATGCATGTAAACATAATGTGAGCGTTATGTCGAGTGAACTATATAAAATCTAATGATGATTTTTCAATAGAATAAATTATTTTGATTAAAGATTTAGGAAAGTTACAGTGTAACAACAGGAAAGAGCTGGATGATAATCATTTTCTTATTACCCTCTTTATATTCTAGTATGTTATGTAAGAAATTCATTCTTATATAAGTAGAATCATATAATTGCTTTCATAATATATTGCCTTCATATAATGTGCAAAAGGCTAAATTAAAAGATGAATACACCAATGAAGTAAAAGCAAAAGATTTCTCTAATAGCAAAATGGTTTGTGAGGATGATGAAACAGCTCAAATAATTATAACCCTAATTGATTTTTATTCAGTGTTTTTATTTAAACAAGACTAAAAAATTAACCTATAGATCCATAAGGAGTTGTAAAGTATTCAGAAATCAAAAGGAAGGCCATTTGAGGGGTCTGATATTTTTTGTTTACCTAAATATAAATGTATCAGGTAACAACTAAGCTGGGTTAATAGTGAATGGAAGATTCATGTTAAATGAATTCATGTTAAATGCTGATTTTTCCCTTCTTATTTTATGTTCCTTTAGTAAACAGACTTATTTCTTCCCCCCACCCCCACCACCCCAGAGCTGAGGGCCTAACGCTTTACACTGAACTAAATCCCCAACCCCTGTTATTTTTAAAGACTTTTTTGTTTTGTTTTGTTTTGCTCTACCGGCATGTACATCTGCATGTCAGAAGAGGGCATAAGATCCCATTATAGATAGTTGTGAGCCACAGTGTGGCTGGTGGGAATTAAACTCAGCACCTCTGGAAGAGCAGGCAGTGCTCTTAACCGCTGAGCCAACTCTCCAGCCCTAGCCTATCAGGTCTCAATCAGGGCTGACTGTATCATCTTCCTCTGTGGCCTGGCAAGGCTGCACCCTTAAGTGGAGATGATCAAAGAACCAGTCCCTGAGTTCATGTCGGAGACAGCCTGCCCCCTTACTAGGAACCCATTTGGAAACTGAGCAGCCTCTGGGCTTCCTCTGAGTAGGGGGTCTAGGTCCTCTCCAATGCATGGTCCTTGGTTAGAGTATTGGTCTCTGTAGGCCGCCCTGGGCCCAGGTATTTTGGCTCTGTTGTTCTTGTGGAGTTCGTGTCCCCTCCAGGTCTTTCAATCTCTCTCTTATTCCATAAGGTTTCCTGCACTCTGCCCAAAGTTTGGCTGTGAATCTCAGTATCTCCTTAGATACCTTGATGGGTAGAGTAAACAGACTTTTTTGGGGATATGAGACACTTTTGGAAATGGAATGGTAGTTACACAACTTATAATGAAGTTGTTTTTAAAATTCTAAAAGTCTTTAAACATTTTTTGAAAGTCTTTTTAAAGCAGTTTAAAGAAAGTGATATAAAAGGCTCATTTCCATTTTATACCACAGGAGTGCCTATACTCAAATGATTCTTGGGGAGGACAATAATTATATATTGCTTCGTTTGTTTATTTTGATTAGACTAATTAGATTCTGTGTTTTACGCTCTTGTTATTCTTAATACACGTGTCTATGTGCCTATATTTAGTGTAGTTGTAAAGACCTAAATGTACGTAAGACCTGTTGTCTTTCCTCCTTAAAATGGCCCAGTTTAAAAACATTTACATATTCATCTATACAGTTATGTTTGAATAGATATTAATAAAGAGTCAGAATAAAGTTGGTATTTTGGCAAACATTTTATTATTATTTTTTGTTTGTTTTGAGATAGGGTTTCTTTGTGTAGCTTTGGCTGTCCTGGGCTTGCGTTGTAGACCAAGTTGGCCTTGAATTCACAGAGTTCCTCCTGCCTCTGCCTCCCGGAGTGTTTGGATTACAGGCATGCATCACCGTTTCTGACTTTGGCAGACATTTTAAGAGTGTTTTAAAATGAAATAATTAGAGGTGACAATCTTAGAAGTAGCTGTGGTTGTTGTTGTTATTATTTTATTATTATTGCTTTGAGTGTGTGTGTGAATGTGGAGGCCAGAGGTCGATATCAGTAATTTTTCTTGATTGCTTCTCATTTTGTGTAATGAGGTTAGTTTTTTGAATGGAAAGGAGCGTGTGTTGTTTCTGCTAATTTTCTGGCAGGGAGAGCTCATGGCTCCACTGCTTGAGTGTGGGATTATAGGCAGGCAAACATCAGCCATTATAGGCAGGCAAATATCGGCCATTATAGGCAACCATCAGCCATTCCCACCTAGAATTTAGGTGGGTGCTGTGATTTTGGACTCAGGTCCTCATGATTGTATAGTGATTGCTCTAAGGTGGGCCATGATGACATAAACCTTTGATCCCAGCACAGAGCCAGAGGTGGGTGGATCTTTGAGTTTGAGGACAGCCCGGCCGATAGCTCAAGTTTTTGAACAGCCTGGACTACACAGACAAATTCTGTCTTGAAAAACCATCAATCAATCAGTCAGTCAATCAATCAAATGCTTTACCCACTGAGCCATTACTCCAGCCTCAGAATATGTATGTGTGTATGTATATATTTTCTTTCCTTTTTCTTGTTTCCACTCTCATGTTTAACCTGATTTTTTACATACCACTGTCTGAATTTTCACATTCCGTTAGTTTCGCCTCTCACCTGTCCCTTGTTAATAACTAACTAAATTTATCTATTAATATTTAATAATAATAAAAATGGAAGTGAGGAAATTGTTACTTTTAAGCTGATTGCTACTTTATTTTATTTTGTATAATTTTTATTTTTATTAATTACAGTTTATTCACTTTGTATCTTCCCTGTAGCTTCCTCCTTCCTCCCCTCCCAATCCTCCCCTCCCTCACTCTTCCTCACCTGTGCCCCTCCCCCAGTCCACTGATAAGGGAGGTCCTCCTCCCCTTCCCTCTGATCCTAGTCTATCAGGTCTCATCAGGAGTGGCCTGGTAAGGCTGCTCCCCCATCATGGGGAGGTGATCAAGGAGCAGGCCAATCAGTTCCTGTCAGAGACAGTCCCT
Organism: Psammomys obesus; assembly: GCF_907164565.1. Lineage (NCBI taxonomy): Eukaryota > Metazoa > Chordata > Mammalia > Rodentia > Muridae > Psammomys > Psammomys obesus. The sequence continues at coordinate 4,927,235 of NW_026585685.1, read as the reverse complement.
GTGCCCATTACTGTGGAAGCCACTTGGACACTGAACTGCCATGGGCTACCTCTGTGCAGGGATTCCAGGCCATCTCCATGAGTGGTCCTTGGCTGGAGTGTGAGTCTCAGAAAAGAACGCTGTGCCCAGACTTTTTGGATCTGTTGCTTTCCTTGTGGAGCTCCTGTTCTCTCCAGGTCTTACAATCTCCCACTTCTTTTTTAAGATTCTGTGCACTCTGCCCAGAGTTTGGCTGTGAGTCCTAGCATCTGCCTTGATACCCTGCAGGTTAGAGCCTTTCAGAGGTCCTCTGTGTCAGGCTCCTATCCTGTTCCCTGTTTTCTCCCTCCTCTGATGTCCCTCCTTTTTGGCTACTTTATTTTTAACTAATTAAATATCTTATTTTCTACAGCTTTGTTTCCCATTTTTTATTTTCTGCCTGTCTCATTAGCCTGTGATTGATTTATGGTTTTTAGTCTTTTCCTTTCTAGATAATCAGTTGGGAGAGAAGTAGAATGTAAAGAAGGACTATTTAATGATATTTTTCGTTCCCTTTCTATTTGACTCTGTTTGCCACTGGCAGAAGTACTTCCTTAACTATCTTTGTATATATTGAATAATAATAACCATTTAAACCATGTAATTAATTACTCTTTTAGTCCATAAGAATATAGAATTAATCCTTTTCCTACTTGTATGTTAGACATCATTGTTAATGATTCAGAAGCTAAAATATACTATTCACAATTCTTATGTAGTATAGCCTTCAGCATTTACTAGCAGTAATTTACATTTTTTAGAGAGTTAGTATACAAAGTAATAGGTTTTGTTATGGCAATTTTATACTTCTATGTCATTATTCTGCTTTAATTTAGATCTTTTCTTGCACTGCTATTCCTGGAACTCCTTGTCCTTCCACCTTCACTGGTTCCCTTGGTCCTCTCATCTGCTTTCATGTCATATTATGCTATTGACCTCTTTCCCCCTTCCTTAAGAGCTTTTCCTTCCCTTTTATGATTTCCTTTCTGCTTTCATATCTCTGTCTCAAAAATTTCAAATCTAGTTTTTTTATCTGAGAGAAAATATGGCATATGCCTTTTAAAAAAGGATTTATTTATTTAATATTTATATAACATTCTGGCTGCATGTATGCCTGCACACCAGAAGAGGGCACCAGATCTCACTGTAGATGGTTGTGAGCCACCATGTGGTTACTGGTAATGGAATTAAAGACCTCTGGAAGAACAGCCATTGTTCTTAACCTCTGAGCCATCTCTCTACCTCCATATTTGTCGTTTGAGTTTGGCTTATTCTGCTTAACATAATGTTAGTCATTCTTTGTGAAGTTACTTGTCTCATTTTCTGGCCCCTTCTCTTGTTACTTCCCATTGCTAGTGTCAGAGTTACATAATTGTAGTTTGCTTGTTCGTATTTTTATTTTGTTTTTCAAGACAGGGTTTTTCTGTGTAACCTTGGCTGTCCTGGACTCACTTTGTAGACGAGGCTGTCCTCAAACTCACAGAGATCAACCTGCCTCTGCCTCCTTGAGTGCTGGGATTATAGGCATGTGCCCTCATACCTGGCTAATTGTAGTTTCTTAAACATATCCAGATTTCTCTTTTTTTCTGTGCCTTAGTAGTACACCCTGCTCAGACTTATTCTGCTGTTGCCCATTTCCCTTTCTTGTCACCTGAATCAAGCCTGTTTGGTGGTTATCGACTGGAGCCACTTCATGATACCTCATTTTCCATGTTCTCATTGTTGCCTTTAAGATTTAAAGGTTTAACCTATTGCATTTCTTGTCACCTATGTAAGCCCTATGGGAACACAAACGGAGTCCTTCATTTCTCACTGCTTTGGACAGAACACTCAATGTTAGACTGGAAAGAGAAAAGGAAACTGAAGTTGAGTGTCTTTCATATGCCAGAAAAGTTAAGCTTAGGTTTTAGACAATAGAATATATTAAGTTGTCCTATTAATTTTCTAGAATGTATGATTGTGTCATATATTATTGTGCATTAGCTGAATCTTATAGTTAGAAATATGAAGCAAAACAGTTTGTCTAGTAGTTAAGTGCTGGAAGTGGGTGGGCCATGAATAAAGACACATTTTGACTCCGTAATCTCTGGTTATTTTACTTTTATCACATTGCTTTCTTAACTATATAAAGGTGTTAGTGAACTATAAGGTATAATGGTAAAAACCGTGGATGTAGTCATTGTACAGATGTGGGCTTAAGTTGAGCTTTCCACATAGCAGTTTTCAGGATCTTAATCTCCATAAATCGAGTTTTCTTTTTAAGTGTGGTTGATAGTATTATTTACATCATAGGATTGCTATGAGAATGGAATGAAGGAATGTATGAGTACATTTAATGCTATGTTGGGTACATAACACATATTATATGAATGATTTCTACCAGGTAAGGATATTTATAAACAACAGACTTTGTAATAATGTAGTACACCATTGCAGTAATTTAATTGGTCTTTTATCTAAGCGTTCATAAAAAAGATCAAGAATATGGTGTTTGAGATTAGATCGTCATTCTTCTGGGGGAGAGCTCATAGCTCCCTCACCTACAGTTAAGGAAAGTACCTTCCTCAGTGATGATGGTGGTGGTGTTCCATGATGAAGCAACCTAAAAACTGTTAAACAGTATACTGGTTCATAATCTGAGGCAATAAAAGGGCATTATGCATTGTTTCAGTCCATATTATAAAAAAAGCGTAGAGTAAATCAATGGTGTTCCTATAAAATGTTTAGGTGCTAACAGTTTTTGCCACCCGAATATGAGGACCGGAGTTTGGATCCTCAGAACCCATGTAATGCAGGGCTGTACTGGTAGCATAAATCTGCATCTCAGGGTACTTATGTCAGGAGGGGAAGGAGAAACATGAGAATCACTGGAAGCTCGTGGGTCAGCTGACCTGGTGTGTGCATCTGTGAAGAGCAAGAGACTCTACCTTCAAACAAGGTGGAAAGCGAGGACTGACACCTCAGGTTCTGTAAATTGCTGTTAGTGCCAAGATTTTCTAGATCCATAGATATATTGGATGGCTTTTAGTCATTCAGAAGCCACTGATAAGTTATGCATTAATAATAAGCATAGTGAGTACAGTCAAATTCCGTTTCCAAATATTGAAAAGCAGTGTATGAGCTTTTATTGTGGCAACTTTTAGAACCTCTTCTGAGACAGATGAAGAAAAGGTGGGCGATTTGCTGAGAAGCAGATGTTGTATGACTGAAGTGCCCAGCTGTGTACTAACAAAATGAATCTCATGCCGCTTAGTTAACAGTTCTTTGGCAGCCAGAGACATATGTAAAGCAATAGATACAGGGTAGGGGAAAAAATTAAAAATATTTTCTAAGCCAAAGTATAGGCCACATCTAGTCCACCATCTGTGCTATTGGAAGGTTGGTTTTATCACATGCAGGTCATTCCAAGGTCACATAAAAAGACAGATTAGTTAATCTCTTATTCTTCATTCTCAAATGTTAGTGTTAAATATAAATATAGTTTCTACAACTTTGACTTGGTAAAAATATTTCAGCAAAATTAATTGTACTTGTGTAATATAAAAAATTATGTGTCAGCGGTTTTTGTGGGCTTTAAAAATATTTTGCTTTGCTGAAGGCTTATTTAAATTCTTTCAGATCAGATCTATTATTTAATTTTTTCTATTGAAATGCTTCTTTGCTAGATTTAGATGAATGACCATTTAGCTGCAAAGTGTATTATTGTCATGGTCTTTTATCAGAAGGGCAGAGCCTTTTCATTATAAAGCTCTTCCTCTTCTGAATGAATGGTAAAGGATTTAAGAATGTCCTAATTAGGCTAAAAGTTCAGTTTTAAATACTTGAAACAAACTCCCATTACGTTTTTGTAAAAATTTCTGCCCATAGGTTGGATCCATGCATTATATTAGTTCTTTGCAATTGGTTTGTTTAGTACAGCAGTTTTTCCTAATTATTTACAAACTGCAGCGTTGGGTTTTCTTAGAGACCTAATGAAACACCTTAAAACTCCAGAGCCAATAGGAAATGAAAATGAAGGACCAATTATACCAAAAGAGAATATGAAAATATCAGAGTTAATAAGAAAAGTTAGGAATTAAAAAAGGTTGACTGAAATAGTTATTTTCTGTAGAATGGTAAGTTAACAAACATAATGAAAATGCTTTGTTTACAGTATCATTAGAAACACCTTAATGAAAAAATATGGCTTTGAGGAAAATGACAAAATTCCAAAAAAGGTATAAGAAATATTAACTGATAGCTCATATATTTTTCCTGAATGGGATCAAAGAATAAAGATATGAATGTTTCCAAATTTTGAAATTTTGAAAAAATAATTTGTTTGAACTAGAAAGTTTATATTGATTTAAAAGAGTAAGCAGGATTAAAAACTGAGACTAGATTTTCAGTGAATGATAATTAGGAGGACCTAACATTACTATATGACATAGTTTGAGCAGTTTAATTCTAATGAACACACAAACATACTTAAGTAAGCCCATAAGCAGATTTCATTGTCTATAAAAATTAGTAATACACACTATTAAAAATAAGCTAAAGAAATTAAACTATTAGCTTGATAAATAAAAGAAACATACACAGACAACAAGCACATGAAAAGTTTCTTCAGTGTTAATTTTTTAATTCTTTATTAATTACACTTTATTCACTTTGTATCCCCCCTGTGGTTCACTCCCTCCTCTCCTCCAAAACCCTCCTTTCCTCCCCACTCTGTATGCATGCCTCTCCCCAAGTCTACTGATAGGGGAGGTCTTCTTTTCCTTCCTTGTGATCCTAATCAATTAGGTCTCATCAGGAGTGGCTGCATTGTCTTCTTCTGAGGCCTGGTAATGCTGCTCCCCCCTCAGCGGGAGGTGATTAAAGAGCAGGCCAATCAGTTCATGTCAGAGACAGTCCCTGTTCTTATTACTATGGAACTCACTTGGATACTGAACTGCCATGGGCTACATCTGTGCAGGGGTCTTAGGTTATCTCCATGCATGGTCCTTGGTTGGAGTATCAGTCTCAGAAAACACCCCTGTGCCCAGATATTTTGGTTTTGTTGCTCTCCTTGTGGAGTTCCTGTCCTCTCCAGATCTTACTGTTTCCCACTTCTTTCATTAGAAGAAGGAGAAAAGAGGGAACAAGTCAGGAGCCTGACACAGAGGACCTCTGAAAGGCTCTGCCCACCTTATGGCCAACCTTTGGGCAGCGTGCAGGGAATCGTCAGTTTTATTAATCCTCAAACAAATAACAAAAATACTGAAGTAATGCCTTTCATATAACACACCAAGCTAAAATACTGAAGTAATGCCTTTCATATAACACACCAAGCT
>NW_026585685.1:4907567-4921892 GCF_907164565.1 Psammomys obesus | reverse complement strand
CTCATTAGCCTGTGATTGATTTATGGTTTTTAGTCTTTTCCTTTCTATATAATCAGGTGGGAGAGAAGGTAGAATCTGTACATCTGTACAGGGGTTCTAGGTTATCTCCATGCATGGTCCTTGGTTGGAGTATCAGTCTTAGAAAAGACCCCTGTGCCCAGATTTTTTGGTTCTGTTGCTCTCCTTGTAGAGCTCCTGTCCTCTCCAGGTCTTACTATTTCTCACTTCTTTCATAAGATTCCCTGAACTCTGCCCAAAGGTTGGCCATAAGTCTCAGCATCTGCTTTGATAACCTGCAGGGTAGAGCCTTTCAGAGGCCCTCTGTGCCAGGCTCCTGTCCTGTTCCCTGTCCAAAAGATGCTCAAGTATACAACAAGGACATTTGCTCAACCATATTTGTAGCAGCTTTATTTGTAATAGCCAGAAGCTGGAAACAACCCAGATGCCCCTCAACTGAGGAATGGATACAGAAATTGTGGTACATCTACACATTGGAATATTACTCAGCAATAAAAAACAAGGAAATCATGAAATTTGCAGGCAAATGGTGGGAACTGGAAAAGATCATCCTGAGTGAGGTATCCCAGAAGCAGAAAGACACACAGGATATATACTCACTCATAAGTGGATTTTAGACATATAGGATAAACCTACTAAAATCTGTACACCTAAAGAAACTAATCAAGAAGGAGGACTCTGGCTAAAATGCTCAATCTCCATTCAGAAAGGCAAAGAGGATGGACATCAGAAGAAGGAGAAAACAGGGAATAGGACAGGTTTAAACATTTTTAAATTACATTAAAAATATAAGTGACAGCCAGGTGCAGTGGCGCACGCCTGTAATCCCAATACTCGGGGAGGCAGAGGCGGGCGGACCTCTGGGAGCTCAAGGCCATTGTGGTCTACAACGCAAGTCCAGGACAGCCAAGGCTACACAGAGAAACCCTGTCTGGAAAAACAGATAGGTAAATAGATAGATAGATAAATTGCAGGTGACATGACATGGTTCTTGTTCTTCAGGATGCTGTCTTATTAAAGGGCTCTCACAGAAAAGCCAGAAAATAAAAAAGCATACTGTTTCCATCTGAAATGAAGCATTTCGTGTGTCTATTGGGTTGGTTGGCTTTAAGTTGGATTAGAGATATATTTCACATATTCTCTGCTAGTTTTATATGATTTTTGTTCTATGAATTTTTGTGTCCTGATATTAAAAAGCATAAATGCTGCTGCTAGCAGGTTTGGATTAATGAAATGTTTTGTAAACTTGCTTTATAAAATTACTTTATATATTGCTTTTCAAATCAAAGTCAAAGAAGAAATGTCAGATATTTTCAGTACACCATTAGTGCTTAGGTAAAATACGTAGGTATTTGTAAAGCTAGCCTGTTGATAACTTTAAAAATACTGATGGGAACAACACGTATTCACAATTGGCAGAACACAGCTATAGGATTTTTTTAAAGTGTAGATGTTACTGTGCTAATTCATCTTCAGGCTTCCAGCCCACGCCCCTGCTTTTATTGGGTTGTGTTTGCTGAACTGGCTGGGTGATATACAGTCGTAGGTCAAAGGAAGAGAAGGAGTCTGACCAGTTTTTTTCTACATTGTTCTGAGATTCCCCCTTCCCCCATTGGAACTAAACCAGCATAGATGTTGAAAGATATAAAAAATTTGGCAGCTTTTCATTTGCTTGATATTTATAAACAGGCTTTCCTTTGGGGAAAGGAATTTGAAGGAGGGTAAAGACATAATTCTCTCTTCTTTAAACATAATCAATTTCGTATTTGATTTTTATTACTTAAGCATAGCAATCCTGACAGTTGAATCTGAGATTATATGACAGTTGAGTCACATGCAGGCATCTATCAAGCAATAGTGAGTTAACTGTGGGAGTAGGAGATTACGTGCTGCAGGGAACAGTTCTCGTTTGGTCCTCACTAAGGAATGTATGGTAATTTTTATGGATTCCTCTTAAATGGCAAATATCTATCAAGCACCTTGTTCTCAGTCGTAAAAATATAGAGTTGAACAAGAATTTTTCTGTCTTAATTTTTCTGCCTGGTGGTGGTGACATAACTTTAGTCCCAGCACTAGGGAGCAGAGGAAGGCCAGTTTCTGTGAGTCCAAGGCCAGCCTGGTCTACAGAGTGAGTTATATGACAGCTAATGCTTCACAGAGAAACCCTGTCTTCAAACAAACAAAACACAAAAAGAAAAACACACAAACAAAAACCCCAACCAAACAACCAAACAAAAAGAACATTGTAACATGGCCTGTTCTACAGTCCTGTAATCCTACCTATTTGAGAACTGAGGCAGAAAGATGGTGACAGATGAGATTTACATGTTTGTGGTAAAGCAGTATTACTAGGAAGAGTGTTAAATAGTCAAAAGTAACCCTAAACTGTTTGTGCATATAATAAAGTGCATAGTGGTGCTTTCTGCTGTAGTGGTTCTGCTCTGAGGTTGGAACTGGAGATACAACTTGAGAATATTGTTTTATCTTTAATCACCTTCAGTACGCCAAGGAAAATGGGCATCATCATTCATCATCTCAATCCATTGTATTTTTTTCAGGTAAAGTATTTTAAAGTTATTTACAAATGTAAGAATAATTTTAAAACTTTATTTAAAAATTTCAGCATAGCTGTTTTTATTTTTTGCTGCTGTAATAAAATACCTGAGATGAGGAGTTATTTTGGTTCATTGTTTAGAGATTTTAGTCAGTTGTTTGTTGACGCCATTGTGTATAGGCTTGATGGCAACGCATCACGACAGAAAGGCATGGTAGAGTAAGCCTGCTTATAGCATCCAGGAAGCAAGGCACAAGGAAGGGCCTGGGAATAAGGTATAACTTTGAAGGGTGTGCCCTCAGTGACTGCTTCTTTCAGCTAGGTCCCACTGTTACTGGTGGTTCTAATCTAAGCCAGGTTCTTGGTCTCCTAGTCAGAGAGCTCACACAGATCTGCAAGAGTAGCAAGCAAGGTAACACTGTTCAAAGTGAAGCAGCAATACAGATTGGAGAGGGTTATGTTGTCAAGATTGACAGTAGGTCCCACGAGTAAGGCTACTTGCACAAAGACTCAGTTTAGGGCTTTAATATTTTGACATTGATAAAAAGCATAATTGGATGGGTTTCTTTTGGTTTATGTATAATCATTGTTCCTAATGCATATATTCCTGCCCATAATGCATCTGATTTTAAGCACATGGGTACTTAATAGTACATAGACGTAAGATGGTAAATAGGAAATTTTCTCTGGAAGTTCTCTAAGGATACAGTTTTCTTTACGTAGATGCCCTTTCTGGTCTCGTACCTGAATGCATTGGAATATATATGACTAGAAACTGCTTAGTTCGGTCGTTATTAAGGGAATAACTTGTATTATTTCGAGTAGGGTGATGTGCGGTTGTATGTAGGCGGGAATCCAGCGTGCTGGGTGTGTTGTGAAGAGGAATGTGCATGTATAGTGCCACCCTTACTCCCTCCGCCCCGTTTCTGCCAGTTGCTGATTCCATGACATTACCAGAGCCTTCATAACCCAGCAGCCTCCTCAAAGGGCCACGTCTGAACATTACATTAAGAGCAAAGCCTTCAGCCCTTGAGTTTTGTGGATACTTCATATTTAGGCTATTATAGTCGTAAGCCAGGGTCTGAAGAGGTGGCTCAATGGTTAAGAACACTTATTCTTCTTGCAGAAGACCTGGGTTCAGTTTCCAGCATCCAAGTGGTGGCTCACAACTGCCTGTAACTTCAGTTTCAGGGAACCTGATGACCTCATTTGGCCTCTGCTAGCACTGCACACACAAGGCGCAAAAACATGCACTAACACACACACATATAGAAATAAAATAATTTATTTTAAATTAGTAGAAAACCTTAATTTAAATTCTATATTGCCTTGGTTTTGAAAACAAATACATTTATAACTTTAAAAAAGTCCATTGACTATAATTAACTGCCCACTAACTACCATAATCCTGGAACATATACATTGTATAAATACTGTTTCCAGATATTAAAAGTGTATTTCTAATGTTTCTACATATCATTACTTCTGATTTTTGCATTTTCATTGTCTAAGGATAGCGTTTCTGAAAACTTTGGTGTGTAATGATTTCGTTGAAGAAAAGATGGCAACTTAGAAAATTACTTTTTTTTTTATTTATGAACGTCAGTTAGAATAATCAACCCAATTAAGTAGTTCATTTACCATCACCTGTTCTATTCTGTCTACCATTGTACAGACAACTTGGCCTTCACATTTGCCTCCATAGAAACTTTATTCAGTGAAATTTTCTGTATAAGCAAAATTCACAAAAATGAGAGAATTGTATGAATATAATAAATGTAAATGAAATGATATGATCTGAATTTTCATAGCATTAATATGGTAAAGTTTCTTATTGAATGGCTAACTGGCTAGAAGTACCATATTTCTTCCAAATTTTTAAACATTTTGTGTGTATGCATGCATGTATATCTGTGTGTTGTGTGTATGTGCATATATGTGGGTGTGCGTGCATGTATGTGTGTGCATGTGTTTTGTGTGTATATATACTAGAGGATGCTGTGGAGAAGATAACGAGGGAGCTAGGTTTTTCCTTTCACCATGTGGGTTTCAGGGATCTCACTCAGAGGGATGCTTAGTGGCAAGAGGCTTTACCTGTTGAAGCCTCTTGCTGGCCCCATATTATCATTTTATCTTAAAAAAATATGTGTTGATGGGGGATGGACAGATGGCTCAGAGGTTGGGAGCACTGGCTGTTCTACCAAAGGTCCTGGGTTCAATTCCCAGCAACCTCATCGTAGCTCATAACCATCTCTAGTGACATGTGGTGCCCTCTTCTGGCCTTCAGGCAGAATGCTGTATAAATAGTAAATGGATAAATCTTTAAAAAAAATGTATTGTATATCCATTGTGTCTTACCTTTGAGAAAATTCATCTCTAATATTATCATCTGAAGATTTTGGATTTTGTCTCCCTCAACCCCTCTTTTCTTTTTTGTTTTGAGATAGGGTTTCAGTATGTACTCAAGTTCGTCTGGAACTTGAGCACCTTAGGCTCATACCTCCCACCTGCTGGGATTACAGATTCTCTCTCTCTCCTGCTCCTTCTCTTTCTCTAATCCTGTTAAATTCTGCTAGGAGTTTTGTCTTTTGCTTATCAGAAACAAACACTGAATACAGCTCTGTTTATAATTTTATGATGAAAATTTGAAAGTCTACCATCCTTGTTCCCAGTTGTCCGAGATACATTTAATGCTTCATGTGAATCAGGCCCTCTATATAGGTTTCCTTAACATTGAGGCTTTTTAAGTTGTCATGATTGCTATCTCAAGTATAAGAGGTATAGATGCGTCATTTGCTTTAGAATAGCTTAATGTTAGTATATCATTTTATATGAATTGTGCTTAGGATTATGAATAGACAAAGGTTCTGAAAATAGTTTTGTAAGTTTCGAAGAACAGATAATTAAAGTGGAGGGGAAGTCTTGAAATTCTTTACTACTTATTTATATATCTATCAATCAAATGGGCCAGTTTGGAGCAATGAGAACTTATGTTTAAACTACTGTTTTGAAGACTTTTCTGTTTCATTAAAAATAATGTTTTATTAAAGAGTATAAAGATTATATTCAATGATATTGGGTCTGATAATTTCTAAACATTTTCATACTACCTTAAATTTAAAAGACTTAATGGTCTGAAACTTTTTATTTGTCATCATTTTATGACTCAAGATTAGAAAAATATCTTCTTTACAACTTTCATCTTTATTCTTTGTTTTACTTTGTGTAAAACTCCGAGCCTTTCAGTGTTATTTGTAAGCTTAGTCCTGGCAGCCTGCTTAGACAACAGGTCTTTTTAGAACAATTCAAGTATCATTTCTGGAATTCAATGGCAGTTAAACCATACAGATGTTTTTTGGCTCTGAAGTTTTTGTGTTTTGCTTTTTCTAAATGAGATCATTGGATACAGAAATTATTTTGTCTCATTGTCAAGTCTCTCCAGAGTAATGTTCAAACCTAATTTTTAAAATTCTCCAAGAAGGAAAAATCTCAAAATTGATACTCAATACGAGTTGTACAAGCTTTTCAGTGTTTATGATACTAAAACTGCCAGTTGGATTGAACTTGAAATTATGTTTGTTCATTGATTGTTTTATTGATTTTTGTGCTCATAGTTGTTATTTTTTAATATTTAGAACATTGGATCTAAAAATTCAGTTTCTTTGATTTTATTTTTTCCTTGTTTCAACACTAACTTCTGTAATTTTGCCACAGGTTTAGGGGAGGAGAGGCTTCCTCTCTGGTGAACTGTTGCATCACATCATCGGCTTTGAAACATTTTAGAATTTAGTCTTTGTCCAAGGCTTGGAGAGTTTCATATCTAAAGTACTCCTGAATTGTTTATAGTTTACTAGTAATAGAGGAAGATCTTGGATCTTTTGTTGTGATTTGGCTCCTTTTTTCCATAAAAACTATCCCCTAATTTTATTGTCTGACAAACTTCTACCTTATATTTCTGCTAAAAGATAATTTTCTCAGGGTTTTACATTTTCTTCTCCCCAGACTTAAACTGCCAATATAATCAGCTGCTGGTCAACGTTTGTATCTAATTACCGTAACCAAAGAACTAATGCTTTAATCACATAAATTACATCTGAGTCAATACATGTTACTGGTGGCTACTGTGTTGAGCAGCACAGTTCATAGCTTATGTGGTATGCGAGCAGGTAAAGGAAAGAAGAAAAGGATTAGGGTAAGATTTCTAATGAAAATGTAGCATCTACAGTAGTATCTAAGTGTAAAATTGTGCTGAGTTCAGTGATACACCACTAAGAAAAAAATAAATTTGTTATCAATAATTTTAAATTTCTTAATACCTTGGTATAGTTAAAGCATATTTTTTTTAAATAGAGCATATTATTGAAAATGACTTCACCCTTTTGAAGTACAGCTGCCAGAAAGTTTAAAATTACACATATAATTCTTTTTTGTGGGTGTTATGTTTCTATAGGTCAGTGCTACTGTGAACTCCAGTAAAGCAAGGACCTTAACTTTTTACTTTAAATTCAACTATGTTGTGTCTTAGCTATAATAGGTATTCAGTAACCATGTTCATGAATGAAATATTACATAGAAATTGTAATCACAAGACCTTTGAAGAAGTGAAACTTTTAATTAAACAAAGTAATAGTACAGGTCTTAAGGTGTATATGGGCTTCACATTCTATCTTCAGGCATGATTGGCATATACCTGAGCATACACATCTATACAAAGAAGAAAGAAACACATGTAGCATGATAATACGGATACTTTTTCTGAGCAAAAATATGTTCACAATGGCATCTAGAATTTAAATTCTGTTAGTTTCATTTGTAAGAAATGGGGCAAAGATTGAGTAACTTGGTCTAAAAAATATTAAGTGATGAGACTTCAAGTTTAATTCAGGCAGTCAGGCTTCATAGTTTATATAGTTTACTTTTATGTAAGGGAGATAAAAGATGTAATTTTGATCATCCATAATTACTTAATTACTCTCAAGCTATAAAAGTTTTGTGAAACTGGGGGAGCCATGGACTTTCAATGATTCTGTTGTTTTCTTGGAGTAATGCTTACTCAGAAATTGTACTTGCTTTTCCCCCCCAAGATTTATTACAGTTCATTTATATGCCATTCATATATATTTGTTCATCACTGTTATGTTTATAATCTTAGCAGTATTTTCTCATTTCTCACCTAAGAGTATTAAAAAAAATGTTGCCACTGGTAGGGTACCAGTGAAATCCTCTCTTGATTTCTGGAAAAACAAGACTATTGTCAATTTTTCGTTTGTGTTAATCGAGGAGATTTCTGTTCTGTAACAGACCTGAAATACTTTTCTTTGGGGAGAAAGCAAAACACCAAGAATGTATGTTTGTTTCTCCTCAGCTTCTGTGAACATCTCCCATGGGAAGTTTTATTCACTCTCTAGTTGTAAATCTGCTATTTTATTACTCTGAATAAATTTTATCAAATCAATAGTCATGAAGCTACAGGTCCAAAGGATAATTACACTTTTTCATTTTTAACCTGGTAGCACAAATTCCCATATATGCTAGTTTATTATTTTTTCCTGTTCATAAGATTTTCTTAAAGTAGTGACATACATTTTGATAATTCATACATTGTTCAGGACATTTTAAAAACCATTTTGAAAAATATGCCATCAAAAGATTCTGATGCTTTCTAGGTAGGGAAATGAGATAACTCTAGCATTATAAACTTACATGTAGATGGAAGGCTTGCTTAACTCCTGCTTGCGTGAGTCTGAGCTGGCGGGCCACTTGGAATGTTGGGCACCCTGTTCCACACAGCTGTCTGGGGACCATGCACCTTCTGTTGCACCACTCGACCATCTCTATTGGTTGTATTCTCATCTTGAGAGATGAATCTGGATCCTCACATCGTTCACATCCGACTTTGTGGGGAAAAGGAAAACAATTAAGCAGCTGGAGGTTATACATGTTCTTATCCTGTTGTCCAGAATTTAAGCATATGGGCAGCTCTCTGTAAGTAGGGCCTGGAAATCTAAGTGTTGTTTGTTTGTTTGTTTGTTAATTTTTTTTTTTTTGAGACAGGGTTTCTTTATGTAGCCTTGGCTGTCCTGGACTCGCTCTGTAGATTGGGATGGCCTTGAACTCACAGTGATCTTCCTGCCTCTGCCTCTCCGAGTGCTGAGATAGGCATGCACCACCACACCCAGTGTGTTGTATTTTTAAAAGGAAAAAAAAAAGTTTACTGGAGTACTATTAATTGTTGCCACATGAGTAAATACTTTTCAGCACCTACTGTATGTGTCACTTTGTACTGGGAATTTTACCTATGTCGTCTCACTTAGTCTCAATGACTGAGGTGCAGGTTAAGTTATTCAGTAGGTGCAGAGCCACGATTTGAATACCAGTACTGTGGCATTTCAACACATGTCTGGGGGATTAAATAGATTATCCAGAAGAATTTTAGTACAAGCAAGCTTGAAAGATGATTCTGTCATCAAGAAGGACTGGACTGTTAAAGAAGTTTTAATGGTATTAGCAGGAATTCATCTTGCTGTTTATAAATTTTAAATCCAAATGAGAATGTAGATTAGGCAGTTTATATATGAACAAACTGGGCCAAGTATTTGGGCTCAAGAGTTTAGTTTGAGGGTCTGGAGAGAAGTGCTGGCTGCTCTTCCAGAGGTCGTGAGTTTAATTCCCACATAGTAATTTACAACTGTCTGTCACTCCAGTCCCAGGGGATTCAACATCCTCTTCTGGCCTCTGTCAGTACCGGGTAGGCATGTGGTACACAGACATGTTATTTATATGGAATACATCCATACATGTTAAAATAATAAAACAACAAAATAAAAGATTTTAGTTTGATAACCTTTAATGTATAGATGGCATTTAAAACTGATTTGAATGGGGTCATTGGAGCTGAGGGGCAGTGAAAGAGAATAAGTTCAAATACCCTGGGGTATTCCATCATTTTAAAGGTCTGAGAGATGAAGCAGAAATCAATGCTCTTATAGATGACTTTTTGTAAATTTTCATTAACTTTCACAACCTATCTCTGTTTCTGGCTCTTGTGTATAGTATCAGAATGCCACATTCTCTTATTTGATATATCTTCTACTTTTCCTGCTTTGTTGAGTTCCAGTTGATAGAAATTACCTACTTTGTGAAACGATTACCACCAGCAATGGAGGTGGGTTCACCTTTCCACAACCTCTCCAGCATGCATCATCCCTTGAGTTTTTGATCTTAGCCTTTCTGATGAGTGTGAGGTGAAATCTCTTGGTCGTTTTGATTTGCATTTCCCGAATGACTAAGGACGTTGAACATTTCTTTAAGTATTTCTCTGCCATTCAGTATTCCTCTTTTGAGAACTCTCTGTTTAGCTCTCTACCCCATTTTTTAATTGGATTACGTGGTTTGTTGATGTTTAACTTCTTGAGTTCTTTCTATATTCTGGGTATTAGCCCTCTGTCAGATGTAAGGTTGGTGAAGATCTTCTCCCAGTCTGTAGGCTGTTGTTTTGTTCTGATGACTATGTCTTTTGCTTTACAGAAGCTTTTCAATTTCATGAGGTCCCATTTTTAGTTGTTCTTAGAACCTGTGCTGTTGGTGTTCTATTCAGGAAGTTGTCTCTTGTGCCAATGAGGTCAAGACTCTTCCCCACTTTTTCTTTTAACAAATTTAGTGTGTCTGGTTTTATGTTGAGGTCTTTGATCCACTTGGACTTTAACTTTGTGATAAATGTGGGTCTATTTGCATTTTTCCACATGTAGACATCCAGTTAGACCAACATCATATGTTGAAGATGCTGTCTTTTTTCCGTGAAATTTTCTTGTGTGTATTTGCATTATTTTCAGCTTCATTACTTTTCCAGTTTTCAGTGTATAGATTTTTTTTCTCTTTCATTAATTCATTTCTATGTACAAGATTTTAAAGACTGTTATTGTAAGCTGGCTTATTTTGATTTCTGAGATGGTCAGTTGTTAGCATGTAGAAATATGACTGATTTGAGTGATGGGTTTATATCTTGCAACTTGTTTTTTTGTGTGTGTGGTGATGGGAATCAAACAAGGATTTACACTACATAAATAATAATTACCACACTAGATAATTTAATGTAAATATATATTATGTAGAATAAAAATCCATATTCAAAATTTCTTAGATGTTTTGATTAAATGCTTTATTGTTTAATCTACCTGCAATTAAAAATTTACAATTTTTTACACTTAGCCATCATGCCATTTTGGTTTAAATTAATAGTGTCTAAGTCTTTTCATCAGAGACAGGTGAGTCTTCCATGTTGGTATTTGATATTTTTGAATCATAGGCCAGTGGTTGTTGTAGGCTGTCCCTCAGTTTATATTTATCTTTTTCCTCATAATTAACTTTGGATAAAGTAGTTTTGGCAAGAACACATGATGATGCTGTAAAATTGATTGATGTGATTATTGATACAGATTTTTCTGTAATTTTACTTTAATTTTTATTCTTTATATACTTTGCATCCCCATCTCTACCTGCATCCTCCCAGCCTTGTCCCCGAACCTCTCCTTTCCTCTAGATCCATTCCTCCTCCATTTCCCTTAAAAAACAAACAAACAAACAAACAAACAAACAAAAAACAAAGGAGCAGGCCTCTCAGAAATAGCAACCAAACATGACATATCAAATTGCAATAAGACTAGGCACACACCTTCATGCCACGGCTGGACAAGGTGACCTAGTAGAAGGAAAAAGGTCCTAAGAACAGACAAAAGAGTCAGAGACACCCTCACTTCCACTCTTTGGGGTCCCACAAGAACACCCACCAAGCTATACAATGATAACATATATGCAGAGGACCAAGCTCAGGCCCTACAGGGTCCATGATTGTACCTTCAGTCTCTGTGAGACCCCGTGATTCCTGCTTAGTTGAGTCTGTGGGTTGTGTTCTCATGGTGTCCTACAACCTTCTGGTTTCCAGAATCCTTCCTCCCTGTCTTTTTCGGGGTTCCCCTTGCTTTGCCTGATAATACAGAATTTTATGATTTATGGTCAAAATGGTTATTTAAGGAAAATCGCAAATTTTAATTAATTAGTAGTACTACCTATATGTTAATGCTATATTAGAGTGTGACTTTAAAATATAAAATTGAGGGGCTAGAGAAATAGCTCCTTGGTTAGGAGCACATGCTGCTTTTCCAAGGGACCGTGCTTGATTCCCAGCAGTTTACAATCTAACTTATGAGAGAAGCTACAATAATCTTATAGTGTTTATATTTTTATAAGTTCTGTTTCCATGTTATACAAGGACCATTTAAATTCTCAGCATATCCATTTACAATTTTAGTTAGGAACCTTTTCCCTTTTGAATATTAATCACCAAAGACTTAATGAAAACTGTGAATACCTTTATGTTACTAATAATGCTTTAAAATAGCTAGATTTTGTTTATTTTTTAATTAGTTAACTTTATATCCCAACAACAGTTTTCCATTCCATCTCTCCTCTCTTCTCATCCTGCCTCCATCCACTCCTGCTTTCTTTCTCTTCAGAAAAGTGAAGGCCACCCATGGTTATCAGCCAGCCTTGCCATATCATGTTGCACTGACACTATGTGCACCCTCTTGAGGCCAGATGAGGCAGCCCAGTTAAGGGAAAGGGTCCTAAAGGCAGTCAAAAGAGTCAGAGACAGGCCCTGTTCCACATGAAGATCAAGCTACACAACTGTTACATACGTGCAGAGGGCTAGGTCAGTCTCATGTATGCTCTTTAGTTGGTGGTTCAGTCTCTGTAAGCCCCTATAGGCCCAGCTTTGTTGATTCTGTAGGTTTTCTTGTGGTGTCCTTGACCCCTCTGGCTCCCATAATCCTTCCTTTCCCTCTTCTGTAGGATTCCCAAGCTCTGCTTAATGTTTGGCTGTGGGTGTCTGCCATCTGTTTCTGTCAGTTGCTGGTGGAAACCTCTCTGATGATGGTCATCTAGGCTCCTGCCTGCAAGTATAACAGAATATCATTAAGAGTATCAGGGGTGGGATCCCTCTCATGGCACGGGTCTCAAGCTGGACCATTCCTTGGTTCGCTGTTCTCTCAATTTCTGCTTCGTCTTTACCCCTGCATATCTTGAGGAAGGACAAATTGTAGGTCGAAGGTTTTGTTGGCTGGCTTGTCCCAATCTCCATTGGAAGTCTTGCCTGATCACAGGAGATGTCTGGTTCAGACTCCTTGTCACCCATTGCTAGGAGTTTTAGCTAGGGTCACACCCTCATAGATTTCTGGGAGCCTCCATTGCTTTAGGTTTCTAGCTCATCCCAGAGATGTCCTCCCCTCCCCGCCCATTACAGTTGTCTCTCCGAGTACTCTCTCCTTCTGTCCTCACTCAACCTAATCCCTCCTATTTTTATCCCCACCCCTTTCCCTATCCAGTGTCCCCCACCTCTACCCCTATCCTGTTTCTCCTTCTCAGTGAGATTCAAGCATCCCAGCTTGAGCCTTCCCTGTTCTTAGCTTCTTTGGGTCTGTGGACTGTAGCCTGGGTCTCCTTTACTTTATGGCCAATACCCACTTATAAATGAGGACACAACATGTTTGTCTTTCTGGGTCTGGGATGAGCTTTCCATTTGCCTGTAAATTTCATGATGCCATTGTTTTTAATAGTTGAGTAACATTCCATTGTGTAAATATTCCACATTTTTTCTATGTCTCCTCAGTAGAGGGACGTCTAGGTTGTTTCCAGTTTCTGGCTATTATTAATAAAGCTGCTATGAACATAGTTGAGCAAGTGTCCTTTTGATATTTTTATTATGTTTAAAGTATTATTAGTTCATCTGTCCATATCCTTATTCCTTCCGGATCCCCTCTCACCTCTACCCTCAACATTGTATCCCCTTAAAATAAAAGCTAATCAACTCTGATTATATTTAAAATTACTGGTTCCACATATCTGCTGTTATAGCTTGAATAGATCCTCAAAAGGACTACACATTAAAAAACAAACTAACCAAAAAACACTAAAATAGATATATATGTTGGAAAGAATCTTCAGATTTTTGCTATTGTTCTAATTTTTCTGTTTTTATAGGATTTATTGCTAGAAAAGTACCTCATATATTATACTGTCTCCATATACTTTAAGAGATGTGAAATAGGGGAGGACTTCCTCCCCTTCTATCTGACCTTAGCCTATCAGGTCTCATCAGGGCTGGCTGCATCATCTTTCTTTGAGGAGAGGGAGAGAAGAGGAAGGGTGGGTGGGACTGGAAGGAGACTAGGGGGGCTGTGGCTAGGACACAAGTGAATAAATTGTAATAAATAATAAATAAATTAATTCATTAAAAAATTTAAAAAAAGAAAAAAAGAGATGTGAAATAGTTGGAGCCAGAATAACTGCTGAGTAATTAGAGACAATGCAAAATAAGAAAAACATGGAATATCTGAAATTTCTTAATTTGGCAGGATCCAATATAACACTTAGCAGAATAAACCCAGGTGTGCATTATAGAATTCAAGAGGATATCTAGCTTACAGATTTCCAAAGACTGTAATGTTTTGGTTTAGTATTTTTAAAACATTTGTGACATTCTTAGTTTTTATTAACATGTATTAATTATACATTATCGTGGCATCTTCATATGTATATATAGTGTATTTTGATCATCTTCATCTGTTACCCTCTTATCATTAATATTTTTGAGTTCTGTGAGACACATTAGCTTTGTAGCCCGAGGCTGGTCTAGAACTCATGGCTGTCCTTTCTTTCTTTCTTTCTTTCTTTCTTTCTTTCTTTCTTTCTTTCTT